>NW_017537045.1:1179623-1204368 GCF_001853355.1 Bactrocera latifrons | reverse complement strand
TTCAAAAAATATATTTCAGAAATAGTTTTTTTTTCATTTAAAACTTAAAAAAATTAATTTTTCGTAAAAATTTGTAATAAACAAAATTCGTTAAATTTTGGAATCACAAAAATAAATTTAAAAAAAATGTGCAACATTTATTTGAAAATTTCTATAAAAAGTTTTTAGTCAAATTTTTTATTTAAGAAAGAAACAGTTGGAAATAACGTAAATATAAACTTCAAAAATGTTTAGCTAAATAATGGTTTTTAAAAACTTTTATTAAAAAGGTTTCAGAAAAAATTCTAATTATGCCTATATATTTCAAAATATAGTTTTTAAAAGTTTTCAGAAATAGCTATTTTTGTCGTGTAAAAATTTTTATTTTAACAATATTAACAACTAAAAAAATAAAAATTTATTCATGGAAATGTAAAATAAATAAAACTCGGAAAATTTTTTAAACTAAAAAAAGAAGTGCAATACATTGTCTCTAAGAACACAAAACAAATGTTTTTAGAAAAAAAAAAATTTTGAGTAGCAAAAGTTGTTATAAATAGTTTTTATTTAAGAAAATTATTTTTTAAATTATTAAAGAAATTTTCTATACAAATTTTAAATAGTTGTTTGGTACGGTAGCTGCAAGTCGACGCAGCTAGGCCTTTAGGAGGCCCATTGTGAAAACACTAGGATAATATCCATATTCGCTCACTCCATTATCTCCTCTCACCACCTGCTTCTGATGATGTTCACCAGTGCGAAAAGTTTTATCAGTGCAAACTCCGAAATGTCAGCAAGGAACCCTGGACCGATAGTTTCAATTTTATTTTTTTTTGTTTTCTCTTATATTTTATAATATTTTACTAAACAATTTAACTTAAACTTTATATTCTTACAGAAACAAGTTAAATATATTTTATAGTTGTTTTTTAAAACAGATTTTTAATTTTTAATGGAGCTATACGGTTGTTAAATATTTTTATAAGAAAAAAAAAACAATTTCACATAAAAATATTTCATAAGGAATTATAAAACTGAAATCAAGAGGAAAAAACTGAGATCTTTCTCCGAAGTAATTCGTTAACATTTTTTCATAAAAATCCTAAACCACTATCTTTTCAAATAATTTTAAAAAAGTTGAAATGACAAAATAATTTAAATAGTTACAAAATAATTAAAATACTTGTGTTTTAATTTTTCTAGGTGTTTTCATTATTACTCGCATGAGTTTTGAGAGTTTTTTACAAAAGTTGATCTTAAATTTTTTTTGAATTTCTTATTGTCTTTTTAATTTTTTAATTTGAAAATTTAAATCATATAATTATTTTACAATTGTTTTTTAAAAAATTTGTATAGATCTTAAATCTTGTTCTTAAATTGTTTTTCAATAAATTAACCAAATTGCTACTATTTTAATGTTTGTATGTATATAAGATTTAAGTATATACATATATATATTATATTTTAAATTTTTTTGGATTCCTTTTCATCTACTATTGGAAAATGCAGCGCTCATTAGAGTTGTCAACATTGCAAGGAAATCGCTCAAAATGTGAGTTTGTGCTTTCTGCTTACAGCTGAGAGCAGCGCGACACTACATTTATCCGACTTTGCCTTCCGTAAACAAAGTTATAATAATATGCAAATAGTTCTGAGGGAAAATTTTAATTAAATGTTACCAACACAGTTTTATTTAATTTTTTTAAATTTATTTTCATAAGGAAATAAATCATGTTGATGCAATTACGATTATAGTTCACTGCGACAGAAACTGCTTGGGTACAAAACCAAATGCAATTATATATTATATAATACGTACATGTAATGAGGGTATATTCATATAACTGTATTTATAAAATACTACAAAAGTGTAGGCAAATGACATTGATTTATGACTGCGTGAAAAAGTGTATTACTGCAGTTGAAAGATGTTGTTTGGATGGATGGATAAAAATTAAAAATAAATAAAAAAATTAATATTGTTATATATTTTATTATTAAATAAAAATTGTTAAAATGTTCGAAAAATACTCCGGTCGGAGAATAAATTAAACTTTAACTTAATTTTAAAAATATTGATGTTTTTTTTGTCATCTGGTAACTATGCTGCCATTAAATTTTATTAATTCCATATATTTTGAATCTAACATTTGTATTTTTTACAGTTAAAGTGAGGGGATCTGAGATGGGTTTTTTGGCACATGCTAACGACTCGGTTGTTTACGGAAGAGATCAATAGACATGTAAATAGTTTACAGAAGCAAGGGTATGAAAGCTCAAGGTGGTAACGTCACCAGAATCTCTCAATCTGAAGGGCGATGCATTTTGAGCTTCCACAGAAACTTCAAATTTGGCTTTTATATCTTGAAGATTATGCTTTTCAAATGTTGGTTGCAGCTACGTCTCAGATGGTCCATCCATTGAATCCAATTTTCGATGACTCGTTCAGACATTTCAACTAGTAACTGGCGAATGACACGCGTGATATTTTGCTCCAGCATAGACTTTACACTTTACATATCCCACAGCCCTCCGGAGAAGGTATAACTGTGTAAAATCGCACGTTCTTGGTGGTCAATTGACCGGCACAAAATATGAAATTGTTTGTTCACCGAAGTGCTCTCTCAATAAATTAATTGATTGATGAGATCTGTTGGAAGTAGCACCATCTTGTTGAAACCAAATATTGCCAAGATCAGCGGCATCGGTTTTGAAGAAATATGGATCGATGATTCCGCCGTCTCACAAACCGCACCAAACCGTTGTGTTTTCGTTTTAATTCATCTCTCTTCAGTTTGTTTTTCGTCCGAAATGCGGCAAATTGAAAAGATTGGATATTCTTGAAACTTTTCAAGAGCCCATAAAGCATGTCACTTGGGAAGGTCGAGCGATTTCAGTTGTTGCACAAACTGTATTTTGAACGCTTCTAATTTAAGATCATTAAGAAAAATGCGGTAAGTCGTTTCATATCCGGTCCGGTCGAATATTACCTATTAAAATATTAGCTCAAAAAACTACCTCAAATTAGATCACCCCTTATATACTGTTCGGTCTTGTTCAAATTTTTCTCTAGCGGCAAAGCCTATATTGAGCGGAAAGGTCAGGGTCCAAAAATGGTGACATGACCAAAATCATTAATCTTTATGCTGTTGGTTCTTAGTTGTACTCTTTAAAAATATCCACGAAGCAATACCGACAAGAAGAAAAAAGTAGAACAAGAAAATAAAACAATTAAAACCGTGTATGTTTTATTACTAGTATTCGAAATAAGCTTCTTGTTGTGGCTAAATCTGTATCTACATTCGGTTTTTCATATAATCGAAACCCAAGTGGTATAAAATGTCAAGTATTTTAAGAGTCTTTTTAAGTTCTGAAGATCTCCAATTTATAGATTATTTTGGAATATGGTTGCCAAAGTTAACAAAAATTATAAGTGTTAGAAATTTCTGAAAATTTTGCGACATGAGAAAAGAAAGTTTTATAAAAATTCTCGAATTTCGTCATATTTTCAAAAAGAGTTGCCAACTTTATGAGCTACTATTCCTTGTAAATATTTTTTCGTGTGCTTCACTTCCAAAAAAATAATATATATCCGTTTCATACGCCGAAATCTCTTCAGCTTTACTGTTAATAAAGATATCAGCAGCACGTCTTAATGTCCTTATTATTTCCACCCAGAAAGTTTGAAGAATGAGCGAAAGTGTACCTTGAAATTCATAGTAAACGACAGCGCGTTCGTGTAAATTATAAATGCGCCGATTATTCGCATAAATTGCTGCGCTCGCTACTTTTACTTTACCGTAAACTGTTGGCGCTACGTCTATCAGGAACGCTTCTCTTGACACTTAACTAGCAGCGCCGTTCAATGAGCAGCTTGACACCTCGTGTCTCCACTGCGACAGCAGTCATTACCCAATAGCCGGAAACTTTCTTTAACTAACTTTTCAGTTTTTGTTGTCACTTTTATTTTTGTGCTTCAATTGTTGCTATTGCTATTGTTTGTGTTCGCTAAATGAATTTGTTGTTGTTTACAGCTCGTTACACCGGAAGTTTGCTAAGGATATCGCGGAAATTATGATATAAAATAGATTTTCCTGCTTGGCTTTGGCAAATATTCGCTGTTGCTGTAACTTTTGTTTAAACCAGTGTAACATATTGTTGTTGTTGCCGTATTTTCTGACGCAAAGTGAAAATCTTGCCAAAAATAGATGGCAATAATGGCAAGTAATATAAAAATGCAGTGCAAAAAAAGTTTTTGTTTAACAACAATGTAGAGCTGGGCCTCCAAGTGACCAAATTGTGTTAGGCGTAGTGGGGAAGTGTGCGGAGGGAGTTGTGTTAGATAAACTGTTCAAGGATATTGCACATTTAATGTGGTTACTCTGCGTTAATGGCATATTGTGGGAAAGATACTTGCCGTACCCATAAGCACTTTAGTAAATGTAATGGTTTTTATTTCGGAGCATCTTAAGGTAGTATGAGAAAGTAGTGTTAATGGACTCCCATGAACGTATATATTTACTCATTTACTGATTGAAGTTTTATCCACAAAGTTTAAATCTTCATAGCACAGTAATTGTAAATTTTCCAAAGTTTTTTCAGTTCTGAGAACCTCTTCGCAGTGCGCAATAAATTCGTATTCTTTTCGTAGTCTTTAGTAGAAACCTTGCGTAGTGTATAGCAGAGACTCCGTTCATGTTAGAGCGCAGACTTCATACCTGAACTAGTTGAAACGTGAATCTTCGTTTAGTAGTCGGGTATAGATAGTCAGATTTATATTCAAGACCTCCGATACCATTTACGGGATATCTTCATTAAACTTGTCTACCAGATTTTAGGAGATGAAGTAGTCTTCCCAGTGCCTTGGTATATCTCTTTTCAAGAAGAAGAAATGGGACTTTTAATCGCACTAGTCCAAAGCTTGAAGCCTACATACAGTTTTTGAAATTTTTTCACTTATTTCATCTCTATGAAAAATTACCAGACGGCTGCAACCATTTTGAAGTTCTTCGTGGAAAACATCTGTCTAACTCACTCATGTGCTTTAGAGAAATGTATGTTTGAGTTTATACAGTCGGGTAATATCAGTTCTTAGGTAATATCAGTTCCTAGATCACCGGGGATAGTTTTCGCAATAACTCATAGAAAGGTGTATCTCATTGCATAAATCGGAAGCTTGAATTGACGAGTTTTTTTCTCATTGGAAGTAGGGATTTTTAGTAAGCTTGGAGAGGTTGAATTTTTGCAGAGTCGGAATTACATAAGTATTTTTGATATCAAGCCATTGCTTTAATGCACATTTAAGAGCCAAGCTGTAATTAGAGGCGTTAATAGTGTTCTACATTTGTAATAGAAGTCCTTTTTGTTTGCAATATTGTTTTATTTATTGGATCAGCTTTTTGTTTTAAAAGTTTAAAAAAAAAAGTTATAAAATTGGAAATCTATTTAATAGTATTCTGAACCTCAAAAATTCGGAAAAATTCGGAATACAAACGTCAGACTAGAAATTTTTTTTACAATTTTTATATTAAATCCATGTAACGAAATCCATAGATATTAAAGTAAAAAATAATGACAATATTCTTTAGCAGGGATGCGTTTTTCGACATAGAGTTGCCAACATTCCAAAATATGGCAGAGAAAAGTACTTTTATTCTATTATCTATAAAATTTTTAAAAGAAATCCAATATTTGAAAGAAATATTTCAGCGTTGCCAATATCGAAAATATTACAAGATCAAATTTTTTACATATATGTATATATATAAACGTTTTGCTTTCTGTATTCTACCACAAAATATATTTTAAACGGACAAAATTTTCGATAGGATTCCATTTTTTCAAACGGACTTGCCAACTTTTGAAAGTTGTACAATATATCATATATCATATTTCATTTTTATATTTTTAAAATAAATAAATGCTTGTTTACATAAAAATTTTAAGTTGAAATAGTTGCAATTTTTTATGAATATTTAAGTATATTTTTCTATAGAGTTGCCAAGGTCAGAAATTATATATATACTAAATTTTTCGCTTATGCCTATAAAATTTTTATATAAGCTTGTAGAAATATATACACTTGAAATGACAATATTTTTGATAGGATTACACGCTTTGCCGTAGAGTTTCCAACTTTAGGTCATATAGTAGTTCCAAAAATTTTTTTTTGTATAATTTTTATGTAGGCATTGTAGAGTAAAATAAATTTTTAGAAACAATTTGGGGCAGGGTTGTAAATTTCGAGACAGTGTTGCCAACTTTCATTCATATTGTATTACAATGAAAACAATTTTATATAAATGTCTATGAAAAATTTATTTGAGACTTGGTAAAATATATTTTAAACGAATATTTTGGCCAGTGTTGCATTTTTCGAGACAGAGTTGCTAATTTTTTATAATATGAAAATTCAAGAATTTATATATTTCTACTCACAATTTTAATTTGAGTATTCTTGTATTGGAAAATTTTAAAAGAAAATATTCTGGACACTGTTGACAACTTTGGAAAAAAGAGTATCAGTATTGGTAAAAATTTGAAGAAGAATCACTTGAAAGTCGTAAGCTCATATTATTATTATTTTCTTGGCTGCTGTCTTAAGATCATCGACTACAGCAAGGTGGTGTTTTCGCCATAGAGTTAAAAAAAAAAACAACATTTGAAGCAAAAAATCGCTGCATACTTTTAGTTGCATTTAAAGCACCTATTAAAACACCGTAAACGGTAATTTAACGCTCACAAAAATACTTAGCAAACAAAAAAAAAAAAAAAAAAAAAAAAAAAAAAAAAAAAAAAAAAAAAAAAAAAAAAAAAAAAAAAAAGCAAACGTTAAAAGAAAAGCACATTTCTTATAGTCCATAATTTCTAGACAAACTTTCGCACGCACACCTGACACACTTAGCCGAACAAACATGCGGCCATAAATAGACATGCATACATAAACAATTGGCCATACATTGCATGCATTGTGGTATACCATAAGGCGCTGTGCCATTGTATAACTTTTTATGATCACACAATGGCCATTCGTTCCAGTTCACAACTCGAATGCACACGAGAACAATCGCACGAATAACAATAACATTACTTGCGGTCGAACACGAGCTTCACGCACACACACTCACACACTTATATGCAGTGGCATTGTGCCGGCCGGAAAATCGACTTTTTGTGAGTACCAGCGCGCCAGTAAGTTGGAACGCCTATAAGTATGCAACGAAAAACGCTAAAGTACACAAATTAGTATGTGTGCTTGTTTATGTATTGATTGCTAGTCGTTTATTCTATATAATTTATTCACTATGCCATCATAATAATAATTAAGTTAGCAATGTTGGCCAAAGTGCTAAAGGCAAAAACTCACATACATTTACTTTTACGCTTATACCAAATTGCAATTTCTTAAGCAGCGTGTATTTCTACACATAAAGTGCTTCTAATAAACACACATACATGCACAGGTTTAAGCGCTCATATACTGCAGGCGGCTCAAACGTGCACCAGTGCAAATAAATTGTTGATTTTAATATTTGCCCAAGCAATTGTCACGTTTTACTCCAAGCACGTGTTTGTTGTTGCTGTGAGTTAACTGCAATGCCCTTTATATAAGTACAACTATTTGAACGTTAAGTGTCATGGATATAGGTAGCTGTATAACGCTTCTACATGCCTTTCTATAATTAGATATGTCGAGCGAATGGCATTTTCGTTCAGAACTCGAAATGCAAATCACTTCGAATGTTTCTTCCTTTGACCTTCAGGTATAAACTAACTAACTACAAGCTCATATATTACATATTAGCTGGTGCATAAATATTATCGATACAGATGTACATAAGTAGCTAAGGAGTGTGGATGAAATCGGAAGATAACTCCGCTCACTCCGCATATAACGGTACTGTGCAAAAGAGCCGTTAAAGTTCACCTTCGGAATGGTATGAGAGAGCTGTATTAGAGCGTAAAACTTGGACGATAATAATTCCTTTAAAGTATGAGATATTATGACAAAAAATTGTTAAAGTCCAAGCAAAACTATTCAAGCCCATAGATACCTAATATGTGGACTTTTGAATCTTTATCTGACTTTAGACCGAAAATAAGATCAATGTGTGAGATATATAATCGAAATTCAGATAAAATCTTTCCCTGACAATGAAGTGAATGCTTATCCTCATATACCTAATATAAAGATCTTTGAACTTTCAGGTGACTTTATGTTCGATATATCCGCTAATATTTGAGTTATTTCAATGAAAATGAGAGAGCGTGTTTTACTCAAAACAGTGTCTCTTTGTGCCTAAAATGAATAGATTTGAGCGAGATTATGTTGTATAATGTATAAAATGTTCGGTTGCATCTCAATTTAGACCTTCCTTACTAGTTATTATTATTTTAAAATTTTTCTCTAAAAATATTATTTAATTTATCTTTATTTGCCAAATATGCAAAAATCTATTTTTATAATTTTTTATTTACTTTATTTTTATTTACCCAAAATTAAAAAATTTTTAAATTAAGGTTTATTTATATTTATCTTTAAATACATATGTATGTATGCATGTATAATATATTAAAAATCAAAATGAAGCGTGAATTTAAAATAAATAAAATTTGCCATTAAAAGACACATTTCTACCTACATATACCATAAAATAATTATTTTAATATTTTAGAAGCGCTAATCGTACTTCATTTTACTTCCTTACGCACTTTCTGCAATAAATTGTTACACTTCTCTACTTTAAACCCTTTCCATGCTTCTAACACTTTGTTTACATTAACATAACATAATTAACATTAATATAACATTTTATGTCCAACCTCTAGAAGAGCTCTGCGGTCAGATTTTGCACTCACTAATTTTCACATTCACTTTTACTACACAAATAATAACGCCCGTTTACTTTTTTTTTTTTTACTTTAAAACCCCTTAATTTCAGCTTTAATTCCTAAACTAATTTCACTTTTCTCCGAGCCATTAGAGGTATTTAACCGGCAATTCAAGCGGTAAATGCATGTTAATTTTTAGTTAAAAGTATCTGGTAGCTATTGGTTTGTTAACTGGTAATTTAACCGATTGCTGGTTTGCGGCGGTCCTTCTATTAACGAACTACCAACAGAGGTCAGCATTTCCTATAGTGTAGTGTCATCTGTTGACAACAGTCCGTGTATTGGAGACTATATTTGCTATCAAGCAGTGTGAGTGCTATAAGCTTCATCGATCACATCCTCGTTTTCAAGATACTCATAAAAAACAAACAATACTCATAAAAACATTAACACAAATATCTGTCAGCATTGATGGGTAATGGGAAAATGGGTGACCGATCACATACTGGTACACAAGATTTTTTGATTACAATTATCTGATAGCTATTGGTTAGTTAACAGATAAATTAACCGATTGATGGTTTGCGGTGATGCTTCTTCAAATGGAATACCAAGAGAAGGTACATTTTCTATATTGTAGAACTCATAAAAATATTAACAGAAATATCTGGTAGCGTTGATCGGTCATTAAGCGGTAGCTTAACGGATAGTTGGTTTGTGGTGATCCTTCTTCAATCAGATCACCAACAGAGGATGGTATTTTATGGAGTGCAGCGCCATCAGCCTATTGTTAGCTAGTCATTACACAGGAAAAATCTCAAGTGTGATTGCTATTAGCTTCATTAAGTCTAAGTAATAAGTGAAGCGTACGAAAACCCCTTGAAATTGTATTGATTTTATATATCCAGTACTTTGAAAATTTATTGCAAGCCTGTGCTAGTTACTAAAGTTTTTTAGTGTCTTCAGATGTCATTTCATTCTTATAAGCTTGAATAATATTGGTCGTTCTTAATTTCGGCGCCATTTCAAATATACATTTCCTAGACGCTCGCTTGATTCGGTGTAATTTGCAGCAGCAGTTTCAATGAAAGCTACATATGAACGTGCAGCTTCTACCTTTTATATCTCGCTTTACTTTCGCGAATGAGATTAATACATGTTTGAAAAAATCGTTCTTATGGCGAAGTGTTGAAACACACCGGTGGTCTAAATGACTGATGTGCTCCTACTGTTCCCCGTGAATAGTTTACTACAATGTAATATAATGTCTGCTAGTATAAATATATATTTTATAGGGTCTCTGATGTTTCTTTCTGGGTGTTACGAAATACGTGGCGAACTTAATATAAGCTCATCTCACATCTCTAAAATGAATGATTAATTTGCATAAATACGAATTTGCAAAATATAATAAAGAAATTAGTTACTAGTCGGAGAAATGTGGCATCCTTTTTTATGAAGCAATCGCGCTTGAATCTAAGACCAGCCTCCGGTAAAGTATAATATATCAAATTTTCTTCAAGAGGACTAACGAAGTTTTTTCAATTATATGAAATCCATGTCGATAAGTAGCTCCAAAATTGTTTATGTTTTGAGTGTAACGGAAAAATTTGAATAGTACATGGAGGTCAGTAATCACACTCAACTAACTTCAGAAAAACTGCATCAGTTTCTGCTATCTTACTCAAGGCTGTTCAAATCAAGGCTCCGTTTTGAACAAGCGCTCACATACGCACACCAATACAGAGAGTTACAGTGTAGTTGTCACGCCCACTTTTCCCGTAGCCTTGCAAATAAACAGCTGATCGCCGCAATTTCGAATGTGTGTTACGAACTTCGAAATAAGATTTTGCAAAAAAGCGATTAAAGTTACACATAACGGTGCGCCACACATGAAAAGAGAGCAAATAAGTATATGTTGTAGGGGTGAGAGTGCAGCCAGATGAGCGTGTCACAAAATTTCTGCTCTCAAATTACGTTTAAGTGAGTATAGCCGTAAGATTATAACTATAAAATGGCAAAAAAGCATAAAGTAACGGTATGCATAGTTAAAGGAAAGAAGAGAGTGAGAACATGAGAGCGAGCGCTCGCATTTGTATTAATGTTGCCGCATTGCGTGCTCCCTTTGCTTTTTTGCGCTGCGCTTCGACGCACACTTCATCGTTTACTGTTATTTCCACATTCGCGTGCGAACAGCTGATTTGACAGCTGTCAAAAGA
Source organism: Bactrocera latifrons (assembly GCF_001853355.1). Lineage (NCBI taxonomy): Eukaryota > Metazoa > Arthropoda > Insecta > Diptera > Tephritidae > Bactrocera > Bactrocera latifrons. The sequence continues at coordinate 1,193,338 of NW_017537045.1, read as the reverse complement.
CATGACTGTCAACTTTCAAATGACAAATTGCTGTTTGCCTTACAAAAAGGCTGCTGAAGAAAAAAGTACGCAATAAAATGGCGCATGCCCTGTAGCAACACCAATACTAACCTATATTTACAAACAAGCTTAGGTTGTTGTTATTATTTTCGTACATCTTCATGTACGCCAATTGAACTTAAAAGCATCACATGTTACTTGCTACTTGGCCTACAAAAACAAATTTTCGCGAGCATGCTCTCGCCTTGATTTGACAGCACAACCGTTATGTATAGTTGTTGTTTTAACCAGCCAGCTGCAAATGTGGATATAAGAAGACTGCGGCCGATTTCCTGCCTAAATCAGTATTAAGCGAACTGTGAGCTCACATGGAAGTCAGTTAAGTGTCTTGACGATACGTTGACCGCAAGTATTTTGAAGTCCAAAACCAAGAAAAAAATTAAACAACAACAAAAAGTTAATGTAAAGCCAATTTTTGTGTGTTGCAAAGTAATGAATGCAAAGCAAAACCACAACAACAACCGGTTAGCGACCAACAACTAAGCTGTCAGCCAGCAGCGGTGCGAAAAAAGCAACAGCAACAACAACAAACGCAAACTAATGGCCACTCAAGGATTGTACGCCTAAAAGTGTGCTCAGTTTGTGCAAAAATCTAAGCAAACAGCTATTAAAAGCCACAAAATTGTCAAAAAACTTAAGTAGCAAAGTAACTAACTGCGTGCAGTTGCAGTTTCGACCTTTTTTGCTAAGAAAAAACTAAATTTTTGTTGTGAAAAAATTTTCATGCAGCGAAAGTGAAGTGACTTGAAGTGGAGTAGTCGTCAGCAGCGACATGCAAGAAAAATCAATATCCGTCTAAAGTTTATTACGGTTTCAGCGTAAGAAAACCAACAGTAACAGCAACTTTTACTAGCGAAAAAAATCATCACCAAAAAAACTCAAAACTCAGTCTTAAACTGCAAGTAAATATACATAAACGTACTCCACACATCAGACATTAACCAAGGACTTTAAACACGCCAAATAGAGAAAATTTCAAATAAATATAAACTAATAAATAGTTTCACACAAAATTTAAGCCAAATATACGCTCATTTGCTTACATAAATAGCCACTGCACCAGCAAAACCCAAAAAAAAAAAAATACAAGTAAAATTATTTAAAAAGACTGTGTGTCATACATATGTATGTGCTTCGTGTAAGGTTATGTGCAATCAATGCTTAGTCGCTTGAAAAGACAACAAACACAAAGGCAGTAAAAGCAGCTAATTTGCATAAGAAAAAAAACAACAACAACAAACGCCAAACAACAACAACCAAATTAGTTCGAAAATTTTACAAAACCAATTTTTGGAAGAGTTTCGAAAAAGTTAAACAAAAAATAAAAAAATTCCGAATATATTTAGAAAAAATTGAAATTGAAAGGAAGGAGCTAAAAATTCGAAAAAAAAATTTGAAAAAAAATTTGAAAATTAATTTCGAAAAAAAATTCGAAAAACGATTTCGAAAACAATTTCGAAAAAAAATTCCAAAACAACTTTGACAAAGTATCAGTAAATTTGCATTAATCCGGCGTCAAACGCTAAAGTCCATTTTCGATATAGCGCTTAAGTGCAGTAAACAAAAATTTAAATACTTAACTAAAAACATAAATAAATTTAGCCAAAAATTGTTTAATTCGCAGCTGCGTAAGAAATTTTTTATGCATTATTTGCGTAATTATATAAGCATCATTGTAAAATAAAAATAATTGAAAAGCATAATTAACTGTGTGCTTCTTCTTCTCCATCCATATTAGTTAAAAGCTAAAGCTTAAGTGCAGAGTTCAAGCTGTTTGAGACGTAATTTAAACAAAGGTAAATATACATTTCTTATATTTTATTTTATTATTTCAAACAATTTTCCAAAGTTTATAATATAAACTGCTAAGTTACTTTTTTAATATAGGGAATGTGAGGAAAATTATACAAAATATACTTTTTTATTGAAAGTCTTTGATTATTAATTATTTTTTATAAAACACAAACATGATATTAAAATTATAATTTTTGCAATTCTATTAACATTCTTTATGTATGGTAATGGACTTTAAATTCAAATATAAATTAAATATAAATTTAAAATAATAATTAGATTAAATAGATACTATTTGTTGTTATTTTGATTTTACTAAACAAATTTAATTTAGTTTTGTAATGAAAACTTTAGTAATTTAACGTTTTTTTGGAAAATTGCAAAAAATATTTTTGCGCTTAGTTTATCTGGTAATATAACTAGTAATATTGAGTGATATGTCGGTTATCCTGCTGTTATATTTCAGTCATATACTAGATTATTTCTCAAACTAGCTAGATTTAAAAGTACATATTCGATTGCTTAGCCTTCCTCAGTATTTCTTCATCTGAGCTACGAATCTCAGTCAGGGTTAAAAAATGCTTAATCTTAACAGTATTAACAGATAACTTTCGGTATATTTTGACCGGTAATTAAACTTCGTTAAGTATTCTATACCTTTTCCGAAAGGTCTTTATAATGTAACATATTCTTTTCAGAGCTTCTTCTTCTTAATTGTTTTTTTGACATCTATCTTTACTAACTACTACTAGCTTTTATTTGTGATATTGGCATAATATTGGATATATTAATGATATTTACTATTGGCACAATTTAAGTAAGAAAGAAAACAGTCGATTTGAAATTCAGAAACAAACACAAAACGATATTTGCGTGAAAATTTATAATCTCCATAGAAGTCTTCTACCACAAGGCTTCACTGCTAGAATTATGGAATCATATAATATTGATATTAATTCTCAGCATTGTCTCTCTCGATTCCTTGAGTCGCACATTCATACCCTTTAAACTTCTTACATTTGATTACGTGTGAAATTTTTAGTCTAAGTGCAATATGAAATTGAATTTTAGTACCGACTTACTTTTAGTACTAATTAAATTAAAGGAAAGGAATATGATTATATTGCTATATTTTTTGACAGCACTCTTATTGCTTAATCCTTAACACATAACCATATTTTTCCAAGCTTTCGTTTTAGTACTTAGTCTACTCAAATATATTTTTGTGCTAAAAATTTAAATATTTTTTGACAGAACTTGTTGTCTATAAGCTTTTAGTAATAGTATTACAAATACAGAGTTAACTTTACATGCACATTTATTTTCATAACTTAAGTTTTAGTACTAAATTAATTGTGCAAGAGTTTCGGTAAAAAAAGTTAAATGTTTTTTAGCTATAAAAGTTAAAAATTTTGGAGAATAAAATGATTGTAATTAATTTACCAGATATTAAGTTTTTAGTACACTTGCTATAGAGCTCAAATATTTGAAATATTTTAGTTTACATACATATGTTTTAAAAACCTTCTATTTGGTGACTTAAGCTTTGTCTATTCTAAAAGCCTTTAATACACATTGTTTTTAGTACTAACTTTTTTTATAAAGTTAGTTTTATAACAAAAAGTTATTAATATATTTTTGCGAAAATTATCTGATATGAATATTATATAACAATTTTTCAATTATGTCCCGCAATAATTTCAATAAGTTTTTAGTACACATTGTGTTCGTACTAAAATTTCGAAACATTTCATGAAAATTCAGATATGGATCCGTAATAAAAATTTCCGCTGAATAAGTTTTGTGACATAAATAAGCTTTTTAGTACACATTGTTTTTGTACTAAAATTTCAAACACTTTGTTTGAAAATTAATAAACGAAATCGGGGTTTCAGTACTAAATTTCTTTCATGCCCGTTGATATATATAGATCTTTTAGTACAAACGAATTTTAGTACTGCTAATTTTTAATAAGTATATTTACCTCAAATTAGTTTCAAGGAAAGAAAAGATTAATTAATTATAGATTAAATAATTACAAAAACTGATTATTTTATTTATCAAAATTTTAGTACTAATTTCCTGTGTCTTCTTAATAACAGGAACTCATTGATATACCTATATATACATAGTTTCATACACCCTTCAGTTTTTGTAAGCAAAGCTAAAATTTTTAGTACTATGTTTTCTAAAAAAGCTTGTTATATAGGTATATTTTTAATTTGCTTATTAAAATATTAACGCGGTTAGTTAACTTTTAGTACACATTGTTTTGCGTAAAAATTGTGAATTTAAGTACTAAATTCTGCACCCTGTACTAATTATTGCACATATTTTTAGTTTAGTACAAATCAATCTTGGCACAAACATTTTTATTATTGCTTTATTGCTAGGATTTTATTACTAATTTAAGTACAGTGTTTGATAAAAATATTAAAGCGGAAGATTTAGACTTAGCTCAGTACATAATTTTTAGTACACATTGATTTAGGTAAAAAATTGCGAATTTCAGTGCTATATTCCGCACTCTGTACTAATTATTGTATACAGTTTAGTACACATTTCAGTTTTAGTACATACCATTTTTTGTACAAAAACAATTAAATATTGTCTTATTGTTTCTAACTAACGAATGGAGTATTTTTGCTGTTCCATTACATATCTTTACTCTCTTTGTATTTATAGTACAAAAAATGTATACTCAATATTATTTGGTGAGTTATTTTAAAAATGTTCTGCTAAATTTTGTGTTGTTCGAATTTCAAAAGAAAAAATTCCAAAAATTAATATATTGACTCGTTTTCCTTCGACAACTTCGTCGATGGTTTCGTGTGTTCCACCAAACGCAGCCAAATTATCGAATTTTCCGAAATTTCACTGGCCTACTAACAACTTCTTGCATGTCCGTTCATTTGCTGCTGCTTCGTTCGTCTACTACTAATCACCACTTCGTTAGCGCTCTTTCATGTGCTCGCTCTCCTTTAGCCGGCATATGTATGTATGTAAGTAAGTTTCTATGTGCTATAATTACCTACCGTTGGCATTTACTGGAAAAATCGAAGATTTGCCAACCCACTTTTTCAAGCCGTACGCTATATATTTCAGCAGCAACAATATTTCATGTTGATTTGAACACAGTAAATTGTTGCTGTTGCTGTAGCATAATGCTTTAGCTGTTGTCATCTGTGTCGCCGCTTAACCTAATGCGGCTTTTGCCATAACCTTCCTCATCATCAGTCACCGTATTCAACGCTCACATACACACACAAACGCACACATGCAAGGCCGCATAATGCCTACGGTCAAGTATGAGTTCGTGCTTTTCTGCTTATTATACTCTCTCTCTTTTACTCGCTTAGACTTTACATGCTATTGCATATTATCTTATGCGCTATTATACTTCCACATTTGTTTGTTCGTTCATTCTACGGGTCAAAAGTGTATTTTTCCCCACATACCGTTATCTCTTTTGCCATTTCCCATACACAGCTACCGCAAATTTCAGCCAACATATGCTCATACGCTCAGCTGTTGGCTAGTGTGCGTGCTCCATGTGCCCCCCAACAGTAATCAGCTGTTTTGGGTGACCGGTCGTAGTGCCACCCTGTTACAGCATAGCTTGCATTTTTGTTGCTTTTAGCTGGAAAATCAATAACTTGCAACCCCTTGTGTGCCTTCTTTGGCAATTGCTTTTGTGCTGGCTCTCTGCCACTCGTCGCTCTCACAGCCGTTTCAATCAGATGTTCACTCAGCTACAGCGCCGCTCAAACTGTTATGCAATCTGGCAGAAAGAAACAGCTGATTTGCAGCCAGCAGGTGTGTGCGAGCGCAAGTGGAGCTGATATTAAGTGTAGAACGTAATAAGCTAAAACTGTGTGCGAGTTAAATTTATACGAGTGTAATTGCGGTACTCTCAATTGTGTTAACAGGAGCATATGAGTGCATTTTTGGCTGGTTAGAGGTTATGCAAACTTCTTACTGTTAAATAAAAAAGAAATAATTCCAGAAATTGCGCAGCAAGCCGGCTTTTTGACACTTTCAAGAAAGTGTTAGCTCAAATCGGAGAGTTGCTATTTTTGAAAGCTCGGAAGTGTACGGTATCTAGCAAAATTAAGCAGTCTGAACAGAGTTCTTGAAAGAAATAATATCAAGGCTCTTACTAGCAATTAGAGAGTTAGGACTTCGGTGATACTCTGAACAAATTTCATGAAAGAAATAACTCCTTAAACATGTTACTATAATCTGAAAATGAGAAATCGTTGATATAAGAAGTTACATTGAGGTTAAGAAACTAAAATTATGTGTTGTTAAATTGAAATCATTATTGCATATGGTTGGGATATCCAAGGAAGAGCTAAAGAAGAAGTGCAACTCTGAGAAACATAGTAATATGTAAATGAATCTCAGAGGTCTAATGAAATGAAGTAAAGAAATAAAACTCCTGATTCTGTGCTATTAAGATTGCCAAGGAAGAGATAAAAGCTCTAAAGACTGCTTTGCATCTTTAAAGTGTATTCCTACTTCGTCGAGAGATTCAAAATTTAAACTTCTCTTTAATACTGCTTACACCCTACTCGGGGCGGCTTTTTATATATATCTATATATATATTCATTCACACTCATTGAAGATTTGACTTGTGAACTATTTTCACGTCTATATTTAGCTGCACAAATTGAGTCATTCACTTAATCAATTGTAATTTGAGCCTGTAACGCTTTGGGGTTGTTTACATATGCAACTACATACCCACATACAAGTATGTATGCGGACGAATGGACGTGTAACCTTTTAGAAATACAAAACAGAAAAGTTATTGTGCTATTGTTTCCCTGCCTGCTCAAATAAAGCAATCCTGTCAGTATGTCACGGAGTATTGACAAACTTAATGAAACGTTGAGCGGGATGGGTCACTTGAGGTTGACCTTTTCACATTTTGCCAAAGTACTATATGTACATATATGGTTGCATATAGATAAATAATGTGTAACGCCATGTGTAAATATGGGTCTATGTAAACATTGATGAAGTCAGTGAGTAAGCGATTAAATGAAATTGACATTTACGGCTTTATTTAAATATGTAAATTTTACTCGGAAAGTAAATGTGTGCTGTTGATGTCGACAGTTCATTTTGTATGAGTGATTTTTATCGATACGAGTATAAAAATTTTTTACTTAAATTTATTTAAAAATAATTGGGTTATGAGTTGAATATGAAATTTGACTACATTGTATTTCTCGGGTGTGGTTATTTACTATAAGTAAAATTGTCATCGTCAAATCCACGGTCGTATAGACAGAGGTACAATTTTATTCAATTCAAATTCAATATTACCTTTCAATCTAGTCAGGTCGCCTAAAATTGTTATTTCTGAGTTCTGCACTGGATTTTTAATTTTATAATCAGGTGTATTCACCGCAAAATTTTGGTAATAACAATCAATATTGCAAGTTTTCATGGACCGAGTAGTTATTTAATGAACATTTCGAACTAATAACTACTTAACTCATGAAAATATTCCAATTTCAAATATTTTACATTAATTAAATGAAAAAGTAGAACGATTTCTAATGCTTAACAACAAAAATTACTAGTTATAGGTATTCAGATTCTGAAACTGGCGACAGTAGTTGATTATTAGCGATTTTTCAGATTCTAAGGCACATTTTTATACACGGAGTCCTGAAATTTTTTAAAAGTCAAGCAAGTTTTTAACAATTTTTTGCATTGTTGCCAAAGTTCATCTCCTAAGATATATAAATATCATTATATATATAAATTTTTATTTAATTATTTCTCTAGCTCATCTTCCAAACCTAAAATTTGCAACTACAGCTATAAAAAAATTTGTAGATTTCAGCAACGTTGCCAAACTTCACACGCAAAAATACTTTCTTCAATTTCATGCAATTTCGAATTTTTTTTTTGGAAAATATGTCTTTTTTTTTTAGTCAAAGCGACGATGCTAAACTTCATCAATACAAATTTTATCAAGTCATTTTTTATAGTTTCTTACAAATGAAACAATGCAACTTGCAAATTTCATATTAATGAACAGTCATTAAGTATAGTTTTGTCTAATATTTTACTAAAAAATAAATTACAATTCGTAGTTATGTATTTTGGAAAATATTAATAATATTTTTCTATTAAGAGCGATGTTGCTAATTTTTATACAGGCAGAAAGTTTGCAAGATAACCATTCCGAAAGCGCTGGTTTAATTATATTGTTGTAGAATTTCGTTATTATTTGACTTATATCTTTTCAAAAGGCTGATGGTTATAGCAATATAACCTGTAAGTCTCAAATCCATTTTTATTTGCAAATTTCAAATCTGAAACTAACTTTTAAGTATACCATGTTTCCAAATTTCACGTCGGTATTATCTTTTTATGTTTTTGGTTAAATTTATATATATACTATATATTAACTTACCTGGCTCGCTTAAGTTTCAATTTTAACTAAATTGAGAAAATTTAATACAACTATAGCATGTCTATTATGTTGCCAATTTTTCAAATATCAACACTTCAAATCATAAAGCACTCACTCAATTCCTCACTTGCACATATGTAAAGTAGCACGTTGCCAACTTGAATTTATGCAGGCGACTTATTGTCGCCTACTGCCACTGCACTTCAATGAACTCCAGCAAAATACAATATTTACAGTTGCTTGAGCATTTGTTACCACCGCTTTCCAAAAACTGTTGTCTGCACCGTCATGCCAATCAGCCGAATTGCCCGCCAGTCTGGCTGCGCGGCTTCCAATTGAGCAGTACAAACACATGCACGCACAATCCTGGCAAATGCCAACGATGTTTGGAGCTACTTAAGTGTTGTGTGCACGTGTTGTTGTCGGGAAGTTTGCCGGAAAACTTCCAAAAGCATTCTGTCGCACTGGAAATTGCGTAATTTTTCGCCAATTTTCCAATAGCAGCAACGGCTATGCGACACTGTCGCCGAACACACAGCTGTAGGTGCCGAACTTGAACAAAAGCAAATATTTGTGTGTTACACACACTTGTGTAAATATTGTCACATTTAGGCGCTTCCAGTCGGCGACACGAGTCATCTGCCGAGCGTCGAACCGGAGTGTTGCTCGGCCAGCGCACTGCTGTATTCCTTTCGTGCGCCACTCCAGCCAGTCAGTCGTTGTGCAGTACTCGTCGTTGGTGAACGTGGAAAAAAATCTCAGCTTTAAGCTAAATTCACAATAAATATCAAGTGGTTCGTGTACTGCTAGTGAAAAAAAAAACTATAAGCTATTGAACTTTCATAGTTTTTGCTGCATACTTAAAGGCTTAGTGAAGCAAAGGACTTTAAAGGTGGCGCATTGTGAACGGGATTAAGTCGGATGTACTCATGTTTTTGAGGTGCGCTAACATACTGCAATGCAATTATGCACATACAGTCGTACAATTGTAGAACTGTGTATGTGTGTGTAACTGAGTTTGATTGCCGATATTTCTGCAGTGTTTTCATTCATATTCCATTCTCAAGTGTGGAAGTTGAAGCGATTTGTATTTGCACAATGCATATATACACTTGCTTAGCTGGCAATCTGAAAAATTTTCGACACATACTCAGCACCTCTTGAGGCGTTCGAATATTTAGTGGTGCACATACTTGAAGTTAAAGTGCTCAGAATCTAGTGAACTGGCAGTGTGTGTTTGAAAATTTTCAAGTGTGAAAGCGGTAGCAGCGTTGTGATGTGCAATTTTCTAAAAATAAATAGAATTTGGCTTTACATAACAATAAAAAAGCATTTCGAATTGGAAAACCTGTTAAAAGAGTCGTAAAAATTAAAAAAAGAAAAACTAAAAATTACAATTTAAAGTGTTTTAAATAAATATTAAAAATTAGAAAAATATTTAAATTTTATTTAGAAGTACTGAAATTTGGCAAATTTGCATAACAAATCGTTTTTTTTATGAGTTTAATCAGAAATATAAACATTATATTTGCAAAATACGTACATATGTATATTCTTATACCTACTATAGTCATTATGATGTTCTGTAACCGGAAAAAGTAAAATAAAAAAATATTTATTAGAAGCATAGAAATTTGGCGTTCGTTGCACTGGAAAATTTTAAGTTACAGTTTTATAAATATATAAAAATTTTGAAAGCGACAAAAAATTACTTAAACTAATATATTTTTATTTTTTAATAATAACTAGTACAAATTAGCACTTTTCGAAGGAAACATCTTCAATTTTTTACTGAAAAACAAAAAAAAAAAAAAAATTTTAAGCAAAATTTACTAAAAGTTTTAAGCTATTTTTCTAATTGTATCAAAAATCCGCATATCATTTTAATTTATCCTATAAATTTATTAAAAAAAACCATAAAGAGGATAGGAAGGGATACCTCGAGTCTGCCAAGAATATTCATATTTATAAGCTAGCGTATTTATAGAAAAAAAATATCGTAAATACCAGCATCGACGGAAACTTATTTTTTATTTATTTTAATATAACTATAGTCAATTACTAAGCACTTGATTGAAAACTTTACTATAGCGTGAAGCATTTTCTGCCTAAAAGTATGCTATCTGCAATGGAAAACAATATAGTATTCGGAACTTTTATGTATTAAAAGTGTTTAATACTTAACTCCGAATTTAAAAGTATTTTCAATAATATATTTAATTTTGTGTCAGAAAGTTCATCTACAAAATTTCTTATGAAAAATCGTGAATTAAAGTTTAATTAGTTTCTTGCTCGAAGATTAGCAAGAAATCTATTTCAGATCAGTTTAGTGACTATAAAAACAGTGGCGATTATAATTTAATAAGAGTTTTAATTATCTTTGATGAAAGAAGTTAAATGTATATATAGTTATTAAGGAAGTCAAGTGAATATTGGCAACATAGCGTTTTACAGTTTGCGACGGCTTTATGAGGCACATGGTATGTTATTATATGGTATGAGAAAGTATTAATAAACAATTGTGATGGTGTTAGGGAGAAGTAGAGGAAGTTTTCATCTGTATGTATAATTATAGAATTTCACTGCATTAGTAGTGCGTTCCTCAAGGTATTATTATAGCCCTTTTTGGCCTCCAAAAGCTCATGTTCAATCAAAATTTGAACTCTTCAGAGTTTGAAGAGCTCTATACAGAGTCTGCAAAGTAACTATTTTATGTATACGGTATTATTTGTACGTTCTGTAAATAGTTACTCTCGATATTCTTTCTTGCGCTGAAGCTTAAATTTGAAAACATTTTTCTAAATTTTAAAAAGTATTTTTTTTCCCAGGAACTAAGCCAAAATAGCAGTAAAATTTAATTATTTTCTTTCTAAAAATTACTTAATAATTCGAGGTTAATTTTTTTTGATGTAAAGGGCTTAAGTAAAAATAAAAGCTTATTGTTTAGGAACTAAGCTAATTTGGCAGTTAAAATTAATACGAAATTAATTTTCTAGTTTTTAAAAATTATTTAATACTTCGGAGCTAAGTTTTTTTGTAGGAAAACTTTCTGACAATTTCCAACATGTTTTTCCTTAGCACACATATCAGCAGTTGAATTAAAAATAGATTATAAATATAATTTTTTTGTTTAACTTTCGACAATATATTTCATTTTGTGTGGCTTCAACCAACATCAAATCTCTAACGCTTCGCCGTCGCTAAATTCGCCTTGGCTGCCCGGCGTTGAGTCTTCGCTCATTTCAAACTGCCGCATAGCCAAAGAAACTGAGTTATGACGAGCTGAAAGCAATGTGTATGTTGTTGTTTGTTATTTTTCTAACGATTCAATGCGGTTGGTTGTTATGTTACATGACTTTTTATTACCACGCTTGTTGTTGTTGCTTAAGTAGTTACACCGTCATGCGACGATTCGCTGCCAAAGCAGCTGTTTTTCATGTTTAGTTTTGCGGCAAAGTGCATTGTTGTTGCATGCCACGTACGAGCATGTATGTATTTGTTTTGTTTTTGGCATGCGGCCAACAAATAACAGCAACAAACAACAAGAATATGCCGAAGTTGGCTAGCTGACTGGTGGCGCTATTGGAAACTCGCTTTGGAAAACTTCCAACTAAAACAGAAACGAAATAGTAATAATAACAATAACAATGCTGTGCTTTAACTTAGCGACGACGAGTGTGACACGACGTTTCCAATCCAATGTCCTGTCGTGCTTTCAGTTTTAGTTGTAGTTGTGCTCAATGCAACGTTTGTCGTTGGCGCAGCGCGCGCATCGGCCGAACGACCAAAGCAACCAAGCAGCTAAGCAACCAGCCAAGCAAGCAAGCAAAGTGGCTTCGAGCCACACAGCTTGGATTTAGTCTTCGTCGAGCTTTCCAAACGGTTGCAACCGAAAAAGGCTTAATTAAGCATTTGAAGCGCTTACAAACGTGTCTCCTCCACCCAAGTAATGTATTGAGCAATTCACAATTTACCCAGCAATGTGAAATGAAAAATTGAAATTGATTTCCAAATTAATACCAAAAAAATATTAATTTTTGGAAGTTTTTTCAAGTGAAAAGAAAGCGTTGTGGATTGAAATACTTTTTTTGTGTTTTTTTTTAGCGAGTCGGCAGGAAGTGCAGTCAATCTTGCAATACAAAAAAGGTTAATATAAAAAAAAAATTAAATAAAAAGTTAAAAAAGTATAATCCAAAAAACCGTTGAGAGAATGAGAAACTTCAGTTGTCAGTTAACAAAACAAAAATTATCCTAACTTTATACAATGTAGTAATATAATAGGCTTTTGTGAGAATTTATGAGTGAATGCGAAAAAAAATTGATTTAAATTATATATTTTTTTTAATTGAATATTTTTTTTTTCATTTTATATTTAAATATATGGCTTTTGCAAACGTTACACTTTACATTGTTTAATTAATTTAATTTTTTAATTTTTTTAATATAACAAACAACATTTTATTTGAAGGAAAAAGTCATTTAAAGAAAGTCTTGACACTTCAGTTCAGATACATAGTTAGGGTGGATATCTGACAACGACCGATTTTAAGAAGCCCATTGTAATTTTTTTTTTAAACTTTATATCGTTTTGGGTTTAATTATGCTTTGAGCATACATATAATTTTTCTTAATCTTTTGTGAAAATGAAAAATGCAAACTCTTTTGCTTAGAAGAAATTAATGGTTGAATGTTTATTTTTAGTTCTATTTTTTTCTGTTTTAAAATCCACTTTAAAAAAATAAACTTTTAAAACAATAAACTAAAAAACAGACTCAGCTTCATTGTACTATTAACTATGATTTCGTTAATAGAACCGAAAAATAGAAATAATAATCATCTTTTTGAAAACAAAACTCAAAAAATTACTGAATGAAATCTGACAATTAAATTTTTTTCGAACATAATTATTTTTTTATTAATTTGTATACCCTGAACAGGGTATATTAAGTTTCCCACGGAATTTGTAACACCAATAGCGAAACATCGGAAACTCAARAAAGTATTCATCTAAAGGATCAGCGTGACGAGCTAAGTCGATTTAGACAGGTCGCTCTGTTCAYCTGTCTGTATAACGCGAAGTACTCCCTGAGGTATTGAGATATCGGTATGAAGTTCTACACTCGTCCTTTTCTCCCGCCAATWTCACACAATATAATATAATGTATAACTGCCGTACAAACTGAGCGATCTGAATAAAGTTGACATTTGACATGATATCCGAAAATTGTTCAGATCGGATTACTATTATAGTTACTAAAAGAAATGCTCCTTTGAAGGGTGCTTTATAAACAAATTTTGGTAAATTTTATAATTTTTTGAATTTTTTTGTATTTATACTTGTAATATTTAAAACTTTGGTTGCCTTTTTCATACATCCTAATTTTATTTTGTTTTATATTTTTACTGTTTTCGATGAGTTGAAGA
>NW_017537045.1:1156467-1179608 GCF_001853355.1 Bactrocera latifrons | reverse complement strand
TAAAACCTAAATTACAACTAAAATTGTAAATAAATTAGATGTAAAATTTTATATCATTTAATTTTAATTTTTAAAAATTTTCTAAATTTAAAGTTTTTTGTTCACTAAAATTTTTTAAGGTCGTCTTCGCCTTGTGAGAATAAAAACCGCTTGCTATTTTAAACATTCAGATAGATGTGTTTTTCAAGAATACGCTCCCAAAATTCCGCTTTGAAATCTATTAAGTTAAGAAAGTTATTGGCCGTTTGATAAGCGGTGTAAAGCGCGCTGATCCGCCGCAGTCTGGCGTAAACACGTTTTCTCAAAACCAAGTTTTCGTATCGACATAGCCTTAAAATTGAGCAATCGTCATGAAATTTCGTACACGCAATCATCAGGAATTTGAAAATTGTTGTTTACAAAGAATTATTTGTAACACAAAAACATAGTAAAATCGACTTTTTTCAAAAACTGATAATAACTGCATTTTTTTTTTATAATTTTTCTTTCTGTTCATTATATCATTGTCATTTGTTTAGTATTACGGATGTGAAAAAGTGTACAGATTAAGAAAATATTTTTGTGTGCGCTTCAGATTTTCTTTATGGGCGTTGGGACTTCCACTATGAGAAAGAAGCGCCGCTAGATTCCCCCCCTTACTTGCATGACCAAACAATATTTGAAAAGCTTCAATAAACATTTTCCGCCAACTTTGCAGAAATTAAGTATTATATTTTTTGAGAAAAAAAAATGCCAGAAAAGAGCAAAATTACGGTACAACAAATTATAAATCCGCCTTACCAATTTGCATATTTGATTTGAAGGAGAATCGAATAGTAATTAGTAAAAACATGTATTTTAAGAAACTATAAGATATATTGCTTCAGATCATACCAATTTTAGTGCAATTAGACTTAGTTGGCTTTGTCATTATTCAAAGGGATATAATTGTTGTTATTTTGAATCCTTCTAACAAGTAAATATCGATAGTTTACAAATTTTAGTATTCCGACTAACGATCTACAATACGATTTTCGATCATTAGTGAACATTTTTCTTTATTTACCTATAAATTTTGTTAATTTCCAAATTGAATTGCAATAACTTTATTGAAGTGCCAAATTTTTAGCTGTAAATTCAAAAGCGAAAATATTTGTGTCCCCTTTCCAAGTAATATGCGATAGCTTGAAGTTCGTACATTTTTAAAAAACATTTTAAAACTCTTAAAAAATAGATTGTGTAAATTATTAAAATTCACACTTCCTAAAAGTATGCAACATTTTTCTAGTAAAAATAATTTTATTGCTAAACTGTGGCCTACATTTTGGCAACTAAGGTGCTTATTCCTAATTATTAGCTGGAAATTTAATTCCTTAGTTCTCAAATATTGAAAGCTCGTGTTAATATATTAATTAAATTTTTAATAAAGACACAAAATTGCTAAAACGCGTAGTTACCATATCTAATCTCTGTAAATGTTGTAGAGTCATAAGAGGACGAGTTTAGTTGATACAGTCATGTTGGCCGGTTTGTCCGTCTATCTGCCTGTATATATGCGAAGTGGTCCCTCGGTTTTTGAGATATGAATTTGAAATTTAGCGGACTTTCTTTTCTTTTCAAAAAGTTGTTTATTTGCGTGGAGGCTTACTTATAGCAGCCATATAAACTGAACGTTAAAAATGAAGTCCTTGTTTGGAAAACGTTTATATTTGACAAGATATCTTCACGAATTGTGATGTGGATTGTTGCTGTCAAAGGCAATGATGCAATCCCAGAATAAAGTTTTGAGATTGGATGACTTTAGCTTATGACTGCCATACAAATTGAACGATCGGAGTCAGGTTCTCCTCAGTAAATTTTTAATTTGTGAAGGAATCATTCCAACAGAAATTAGCGTGTGTCTCGTTTTCAATATTATTTTACTTCACTTCACTTCACTTTATTTTTATTTTATTCTTTTTTATTATTATTATGTTTTTTTTTAATTAATAATTTAGTTTTATTTAATTTATTATTTAATATAATTTAATGTAATTTAATTTAACTCAATTTAATTTTATTATGCTTTATTTCTGTATATAATATATAACGTAATTTATTAGCGAAACTTATAACCTCCCACCCTAACCAAAAAAAAAAAACAAATAACTTTAAATCAATACCACTCCAAAAACAACCGCACGTTTTCCAACAATACCCACTAACAGCATTAACAAGCAGCAACTCCTAGTTAGCACATCGTCGCTCCACTTGAGGTCACATAACACCGTTGCAAGCCGGCCGGCGCTCCACCAACTCACTCTCGCTCTCTTTCTCTTGCTGATACCCACTTCAATTGCATTGGAGTTACCTTGCGGTTGCCACGTGCCCTTGCGCCGGAAGTGAAGTGCCGTGCGTGCGTTGCACTAAAAATGCAGTTCTTCTGTGTTCCTTACTGCTGTTGTGTGGTTGTAATTGAAGTTTTTGTAATGCTCACCAGTTGTTATTCAGTACCTACAGCGTATTACTTCATTTTCGCTTCACTTCCACTCGCTCCTTTCAGCCCTTACGCTCGCTTTGATTTTGGCCGACAATCAGCCGGTAAAGTTTATGAGTCAGCGCCAATTGACGCAATACAAAGAAAGCTCAGTAAAATTGAGTAAAAGAGAGTGAGAGCGGAGTCGAGCGCGCAAGTGGGGGAAGTAAAGTGGAAGTGTAGTGACGTTTCGTTGTCATAGTCCCTTTTACACTGCCTTTTTGTTGTCACTTTTTACTCCCTTTGGTGTTTACACTTGTTCGCTACTACCCTCCCCACTTGCAACGCTCACTCTCTGTCGCATGACGTAGCTTGCCGTCGGCCTGTGCGGCTTCACTCATTTTCACTTCATTCTTATATTTATAGTGCTTTGGTTTATTGATTCCGGCCGCATTTCGCATTGTTTCATTTACACTTTTTATCCATTTCTCACTTGCCACATTTTTCCCACTTTGTTGTTGCAGCTCATTTATCCTTTATAACGTCTTTGTGTGTCAGTCTGAAGTCAGAGTTCACTGTTGGCCAACTCATAAAAATGTGGAGTTGCTAGCGCCATACAACCCTGTGTAGTCACGACAGCGCTGTAGTCGCGTTTTCCTATTCAACGGGTGCGGTCCTGCCTAGTATATATTGATACATAATAGTGACGTGGTTATATTGCATATAGTTTGTATTGAATTTTCAACAATCGATGTGAAAAGACTCATTTAAAATTTAGTGAACTGTGAAAGGTTTACAATTTGTGGCTCTTCGGTGATTAGTGAAGGTGTGTAATAAATAATCGGGTACGTGTTCCACAAGTTCAGTGGGAATTTTTAATACTATAAGATGACTTAAGGTTAAACAAATTAAGCAAACTTTTTCTAGATCTGACTATTTATTTAAAGCATTCTCCGAACTCTAACTAACCGATTTTTTATTGAAAACTTTCGTCTTTGCATGCGCTTTATGTGACGGTTTCTACAAACGGTGTGTAATAAATAATCGGGTACGTGTTCCACAAGTTCAGTAGGAATTTTTAATACTATAAGATAAGACTTAAGGTTAAACAAATTAAGCAAACTTTTTCTAGATCTGACTATTTATTTAAAGCATTCTCCGAACTCTAACTAACCGATTTTTTATGGAAAACTTTCGTCTTTGCATGCGCTTTATGTGCCGGTTTCTACAAACAAAAATCGTACTCCAGATGAAAGCTAAGCGACTTGCCATGTTAAATAGTACTTTTTCAATGTGGTTAAAGTGTAGTTTGAATCTTCAGGCCTTACTTACCGCTTACTTATAATGTGAACAGGGTAAATTAAGTTTGTCATAAAGTTTGTTACACCCAAAAGTGAAGGGATCCTAAAATGTAGTATATAATTGATCTAGATGACGAGTTGAGTCGATTTACCCGTCACTATATGTGCAAACTAGCCCCTCAGTTTTTAAGATATCGACCAGAAATTTTGCACACGTACGTTTCTTTCCAAAATGCTGCTCATTTGTTGTAACTGCCGATATCTGACAACTATTATATATAGCTTCCATATAAACTGAACGATCGGCATCAATTCTTTGTATGGAAAGCTGTGTCAGTTGATGAGATATCTTCAAGAAATTTGGCATTGCTTAGGACAATAATGCTATATAAAATGAACGGTCGAAATCAAGTTAGACTTCTTTTTTTTTTTTTACTCTTTTATGCACCTGAGAGGAGTATTATGGCTTCGGTGCAGCCGAAGTTAATGTTTTTTCTTTTTCTGAACTGTTTCTGAAACATTAAGTGTTCCTCAAGTTCAGTCTAAAATTTTGATATTCCAATCCATATAAGTTAGTCTTAAAATTAATTATGTAAAAATCATTCGAAACTAAACTACTTTTGTTTGCGGCACACAAACTTCACAGTTAAAGAGATATCTCAACTCTATTTGATGCAGTTTCTTACGTGGTTTCATACATTCATAATTTCAAGAAATAACTTTAAAACGTCTCTATGTTTCTAGCTTGGAAACTCATCCGTTTTTAGTACGTTATCGATTTAGTATCGTACTGACCGCTATTTAATCGATCGTTTTGGTTCTAATTTTCGAATTTATTTCTATTCTTGCACCATGGGAGCCCTTTATACTCTACTTTATCAATTTCTGTATTCATTTATCCCAAATTTTACGAAACAATTATTTGTTGGAAACATTTAGAAATCTGCTTTACTTGCCTTTTACCAGCCTCTTAACTTAACAAAGCTCGAAATTATTTACCGTCAAATTAATATTTTTCTAGATTTTTTTGGACGTTTTCTCTAAGAGAGTTTAAGTTATCTCGATTAAAACGGCGATAAGTTTGATTTTCAAATGCTCAACAGCTGGAGAAGTTTTCAGGAAAAGTCTTCATATTTTATGTGAACAAGATCTAAGAATTTCAACGGATTTAGGGACCACGATAATTAGAGGAAAATTACTTCCAATGCCATCTTTGGCAATCAATTAAAGATATGGCTTTTGTCTATTTCTGAAAGTCAAAAGGTATAGAGCTCTAAATGTATATTACATACCATACATTGAAAAAAAATCAGAAATGGACACGTCTTTAAGGAACCCATTAATATATTTTTAAGTGGCCAGCTTTTTTAATTTTAGCTAATTTGCTGATAACACGGCAGGAATGTGATAAATTAAAGTTGTATCTTTTCAACTGACATGTTTCTACTTTTCTGTCACAAATCGGAAAACAAATGATTAGAAGTGAAATTGTTTTTGTTCTTTTACAAAAGCACAAAAATTTGTTCGATTATAGAGCTTAACAGAAGAAGTCCTTTCACAGTTCTTCATAATTTTTAAGAACTCTAATCAGGAGGAGAAAGAGAGGTAGAGTAGGAGAAAGAGTGATAGGGATTAACAAAGAGAGGTTTTTCCCGAAAATCTATTAAGAGTTTCATATGGGTTGCTGGTGATTATAATATAATGGCGAACCTGGCGGTTTATTTCAAATCGAAAAAACTACTTATGATATAATATGTAACAAATAATGCTGATGTTTTAGGAAACCGATTGATCTAATATCAGAAACACAGAAACAACTCAATTTGGTAGGTAGACCAGAGGCTCTTTTATACACTGAAAAGAGACTTTTAAGTTCGGCGTGATGTTTGTTACCCCCAAAAAGAAGCGTCGGAGACCTCATAAAATATATATACAAATCATGTTGCGTGAGCTGTGTTCACTTAATTATACCGAACGAGGCCCTTAGCTTTTGAGATATCGATTTGAAATTTTGGACACTCTCTTTTCTCCCAAAAAATCCGATCATTTATAAAAACTGCTGGTATAGGACCATACAAACAGAAACATCCAAATCAAGTGCTTATATGGGAAAAGTTTTTCCTTTGTCGAGGCATATTTAAGAAATTTGACAAAGTGTATTATTCAAGGCATCGCCGCATTTTCCTAACAAATTCTTCAGATCAATCAAACTGATCCATCAAAATCATAATAGAGATCTTTTTATATCATTTAATGCTATGAAAGTGCACCTATGAAGGGTATTATAGCTTAGTAGCAGCCAAACTTAACTTTTTTCTTGTTATTCTATAACAAAGATCTAGTTTCAGGCTTCTAGCACTGGTCGATAAGAAGAAAAATATAATGTGTTTAAATAATTGCTCGACTAAACCGTTAATGCTGAGTGTTGCGAAATAGAGTTAGCATAAAGATTTATTTCAGAGTTGCTTTTAAAAGTATGAATACAGTTTTAGCCACAACCATTCTAAATATCAATTATATATAGTACTTATGTATATATAGTATAGGCGAGTGGCATTAAAAGACAGCGTGTCTGCGATGTGGTAGGACATTTTCAGTTACAAACAGAGAGTGAAGAAGGATACAGGATATTTGAAATATGTATATAAATGATTAATATATATATATGCATATATACCTATATACTTTTCTGTACGTAATGCATACTAGCAACAACAATAAAGGACATAAATAGTCACAACAAACAGCGTAACAAAGCGCAACTAAAGAGTAAAAGTAACAGTAAAGTGACAAAGTAGCCAGCCAAGTAGTTGTTGTATGTGTATTGGTAATGCATGCATGTAATGCTTGTAGTGTAACGCATTTCATGTCAACGTTTGCCAATAAAAAGTTTTTTATAGCATTTCCTGTCGCTGTCGCAGTGAGTGCCTGCGAAGGCAGAGCAGGCGCTGGAGGGGAGAGAAGGAGCATGTGTCTTCTTTGGTTGGCGTGTGGCCAAAGTGAAATTCGCGCCCCTCAAATGAGATTGCGTAGCGCTGGGAGATTCCATATAATGGATAGTGTCTGCTTGCAAGTGGGTGCGTGTGTGTGCGTGGGGGGCGAGGGTGCTGCCGCAGGGTGAGGTCATGTGTTGAAGCAAATAAATAACTTAAACTGCAACGTTGAAATGAATTTTTCGCGTACTTCTACCAATGCTGCACTTGTGTGCGTGACAAATTTGGTGCGCGTATATATATATATGTGTGTGTGCGATGTATTGCTGACTTTTAGTTACTTAGTGTATGGCTCTCTGCCTCATTAAACTGGCGCTGTGACAAAAAGCAAAACGGTATTCGAAAAAATTGAAAGCAAAAATCGTGCGCGATGAGTCATGCGGCATGCCACAAACACACATACACACGAAAATAGTTGCCGGAATTGCAAAGCAGCGAATAGGCCATAAAAGCCGGCGAGAAACTCGACAAATGGCAAATATCTGTGCAGTTGGTGCTGTGAAGGCGTTCAGCAGCGTTCTCGCTGCAACTAAGCGCTACAGTTGTGCCACATTAAGCATGAGCGCTGCTTATTTTTTTCCTTACAGCAAAATTTTTACGACTTCTTCTCGTGACTTGAACTATTGACAGACGGTTTTTTATTGCTTTTTAGCTGCACTCTCATATTGGCGAGTAGACAGATAATGCTGGGTTCTGGCGACTTTAATTGTCGCTCTTTAAAATTGATGAGAAATGTGCTAAAGTATAGAATTTTAGTGTTTAAGAGAGCATTTATACAGTCTAATATCATTAACGGAAAGCTTGTTTAGATTACTTAGATAAACTTTTTTAGTACCAAGAGGGCTCTCAAGCAAGTTATTTTGAACAACTTGGACAAACGGAAAGAAGAGATTAGAGAATTGTACGTGTTTCAACAAAAGGCTGGCTTAAATTACTACATCTGATGCCAAGACGTGACTCCAAACCAGCTTACTGAACTATCTTGCCTGGTTCGGTCTAAATAAATCTTTTTCTGCAGTTTAAGCTACCATTAATAATACCAAGAAGGGTACCAAGTAACTTAATTTGAACAACTTGGACTAACAGAAGGAAGTGAAGAGAGAATTGTACGAGTATCAATAAAAGGCTTGGTAAGACTACTACTTCTGGTGCCAAGAAGTGACACCAATCTAGCTTAGTGAACAATCTTGAATAGTTCTATCTAAATAAATATTTTCTTTAGACTAATTTACCATTCATAGTACCAAGAAGGGTCTCTAATCAATCTATTAAGTTATTTTGAACAACTTGAACTAAAGAAATAAATGAAATGGAGAGTTTCAACGACAAAAGGCTTGGTAGGACCACTACTCCTGGCACAAAAAAGTGTTTTCTAACAAGCTTTGCGATCAAAGTAGAGTAAATAAATATATTTATAAGTTATTTTGAACCATTTTGAATAATGCGGACTACAGAAAGAAATAAACTATGAAGTACCTCTGTTACTAAGAGGTGTCTGCACTTATGATTAGAAGGTTAATTTAAGTAATTCGAACTAAATATATATTTTTTAAGTATCTGCAATTATTTCCTTAGTGATAACTCTTTTTATTGATAAAACCAATATATGAAATCAAAAGAGAGCAGGATACTTGTGTGTGAGAGAGTGGCCGGTTTCTCTCTGCAGCCCTCTATACTGAGCGAGATCATCAGAGTCTATTCTTTCAAATTTTACCTTGTACAGCTTGCAATGAATTCGCTTCAACCGATGAAAACATAAAGGCTCGGATCATCGGGGAACAATTAAAAAAATGCTCAAAAATTTCAGTACTTTAGAGCTCCATTGAAACGTAAACATAAGCAAACATTATTTAAGACTTGGGAATGAAGAAACCTATACAAAGTCACGATATTTGAGCACTTGTGAAGACGACATACTCAAACCACTTCTCTCTTAGTATAAAGAACCAAGAAGTTGTATGGTATTGACTCTACAGTTATGTTTTCAATGTCCGTTAATTTCGCTACATGAGGCCATTAGCTTTTAAACTAGTCTTAAAGATATTAAGTGAGCACTACTGGATTCAAAAAAGCTTGTTAAAATGAATATCTGTTTCACTCGACCGTAAGACGCACCTTGGACGGATTATTTTTTATTTTGGTGTGCGTAAATTTATCCAAGTCCATTCTACCGACTCAATCGGACTATCTAGGGCTCCTCTAAGCTTCTAAGCTTTACCGGAAATGCTTTTAAGGCATGAAAAAACTGGTTTGTTTTTTGTATTAGTAGCATCTCAAGTCTTCGAATCAACTTTCGGCGTGGTGAAACCATTAGAAGATAGTCGTTGTCTGCACTTATTGTGTAGATAGGCAACCGAGACCGTTCTTCGATTTCTTTGAGTGTAGGTTAAATTTGTTTATGGTGCTGATTCTCGCGGCATATATCACGAGGATTAGGCAACTGAAATATTAATCCTTTCAAATGTCAAAAGCTCCCATATATGGACCAAAAGATTCTCACGTATTGAGGAAGCTCTTTGAGACTATCAGAAAAGCGTTACCTTTCAGACAGTTACCAAGCCATGTTATGGTTTAAACCAAGCAGCGAATTGTACTCGAACTTTTGGTTGTACGAATACCTAATGCATGTATGATTCCCTGCCATAACCTTGCTTTACCCGAGGTGCCAGCTAATTTTCGCTATCATAGTGCGGACTTCTGCAGCTTTATGCGAGATTGTACCTTGATTTATTTTTGAGTTATGAGTAATAATGACTTTTGAGAATACCGCCTTATACCAGTCACTTAATCCGATTTGAAACTTCAGCTCAAAATGGCCAACTTGTTAATTTCAAATCCTCCGAATGAATTCTTTGCTTTTTTTCTTCGCATACTAAAGTTTGGCTCCATTTCATTATTTCTCCTGCACCACCACGCAACGGTAGAAATCTCCAAAGATTCATTGGCCATTTGTAAATGCATGAAATTCTCTTTCATCTTACATTTTCTCTAATTTTTCCACTTGCAAAATTGTCGTGGGCCATTTGTTAGCCTGCTGCCATAGACATCGTCTTCCAGTAACGACGCCTTCGTTGATCTTTGTCTGCTACGGCGAAAGGCACTTAATCGCACAGCGTGTCAGGTAGTCAGTCGGTGAGTCTGGCCGTCTGTCAGCCCGTTAGTTTGTCAAGCAGCGCTGTCAGTCAAACAGCGCTACTAGTCAGCGCAGCAGTGCGTCGAACCGGCCGCCAACAAGTCAAATCGCAAGTGAGACCATAACTCGTCTTCTTTTAGCACTTTGTCGTGCTTGCAAAGTGTGTGTGTGTATATATTGGGGCTCACTTCGTTGACTCACGTTTTCCAACTGTACTCTGTCGTCAGTGCGCGCGTCTGCATGTCAACCCGCACGGGACCTTGCACAGCTGTCGTACAACAATTCGCTGCCGCTGGGATTTTCATTAAGCTCTGCAGGCGCGCCTCTCCCTCCGGTTATAGACGCAGTAATGCCTACAAGATGTCAGCTGCTGAAATGAGTAGCAATTCTAGTAATAAATAATTCTGCACACATAAATATATGCATGCGTTAATGTATCGGCTACACTACTCTTAGAAGTCTAAAGTTAATGCAAAGCTCGTGGCTTATTGCTCTCAGTATGTGGCTGTGTATGAGCCACTGCTGCTGTACAAATCTATATTTGCTCATCCTCCAGTCGCCTTATGTAATCCTCTGCTTATGCCCTTTGTGCTTTTTTCTGCCATTTTTGCCTGCCAGTTCGGTCTGTTGTTTGTTTTGCTTTTGATTGATGACTTCAGCTATTTTTATGCGCCCCCATAGTACCGTTGGCTATGCCTCAACTCGCAAAATTTCAACAGAACAATCAGCCACAAAAGGCACATGGCAAAACAACTGCAATTGCCAGCAGATCTAGGCGGGTTGTGGCATTTCAAAAATAAATTATGGAAAGCTCAATATGCAGTTGGCGTTGAGGGAGTTGTGTCGATACTAAAATTAGCTGGAATAGATTTCTTTTCATCCGGTTAAACGAAGGCTGAGCATATTGGACGATACAGAATAGCAAATTTATGTAAAAGCTTAAAAAAGCACAATGAAATGACTGTGGACCATCGAAGAGTATAAAATTTAACCAAAAATTATATTTCTGTAGAATTGTTTCCGAACATCTCGAACAATATTTCACATTTTGTTTTCAATAAAAAGCTTGACCGAATAAAGCTTGGTAGAATAAAGCTACAACAAAGCAATCAATACCCTTTAGATAGTCTTGAATACATACCGAAGTCATTTTTGAAAATACAAAGTCATATACCGAGCTCTTATGGTGAGGAAGTTGCTTTATAAACTTAAAGAACTTTAATGCTGGAGAAGTTTTTAAACAAGTGAAAGCTCTTAACTTAAGAAAGCCAGAAAGCGGCGAAAGCTAAAACAAAAAAAAAACTATTTTTGTAAAATTATACAGAATTTTAAATTGGAATTTCTTTCTTCTTTTGAATTCGAGTTTTGAAAAGATAAAATACTTTCGTGTATTACAAAAGTATTATCTAATACAGAATTAATTTGCGAACATTCAAAGAATGTATTTTTGGAACTAATTTCATAAAGATTTAAATATATTGGATAAACGTCAATTTTTTTTCGAAGCTCAGAAAGAGTTTAAAGTTAGTAAGCTAAAATGAATATGATGGCATTTTCGAAAAGATAGTTAACGAGTTCAATACTGATTTAAAACTAAAGTTTTTCAAAGTGTTTCATGTCTTCGGCGAATTTGAGTTAACATATTGAGGAAGGTGCTTAAATAGCTTAAAGCTCGTATATATGGTATATATACAAGTAGTATTGTAGTTTACTGCCAGATTGGAAAGTCTTGACCAAAATTATTACCGTTTTTTTTTTTTGTTTTTGGAAGGACCATATGTATGACTGGACTGCCAGTATGTAACAATCTTATTATGCAAAGCATCATATTTCAGTTTGCTTTTTTGTTGATTAGCCAAAACCCGATATCGAAATTGGAAAGCTTTGTTGTTGGAATAAAAGAAGGTTTTCTGCCGAGTTCGATTTCACACCTGACAGCGCCAATAGTTTTTCTTCGCAAAGCTTTCTCTGCATAGTTTAGAACTAATAAGAATGATATTCCTTCAAAGATATGTGCTAACAATGATAGAAGAATATGCGTCTACAAAGCAGTTTTAAGGTGTGAAAAGTTCGTTCGATATGTAGAAGGATATTACTCAGAGACCGCAACTTTTCGCCATTGAGTTTAATGCTCTTTGGATTAAGCTAGGTTTATCACAATTTCCGGTTGTTTATTGTCAGGTAAAGCTTTCTGGAAAATGTCAACAAAAAGCTTAATATTGTTGAAAGCTTGGCGGAAGCTTTCAAGAAGGATGACTTACGGTACAGAAGTTATGAAGAACATTGTAATTGTGTAAGATCTTGTGTCCAATGTGAGAGTCTCACTGAAAGAAGAGAGTTTGTCGAGAGCAATCGGCAGTAGGCAAAGGCTTTCGAAGAAGTTTCTTATAAGCTTTCAGCAACCTGTCGAATGTCGATTAAAGCTTGGAAATTTGTTTCTTGCTGTATAATATGCTGAACGGAATTTTTCTTAACGTAAAAATTTTACTGAAAGTTTGAAAAATTTTCGAAAGTAGTCGTCACTTAGTGGTGAAAAAAGCTTCTTATTAGCAGCCACCAGCTGGTCGAAGGTCGCTTAAAGCTTGAAAATTTCTTTTTCGATTAAGAATGTTCTAGTGGAATTTTTCTTAACAATTTTGTGGATTAAAATTTGAAATATAATTCTACAAATGACAACAATTTTTCAACACAAAAGCACAATTAAGCTCATACTCTTATTTTAAGCAGGAAAATCAGAGCAATTAATTCTTTACTTGCGCTCCAATAATTCAATTCACCGCAAGACATTCATAATAAATCTCGCTCATTATTCTTCCTTTGGCGCACACAGAAAAGTTGAGTGTATAGCAAAACAAACGAGTAAAAGACGAAGACGTAGAATAAATTAAAAAAAGCACACGAAACAAATAGAAGCTGCCAGCCATTTCCAACTGCGCCTCATTAACAATATTCAATAGCGCACATTTTCTTTGGGACCAAAGTAAAGCAAAAGCCAAAAGAAAGGCCGAGGGGGCGAGGTACCGCTTAGAATTCGGCAAGTACGTGCAACACTATGTTGGAGGAGTCTGCCACTAGCTACCACTCGCCCCCATTGTCAGGGCCATAAAAAAGTAGAAGCAGAAAAGTTAAAAAGAAAGAAAGGACTCGAGAACTCGACTCGGAACGCTTGGCACTCGCCGCAAATGTGAATTGTTCGCATGTCATTTTGCAACACCAAGAACGGCGGCAGCCCTGACAGTGACAACAAGCGCACAAGTCGCAGTCAAAAAGAAACCAAGAAAAAAAAAGAAAGCAACAACAAGAGCAATGTTGACAAAAAAAATTTCCAACAACCATGAGACGGCAGTTGTTGGCGTTAGTGGCAGATCAAAGCCAGCGTTAGCTAGTCTATGTGCGAGCCGAGTGTAGTCGGCGTCGCCACAGTGTCGTCATCATTGTCATTAACAGCAACAGCAACAATAATGAAGACCATGAAGCCCATGAATGTTCTTCGCACACATGCTCAACAGTAAAGTTCTCTGTGTTGCTCATCATCCACATCATCATCAACCATACCGCAGTACCGTGTGCGCCGCCATACGTCTTAAGTGCTGTTGCCACTCCCTTTTTTGTCGGCGTAGTGTTCGCGTGTTCGTTGTGCGGCGGAAATGCTTTCGTGTATAAATATAAATTTGCATAAATACATTTGTATGTTTGTGTGGAAGCTTTAAAGGCTTCGTCTAGGTGCACGAGATTCGCCTTGACTTCTGGCGCACGTTTGCGAGCGCTGGCGGTCTCTTACATATGCATTAGCACCGTGAACTTTTATGAGCATTTGTAATTTTCACAATTTCGCAAATGCAAGCAAATTGTGTAATTAGTTTGATTAAGAAAAAATAATTGCCAAAAGCACATCATTTATTTTAAATTGATTGGAGAGTGGAGAAAGTTGCTTTTTGATGCCGTCAAGAACGTAGAGAGCTTTATAAGTTGGAAAAAAGCTTAATGGGTGGAAAAAAAGTTAACGGGAGTTTCATTTTTTGAGTTTCCTTATATATTTACCTAGCTCAGTGTTCTATTTGTGATCATTTTGTGTTCCTGTTATGTAAATAAACATTACTGAAAGTATGTAAAGCTTGCAAAATTTGAAAAAAGCTTTGAGGTCGAGCAAATCTTTAATGGAGGGTTTGTTATTTTAGAATTTTTCTACTAGTTTGGTTCTGCCTGCCAACGTTTTTTCGTATACATAAGTTTTCTTTACCTAATATAGGTCCTGAAAGCTTTCAGTCACTTGAACGTAGCTAAGGAAGTTTATGAAAAGATTTACTGAGCAAAAAAAAAAAAACAACAAAATACGCGTGGTGCGTAACGGCGTAACAGAGCAGAAGTTCATATGTGATCATATCAAAAGTTTTGAAAGCTTTCACAAAAAAGTTGCCATTAGTGAGTAAGTCATTAATAGGATATTCGTTTTTGATTTGTTTTTTGCTTTTTACCCAACTTTGCGTTGGATAAGTTAATCGATCAGAACGGTTCAGGCTTTGGGTTTTTAAGCAGACATGCTCCACGCAATAAACAAGTTATCTTTGGGCCATATTTTCGAAGTTGGCAGTGCGATTCAATGCGAGATCGTTCGATAATAGTTTTATAGTGTGGAAGAGCCACTCGTGTATTTCAACGAGCACAAAAATATAAACGGTCTCAACTCTCTAAAGATCTTGTAGTTTTCGAAGATATATCGGAATATAAGTAAGGACTCCAGAAGAAAGGGACCGAATAAAGTTGGTTGAATAGGAATTCCTCAACCTTTTTGAGATGTAATTGCGTTATTTACTAAGAAAAGAACTTATGCTCAAAGACTTTAAAACTTGAGCAGGGTATTTCAAAGTCTTTTGAAAGAAATTCCTAGCAGATAAATATCTCAGAATTCGGAAAAAAGCATACAAGTACTTTTTTGAAGTACTGTAGCCAATGTTATACCCAACTACATGTTGTTTTGACTTTATTTCTTTTAAAGCAAATATATCTTCTGTTAGTCATGTAAGTCATGTGTATCTTCTCAACAGATCGTTTATTCACTCGCCCGCGCATGTCTGCATCCATCCAGCTGCGTCTTCATTTCCATTCCTTTGCTACATTTACAACTCGTTGTTTGCTGAAAGTGCTATTTATAACTTTTACTTCAATTTAACTGCGAAATTTTATGGAAACATACATAATTCTCTTTTTTTGTTGCTTAGCATGAAGCGACGCCATAAACGCGACGACGCTCAAGCTATTTTTGGTAATGTCTAGCATTAGTACTGAGGGAACTAAACGTTTTGACAGGTCTTATTGAAAGAAGAGTAGCAGTTGGTGGAGGAGGGAAGAGGGAGATTCGGTGTTATAAACTAAATAAATTCTACTATTGGAGGATGATAAATTTTATATACAAAAAATTAAGTGTTTTCACAAAAAAAAAAAATATATATATATATATATATGTACTATATGTACTTAAGTATCTAAAATGAGACTATGAAACTCTGTGCTCTCTGCATTATACGCTCTTAACAATTAATTATTTGTATTTTTTGATAATAGTAATCATTATAAAATGTAATGACTACTGAATTACGTCATTATCTAAAAAATAATGATTATTCATTGTAGTGGTTATTGCTAGTAATCATTACTAATTGTATTATTTATTGATAGTAATCATTTGAGTAATGATTACCGAGAAAAATAAGTTTCTTAAATGATTTTTACAAATTGCAAAAAATTTGATTCATAATTGTGCTAAGTTGTAAAATTTTTATTATGATATAATTGAGTTTTTTAAATAATGAGTATTAATAGTAATCTATGTGAATTGGGGTGGCCGTTGATTACTATACAAACTCAATTATACATTTGAATGATTATTAACATTAATATTGTTATTAAACGTAATGATTATTAATGGAAATCACTATGAATTGTAATGATTATTGATGGTAATAATTATGAGTTGTAATGATTATTGATGGTAATCAGTATTCACTGATAAGATTATTCACTTATTCATTGATATTATTACTAATTGTAATTAATATTCCTTTACTCATTGAAAGATTACTGATTGCAAACGTTATTATATGTAATGGTTTATAACAGTAGTCTTAATTAACTGTAAATGATTACAATAACGATTATTAATTGTAATGATTACCGATTGAATTTTTTTTCAGAAAAGAGAAATAATTAAGATTTATTATTAATAATATTAATTACTAATATTCATTAATGGTAATGATTATTAGTTGTAATGATTACCGATATAATTTTTCTTCGAATAACACACATTTAAGCTCAGCGGTTCTAGTGTTTATTTATAGTTACATTTTATAAATTTAATCACCATAACAGTTTAGAAACCAAGCACCCTGTATAAAAATGCCGTTTCTCTGTTCATTAAAAGCGCAGGCATCATTTAAATATTTCATAATTTCATACACACTGACAATATTGTCCTATTCGACTACTTTTTCTGCAAATCATTTAATCTCATCGTCCTATCGCGCCACGATATGCACGATATGGCATTATGACTATCCATATAAAATGCTGACAAATTTTATTATGCTGTATTTTCATATAAACGACACTTTTTCTGACATTTACTAAATATTATGTATGCACACAATGACAAAGATTATTAGAAACGCAGTGAGCGTAAACGGGGTACAACAATAAAAACAACGACTTTGTTTACCAAGCCAAGGAAATTCTCAGCATAATATCGCTTGGTTATGCTTCTTTGATTTTTTGTTGTTGTGATTTTGTGTTTTTGGCACTACGGTCGCAGCTCCTTATTGTTAGCTGCTTTGCCGCTGGTCATAATGTTAACTTAGTTACCTCACCGCTAAAAGTTTGCTTTCAAACGCCTCGTTCTCGGCTGCTACACACCCTGTGTGGGTATTTTCCTCCTTGGTTGTCATGCTTTCAGTTATTTGCTTAGTTGATGAGTGAACGTTTGTACTAAGTGGGCAAAAAGCGGCGACACGGTACTAAATTTGCTGCTTTTTGTTAACCTTAAATAATGGTGGTTATTGTATACATATGTTGTAATTTTTGTATATGTTGTTCATTTTGATTGCAAGTCGTCACATTCTTTTCACTATAAACTCAAAAACAAATTTATTATTTATATATTCATTATTATTACTATTATTTTTAAATTTTCCAATAGAGATTAAGAGACTGTACTATGAAAGTCTTTAAAAAATTATTTAAAATTATAAAATAAAGCGTGCGTCAAAAGCAGGAAAAAACATAGTACGCAAAAAATGTTTAAAAAAATATAATATACAGGGTGTCCAACAAGTTATTGTTTTTTTTTAATTTTCAAATGGAGCTTAAGAGACTGATTTGTTAAAGCTTCTGAAAAAATTATTTAAAATTATAAAATATAGGGTGTGCCGAAAAAAGTTTTTTTAAAAGAAAAGTTTAAATGCACAAAAAATATAAATACATATATACATGGTGTTCAATAAATTATATTTTTTATTTTTATTTTTAAATTGAGTTTAAGAGACTGAATTCGGAAATAGGAAAATTATTTTAAATTGTTAAATACAGGGTGCGCAAAAATGTTTTTACACTTCCAAATGTTCATAAAAATATTAAAACCTAATATACATATAATAACATATGTATACGGAATTCAATGCTTTTTGGATGTATAAGAAAATAGAATTGCTACACCCTGTATTCCACTAAATATTTATTTATGCAGGAACCAGATATTTTTGGTTTATTCTAAGTATTTTTTATAATTTAAATACTTTATTAATATAATTATTTTATTTTTTTCAGATTTTACGACTCTTGGTGAACTTAAGAAGCCAACCGCTGGTTAAAACAACAACAAAAAAACACAAAAGTGCAGAAAAATACAAAAAATATTTATGCATAAAATTAAAAATCTATCAGTCAAACTGCACGTAAATAATATTTAAAACAAAAGAAATAAATATACAGTTATTACTGAAAATACATGAAATAAAAAAAAATCATTGAAGTATTTACAAGTCCGCTTCAAAGCAATGCAAAACTATAAAAAATAAATATTGAATTAATGAAAATTATAAATATCATACAGAGCCAACTACATACGAAAAAAAATTTAAAAAATTATTGCAAAAAAATAAATTGAAAATTTCTTATTACAAAAAGTAAAGTTTTAAAGCTTGTGAAACACCCTGTATGACAGTCTAAATAACTATTAGTTACAAAACCAACTAAACAATAAATTAATTTACTTGTAACCGTTGCGTTTGCAACAGTGTGCAACGGAAACCAAACAACAACAAAAAACTTCACTTTCAAAAACTCTTCAATTTATTAAAAAAAAAACCAACACAGACTAACACACAAGCAACAGAAGTGCTAAATAGAATTTGCAACTCACGCGCTTTTCCAATTTCCTTTTGTAAACGTTAAGCAGCGAGAGCACATACATAAAAACAACAACAACAAACAGCGCGAGCAACAACTGCATAGACAAAGTGGAGTCGCGCGTCACAATTTGCAGTCAACAACAAAAAACTGTAAATACAAATACAACAACTAAATTTAGTGCAGAAAATTTTGCGCTCTGCTAGAATTTCGAGACGAAGCGTTGCAGTCGTGCAAGAACGTCAGTCAGTCAACGACGGCGCTTGCCACAAGTGACTCGCAGCAGAAACCGCTAGGTCGCAAGAAGCGCGAAGAAGAAGAAAATCAGTGAAGAAGCGAGAAGTAAATAATTGGAGAAGTATTTGAAAACTGTTTACGAATGGATTTTTTATAAAATTTTTAAGCATTTCTGCGAATGTGATTTAGTGCGTACTTGAACCCGCAAACTAGCCAAGACACATACCAGTTAAAGTAAAACGCCCCCTATACAACCAAAAGCTAAGAAAGAAAAGACTGATTTTGAATTGAAACTTCCAAGAAGTACTCAAATCAAAGAAAACGTGTGCGTGTAAGTTGAGTGTTGAGCACAGCGCCGAGCTGAAGCTTTTAAATCGACGAATTGTGTGGTTTTCAAAACAACAACAATTCACACTGTGTATATATCGAGCTGGTTCCTGTTTAACAGTAGCATTAAAAAGTGACGAACTTGAAAGGAAATAAAAAAACTAAAAGCTGAATTCTTAAAATCTAAAACTGACTAAAGCGAAAACTACAGGGATATAAACCAAACCGGTAAAACTAAAATATTGAAATTGAACCTACTGACTTGCAAACACATTTGAAATTACCGCTGCGCTCCTGCTGTAGCGCCACAATTGTAAACGCGTAGCGCCAACGAGTACCAAAAACAAAAAATCCAAATAAATCCCGAGAGCCGACTTTAGCGCGCCACTCACGAGACGCCACAAACCATGGCCAACGGCAACGGCAACAATGCCAGCGTCGCCGCTACTAATGGCGAAGGCAACGGCTTGGCAACCAATGGCGGCACAACCACAACTACGACCAATGGCACTGGCACAACAGTGGCCGAGCACTTGAATGGCGGTGGCGCTGCGAGCGTCGTAAATACCAATACCGCCGGAGTAGCGGATGCTTTGGCAGCCGTTGACGCAGCAGCTGGTACAGGCGATGCAACAGATGATGGTGTGGCTGGTGATGGTGGCGGTGTTGGTGGTGGCGTTGTTGGTTTGGGCGGTGCCGCTTCCACCTCATCTATGGGTGGCGATGATGCTGGCACCGATGCGGGCGCCAGCTCATTGCCCCCGTCCGAAGAGGCGGGCGGTCGTCCACCACTCGATACAGCTTGCTCTGATGGCGGCGGCGGTCCATCGAGTTTGGGCGGCGGCATGGTTGGGCCACCAAGTCCACTAACCGGTTGTTATTTGCTGATCGTGCTGGGTGAGCCACATTCGGAGGAGCATAAGGATAATATATTGCAGCATTTGTTGAAGGGTGAGTACATTGATTAATCGAATCGATTTTTATATTTGATATGTTTCAAACTATCAAGTCCTCGATGAAAGTGTTGAGCATTTAGATGCTTTGGAGCGTCTTAGGTAATACACAGTTTTTACTAAAAATTTCCGATCAATGTAGTATACCCTACTTCAAGAGACGGACAAAATCCGTCGTTTAGAGCCTTCTTACGGTTGACAAACCGTTTTGACTCGACTGTGTACTTGGTTATAAAGTAATCAGTCATACTGCTGAAAGCAACCATATTGTGAGCTCTTAAAGAAAGCTTCAAAGCTACTTGTTTTTTAAGCTCTACTCTCATCGAGACTCTAATAAAATAACGTTCTAAGGTGGTTTGTTCTACGAGATTTTTAGGAGTTCTCCATAGTGAGACTTTGCATAATTTTGAGCTTAACTGTGGCTTTGAAATTAGCTGGAAGACCACTATAGAAAAAAACTAAACGAGAAGTAAGGCAACTCGAAAAGAAAATTTACGATCCCGGCTTTGCGGCCTGTAGTAGTCTCCATACAAAATTTTACATGTAAGAATTCCTAAAAAATACAGCTTTAATTATTCTATCTCATTTCTACAAAAATTCTACAAAATCACATTTCCACACCACAAATCAATAAACTCGTAGCAATGCTTCATCGCATTTCTATTACATAGTAAGCTTTTTTTTATATAAGTGCAAGAAATCTGCAACGTATGAAAGCATGTCAATTCTTTATGACTAATGCAACATAATGGAAACACGCGCAGAATTTTCTTTTCGCTATTTTCTCATTGCATTTTTATTGTTATTGCTCTTATTTTTACTTTTTCTACAATTTAATGTATGCATTAAAAGGAAATGAAACGAGTAAGATTAGAGATACCAAATTGGAGCAATGGTACGAGTTCTTTTGTATAATTTCTTTCTGAAGTGCGTGGTTTTTAAATTATATAAGCGCACGCAAATGTTGAAAAAATTAATTCAGCTGGAGAAAATGAAGCAATTTTCTGCAAATAGGCATAAAATAAAGAAATTTGAGTTGCTAAATACCTTGCTGAATAGCTGAATACCTCGCTGAATAGCTGAATATATACACAAATGTTAGAATTTAGTACTTTACCACAAGATATTTTAAAAACTTGTTTTAAACAATGTGCTGAATGTTGAGATTATTAGCTGAATACGAAAAGACATTTTATTTGAGAATTTGACTGCAAATATTGAAAGAAAATCTACTTATTTCCTGAAATAGTATGTTAAATTCATGAAAATTTTAAGAGTAGAGTAGCTGTATACGTCGCTGAATTGCTGTTTGTAATTATTTTAGTTAATTTTTTCAATAGGCTTAAATTAGTGCTTACACGAACTGAGTCAATACTTAGAACTTTGCTTAATTGCTGATTTGATATTTATAGAAATAAGTTGCTGAATACTGTTTTTATTAGCTGAATGTATGTTATAAGTGAATCACAAATATTTTCTTTCTAACTTTTCTGAAAGTAATGAATGTTTGACTATGGTATTTGTATGAGCTCGTTTCCTATGTGTGCAAATATACAAGCTTACTTAGAATGCATATAAATGCTGAAATTGGTAGCTGAATATGTTCGGTTTGTTAGCTGAATAGCGGATGCATAACAGATAAAGCTAGAATTTGAATTAGAACGTGTTAAACTGTTCAAAATTTGGATATTAAACTTCATTTGCTGAATGGCTGACTCTAAACAACATATTATAAAATTTTAATTTAGATTTCTTAAATAAGCGTTTTACTATCATAAGTTTAGAAGAATATTCAGCTAGGCACAAAAGCAATTATATTTCAGCTGAATAAATGTTGTACCTTTTTTATATATTTTTTTACTCATATAAAGAATTGAGCACCTAGCTGGACGAGCTAATTATGTGCGCCGAACACAGTACATAATTATAATTGTGGTTAGCTACTTAAGAAGTATATACCATTTTTTGCTGAATAGCTGAATAACTACAAGCAAAGATTTTCAATGCTTTTTTATGGTACATACAGTAGCACTGCTGACTCACTGACTTATCAACTTAAAACCGGTAGCTTCTACATGCATCTTTCTTATTATTATTAGTCTGATTAGCCGTAAACTGTTTGCACAACGCTTTATCTTGGCGATACTTATGTCAGTGCCACTAACACCTCTAGTTGTAGCTTCACTAGTCCGATTCTGCAGCGGTAATCTAGCTGTCCATACAATAACAGACTCTTTATCAATTCTTACGACCTACACAAACACACACGAGCGCATTCAGCATAGCGTAGCTCAACTTCTCTTGTGTGCTGCTCTTCTTCTTCGCGTTGTGCGCACGCGATGCCAATTATTCAAGCGTTAAAAGTTTCTATCAAAGCCGCTGCATTGCTGTCAGCTAGTTGGTCAGTGTGGCCGTTAGCCAATTAGCCACTTCAGTTAGTCAGCCAGCTGTTCAGCGCGCTTACAGCACGATGTACATACATACAACTGTGTTGTGGATGCTTTTGATTGCTTTTTATATAATTTTATGATTTCATTTTATTTTTATTTTTCTTCTTATTTACTTATTTACTTAGTTTCTGTTCTTCTTCTTAGTACTTACTTAGACTCATGTCTGACTTACAATTGGTTTAACAATTTCTAATGGATTCTTTTGTTGGTTAATTGTGCGGCTGCCGCCGTCTTAATAACATTTTTTGTTTATTTTTTTTTTGCTTATTTGTTTTGGCAAACTTGTTTGTGTTTGTTTGTAATTTGTCGGAAAATTGAGGTTGTAAATTTTTGGCGTGAAACCATGAAGCATAAAATGTGTGGTTTCTAGTCTTAATTGTGAAATGAGACGTTGTGAAAGGAGTTCGAACAATATTGTTCTTGACCAGTGGTAAATTAAATAAAAGTGGATTTTGAAAAGTTAGAGATGCAAAACACATTTAGCTTTACACTGCTCAACAAAAATAGGTGTATATATATACTCTTATATCTCTTTACGTGTATCTAAAGGGTGATCAATTTCGAGGTTGCTGACTTTTTTCAAGAAAATAAACACAGAAACTTCAAATTTAATCGGGCATGCTTATTAACATTCGAAAGACCGTTCTTTGGCATTTATATTTGAAGATTATCTCTTCCAAATATTGGCCACGGCTACATCTCGGATGATGATCCGTTGAGTTGAACGAGTTTTTATTATATCCAATAGAGCTAATTATATGCCTTTCGTAAAATTTCGGGATCCTGAAACTAGTGTCAATTGACAAAAATGTCAAAGTGTTTTATTAAAAATATGAATTTTGTTATTTATTACAATATACATATTTGAAAATTATTATTATTTCTAAACTAAAGTACGTTGCTAGAAATCAGT
>NW_017537045.1:1141574-1155961 GCF_001853355.1 Bactrocera latifrons | reverse complement strand
TTTGTTTCCAGTTAATCGTTTCTACTAAAAAGTAATAAATACATTTTTTATGGTTGAACATTCAACATTCTTCCTTTCACACCTGCTGCAATATTGAATTCTTACTTTCAGCAGCAATTTGAATACAAATTGAGTTTTGTGAATTTAAATTTCACCCAAGTCAGCACTGCAGTTGCACCGCTGTCGCTGGTGGCAAAGTTTTTCAGTTACCCTACAGCTACATATGTATATGTGTGTCTTTGAGTAAGAGAGTCCCACCAATATACACGGTATTGCGCATTCATAACCGCAAACCCGTTGAAAACCAAAACCGGCATCCATATTATTAACGATTGACCCACACGATTGCCTTTGGTTTCCCTTTTCTGTTCTCCCTTCTCCGTTTTGGGCTTTCGCCTTGCCACTGCGTGCTTACTTACGCATCGAACTTAAATATTTGCGCAAAAGTTCAACAATGAAATTGAATTTTCCAACATAATTTTCACGAATACACGCGCACACCCACGTGCGCAGTCTATTTGGCTTGTGGGTGAGTGCGCTGTGTGGCACAAGCTGACATTAAAAATTCATGCGGCAACCGGAGGCACATTGGCATAAATTTCACTTGCTCGCTTATCAGTGGCAGCGCTGTTGTTGGATGCCGCATGTTGCGTGCTTTGGCTGCTGTGCGCTGCCCTCCTGCATTATTGGCGATTTTCGTATGCACATGTGTGTGTGTATGTGTGCAAATTTATGCAGAGGCGGTTGTCTGCGTATTTGTGGCTTCATTGTACTTTCATTTGCCGCATATCTACAGAGCTTTTAAAAAATTCACGAAAATTGTCAGTGCAGTTTGATAGCGGTGGGGGATAGGGGAGATATGTGCGGCCTATCAGTGCAGAGCCATGAAAATTATTAGCTTGCAGTCTCTGAGGGAAAAAGTTTTCGACTTTTTTTCCGAGGAGTTTACGTAACAAGCCGAGCAGAAAGGAAACCATGAGACAATATAAACTCAAAAAAGAAAATAAGAAAAAATAATTTTAAAAAAGGAAAAAAGTAAGCACAAAAGAAGAACATTACCGCAAAAGAAAGAAATGAAAACGCCATAACCTCATACAAAAATTAACCTAAAAAAATTATTTCAACAAAAGTAACTATCCCAAGCGAAATATAAAAGCTCCAACAAAAGCCAGCAGAAATTACCGAAAATTACCGAAGCGCCCTACCAGCAATAAGTGGAAGAAAAAGCGCAACTTGTAAGCGTAAAAAATTGCCAATTTTCAGGCACTTACCCGTACCAGTTGTTAGAAGAAGACGAAACAAACGAGCTTCTGCCAACGATTTACATTCCATGCTTTTCGCTGGCGCATTCTTAGTTTTCATTTAAATTTCTTTCATTTCGCCGTTGATTAGCTGGATTTTTACGCGCGTATTGCATGTTGTGGCGCCACAATGCGCACGGAACGTGTTCGTTTATGTTTTGGTTGCACGAGAGCTTTTCGCTTGGTAATCTGCGGACAAATCACGAGCACATATATTTGGATAATCTACTAAATATTACATGAAGAAAGTACTTATTTGGTAATTGCGCCGCATATACAATTCTAACAGGCTGATTGGCCTTAAATTACGTTAAAGAAAGAATAAACATGTTATGTTATTAAGCTACTTAGAAATGCAGTGTCGTTGTCATGTTAGTATATAGAAAGTCTAAAGTCAAGTCTTCCTATATAATGCCGTTGTTCAGTTCAATCAATTTTATTCTTCTCTGCTAGCTATACACATAAAATACTAAAGAAAACAAGCGCGAAACCTTTAAGCTCTGCCTCAAACTTTCAGGCTGCCCTTTTGACTCCCACAATATTTATGCTTTTTCCTCGGCAATTGTGCAAATCTTCTTTTAAAGCTAAACTCTCTTATTTACTTACTTAGTTATATACTGAAAACATTCAAAAGCTTTGTGGAAATTATTTATAGGAATTAAACGTCCATATTTGATTGAAATAAGTAACAGCAACGAATTAGGAAAATTTACTATTGATCATAAATTTGCCTAAGCACTTTATGCTTCTAGCTTTCCACTGAAACTCAATAAAGCTTCTTCACTATAATCACATATTTTTATTGAAGTTTTATAATATCGAGTTGTTTCTCCTTTATTGAACTTTAATCTATTTATTTAGCACAAAATTGCTTGACTCTTCATCTTCATATTTTTTTAATATTTGGCGCACTATTATTGTACAAAAAGCTCAATAATACTTCCGCTGAAAGCTGTATAAACCTTCCACAAAGTTTTTGATGGTCTATTATTCTATTTTCTACTATTCTTGATGTAAGCTGTAGCTTTTCAAATCTCCATATAGTTTTTGTTGTACTATTCTTCGATCGTTCCTAGAGTGCAATGCTCTAAAAATCTTGATAGAAGCTTTTGTGAACAGTTACTACAAGTAGTGTTTTATCCAATATTACCATATCCTGGCTATAAATGATATATTTGAAAGCGATGAGCGACTTACGTCTAAAGTCTCTCTCTCTCTCTATCTTAACATCAAAAGTTTCGAGAAGCTTTTTTTTAAATCTTTAATCTGTAAAAGCTAAACTCAGACGGTCAACTTGCTGTGTAAATTGAGATCAATAATTAATAAATCATGGTTTCGAGTACAGGTAAAGCCATTATATAATTTGTATATATTTTCAGAAGAACCTTTTTGAACTGATTATGCCCAAGGATAGAAAATAATAAATATTTCCGGGACATGTATCTTTCCAAAGCTGATTAGAACTGTGAATTTATAGATTATATAAAGCGTTTAGCCGCTGAGCTTTTAGATAGTGCTCGAGGTGAGATATTTGGTTTTCTTTTCTATAAAGCCTTTTAAGAGCTTATCCTTGAGTTATTATCGACTCACTAAGCCCCCAAATTCTGTTTATAAAGCTTTTTAAAACTTTTTCCGCTCTGTTAAGTTTTTTAGGACCTTTTCCTTGAGATGCTATCGACTCACTAAACTCCTTAGTGCTAAATATTCTGGTACTATTTTTTTATGTGTCGCTAAGATATGAATATTTAAGTAATCGAGAAATGTTCATTGCCAAACATTAATGAGCTGCGTGAAGGTGTATGTTAGTGATTATATTACTAAATGAAGTAAAAAATGGCTACATTACTGAACAAAATAAGTGTAAGGGCGCTTTGGAGTCCAGATATTTCTCGTTCTACCATCCTAACATAGGCTAGCTGCTTAAAAAGCGCTGTTTTATTTTAACACAATTTGTTACAATATTAGTCAGGCCGTTGACAAGTCAGAGGTAATTGTTTTTTTGGACTTAGTATGCATGGTTCATTAAAAATTTATTGAATAAGGGTTTTCACTTTGTTCAAGAGCATTTTTGTCGTTCTTTTATCCTCGATTCAGTTATCATACAAAGTTTGATTTTTTCGCTCTCTTCAAAACCCGTCCATATTTTCCTTTTCTCTGCAGTTCAGTTACCTTACAAAGTTCGAGTTTTTAATGTACATATTTTTAGTGACGGCATATACACCTTTAAAGCTTATAAGAACTAACAGTATTATAGATTTGAATTGAGAGTCTGTTCAAAGAGATAATGCTTTTGTCATCGGGTTGGGTTATTGGACTGCACTGTTTGTGGATATAAAATTGTCGAAACTGAAGTCTTCATACATTTTTGAGGGATTCCGGGGTAGCCTTTGGTGTTTATAAGACCGTAAGTAACTCAATTTCGGTTTTGGTAGGCCGCTTTTAGGAGGCTTAAGTTATATAACCTCAGATAGTTGCGAAGTCATAGGCTGATCATGGTGTTTTTAACACAAACGTCTAAGGACGGTGCCGTTAGTTTAGTGTATCTGGCACGTAAAAATGATAATTAAAAAAAAAAAAAAAATTATAAATTGAAGTTAAAGTCAATGAAATGTGATTACTGAGTTTTGTAATTTATTTTTAGTTTTAATTGCCACTTCAATAATATAATACAATTCAATTAGTTTAGATTGCCTACCCAAAATCAGCCTTCATTTAATAAAATATTTAAATTGACTTAACTACCACAAATTTCCATTAATTCAATTGGATTTCGGTACAAGAGCTGATGGCAATAATATATTAAATGCAAATAACCACAACTCAGCTCCGCCGCTTGTAGAAATCATAACGGTATTTCGTATGAAAACAACAAAAAAATAAACCTGTAATTATGCCTTACACGCACGCAAACATGTGCGCTTGTATGTCAACAAATTTAATTAAAAGCTAAATGTGAAAATTGCAACATCAGCCTGAAAGTATGCTACATACTTACACAGTTTGATACAACCACAACCGCACGCTTGTTAAAGCAATCACTACACTTAACCGAAAACGTTCTCGGTCTAGCGACCAGCAGCAACCACAACAAACATTGCAGCGTAAGCAAAAACAAATAGAAGCAAAATGTAGCAGCAGCAGCAGCCTAAATTGCTGCAACCAAAATGGCAAACTTTTCACGAACGTCTACCGCATGAGCACGTAAATTAATTTCATTGCTGCTCTCTGCTACAGCTAAAAAATACTGGCATATTTATGAGCGCAGATGCAGGCCGCCAGACACGCCAAATGTATGTGCCTAAAAGTAGGCTATCTGGCGCATAATTCATGCCGCTATAGTTGCGGTTGCTGCTGTTTTTGCTGGGGTTGTTCTCATAGCTCAAAGTGGCTGTCGCTTAAATGACGAGTGCAATGTTCGGCTGCATTGAGCATGTGATGAATGGCATGTGGCGCCTAAAAGTATGCAAACTTTTTACACATTCATGCATTTTGATTTTTTTCTTGTTGGTAATAGACTGGCAAATGATTGAGTTGCTGTTGAGTTCCAGGTCAGACCGCAAAAAGAGTAGTATGTAATTAAAACAGCAAATTTAGCGCTTGTGTGCGCCTAAATGTAGGCAATGTTTGCTTCTTGATTGATCAACTGACATCTCGTCCCACTTTGTTGATTGACTGCTGGCATATGTTTGCCGCTGCTGTTCACTTTTAAATTTTTTCACGTTTTCGGTTTTTACTTCGTATTTGTTGGCCATTCGTTTTTATTCGCTCTTGTCTAATAAAATGTCGTGTTTGTTTGGACGTTTTCACATTTTATAGACACGAGTGCGTTAAAAAATTCAACAGTAAATTTTACAAATTTAAACATACACTTGTATGTTTGTGGTTTCGTGCAGCATGATTTGGGCGCATTTGAGGTTTTTACTTTATTTTTGGCAAATTGAAAAAAATAAAAATATTTTCAAAGCTTAATTCAATTTAATAAACTTTGTGGCAAGCCATATTTAAATTACATTACGTAATTTTTAGATGAAATATTTATTTAATTCATTAATTTTAATATTATACATTATTTTTTGTGAAAAGGCGGCAACTCTATTCTGCACTTATACTTGTTTGAAATAGGCGGTAACAGTGTAATTAAAATATATTACTTTTAATGGATCTAATCAGTTATTATAACTTCTAAAATGCTTTTACAAGCATACTTGCAGGCGCTTTGTCCTGTTTTTGTTATATCTAGCCTTTCATTAATTTAGCACTATTGATAAATGTGAAAAAGGCACCACATTCTTTTTCCACTGCATTTTCATTTATATTAATGAGACAACAGCTTTTGTGGCGTCTAAAATTCTCAGACGATTGCGTGACAATTGACCGCGGCCCAAGCGATTACAACAAACAATGCGTAAGCAGCACAAACCGACAGAACTTACAGGCGGACAAAACAAAATTAAAGAGGAATGATGGTTGAAACAAAGGTTTGTGAAACGAAATGTATCTCGTGAAGGTGGGGTTATAATAACAATGAACTAACAAAATATGTGTTAATTTAGATATACATACGTATATTTTGTACATAAGCAGGATATATAAATTTATGTATATAAAATATATAAAATATGTATATATATTACCAAAATATGCCTTTTTCCAAGCCTATATCTCAATCAATAACTGATAAGCACCACTTTTCGGCTGACTATTCGTATTTCGAACGAGACAACTAGTGTTCGGATACTCCATACACACACAAATACATGGTAAAAACATATAATCCCATATACAAGTATACATGGAGGTATGTATCACATGTTTATGCTACATTTCAGACGTACGTGTGTTGCGGCTGATTCTCTGGGCTTTGGCGCAACGAAGCATGAAAAATGTCTACTCAGCCTGGCTGGCGGCCAGCAATTGTTATGGGTATTTACGGTAGTTTCTTGTTGCTTTTGTTATTTTCAAAGGCGGCTTTGCTTTGGAAAGCGTCAAACGTGACTAACGTTGGCAATCGCATTGTGTGTTGCGTGCGTGCGTGGTGTTGCAAGTGGCTTATATGATTAATGATAGCATACCTTGGGGCGCGTGAATTATTGTGTGCTTATGACGCACCTACCTCGAAAGGGGTCAATACTCAAAATGAAATTATGACAGAATACTGGAGAAAATATATTTATTTTAGTTTTATTTTTTTACAATAAGAAAAAATTTTCAATATAATTGTGAGAAAAGAAATGGATGAAAATTTTTTTCAAATATTAATTCAGAGTTTGGGGGTATATTTATTTTCTAATGGCATTAATTTCTATAGAAAAAAATCGTAGGCGGTGAAGGTCGTGTGGGAGAGTTTTACACTTTTGGAATTAAACAGGAGACTTAGCTCCTCTGATATGCTACCCAAGATTTCTTGCGAACCTTGCCTTGAAACCCAAATATTTGTGACGGATTGGTCCAACTTCCATTATTTAGTTGTGAAAAATCACACGAAAAATCTACAGTGAAAAACTGTATATGTTCGATGCCGATTATCTGTCTGGTCGTCGTCTCAGGGTCAGTATAGCTTTATTTTGTTGAAATAAAGCTTTAATTTACATCAATGGCTGAACTTTTTGAATAGGAATAAGAAGAGACAACAAAATTTAAAGATCGATCATCACAAAACAAAAAAAAAAAAAAAAAAAAAAAAAAAAAAAAAAAAAAAAAAAAAACAAAACAGTTTGAGACCCGGTGTACCCAAAACCGTTGATTAAAGCTTTTACACCACGACCAACTCAACAGGAGTTATCTAAATGTGGCAGGAATTAAAAAAAAAATAATAATAATAATAATACAGATGTTGGTTAGTTGACCACATCGGCATATAAAAGTTCATAAGCGACCGCTTCATATAATAATATGGCAAATATTTGCGTAAAATTGCTTCCTGGTATAGGTATAGTACTCCGAGTCATCTGAACAGGGCGACTTTCTCTTTCCCTTCGCTTCATTGCTTCCCATTATATTTAATACACTAAAACTTTTGAACTTCATGCTAAGCTGTATTCTCCTAAAGATATACTTTAGTGCACAAATATTTCATTGAGTCCAATCATTTCCAGCGAGTCTTCACTATATGAAATGATTTCCTGCTTGATTCATCTTAAATTATAAGCGCTTTTTCCACTCTGCAGTGATTAATAATGCACAGGTACCTTTACAGAAATACATTCCTCCTAAATGTATGCTTTCAAATTAAATGCTGAACACAGCGCATGCATATGAAACAGTTACAAAAAAAAAAAAAGGTAAAAAGAGGAACATAAAAAGCCAATCACCACTGGGAAATGAGTGGAAATGTGCAATGAAATCGAATTAAAAACTAATAATCCAATTGCCCTCTACACAGAGGTACTTATGAGCAACACATACACACAAACAAATACTTTAGCACATACAGTTACAGTGAAAGACCCGCCATACAACATCGACGTCCATCGATGCCGTTGTGTAATGCCAGCAAGTGGCGCGGCGACAAATCGAAAAGCGCTCAACGTGTGCGAGTCAAAAACGAAAGAGCAAAAAATTTTATTTTCTTACACACACACACTCCGACTGCCGTTTAGAGCGCGTGTATTGAAAGGAATGAATGCTTTTATTGCAAATTAATTTCATTTGCTGCGATAATTGCCAGTCAAATAGGCAGGACGGCGCACGACTATGTATACAGATAAATAAACATGCAAATCTATGTATATATGGATATGCGTACAGCTAAAGTGTTTATGAAGCTATATTGGCATTAC
Source organism: Bactrocera latifrons (assembly GCF_001853355.1). Lineage (NCBI taxonomy): Eukaryota > Metazoa > Arthropoda > Insecta > Diptera > Tephritidae > Bactrocera > Bactrocera latifrons. The sequence goes on along the minus strand of NW_017537045.1, from coordinate 1,147,881 downwards.
TATTCAAGTTCCTGTGTTAAACAACTCGAGGAGTTTTTTGCGAATAAAGCATACATTGAGGTGCTATGTTTGTGAGGAAAACTAAATGTCTATCTGACGAATGTCATTTTTAGAGTTTTCGCGTACACTAGGTCTACAGTGACAAGAGACATGAGCTAAAATCGTAGGTAGTAGTGTACTAATGAGCAAAAAGTAGTAAGACTTTTCCAAAATCTATGTCGTCTCCTTCAAAGTATGTAGCTCCTCCTTGAATGTGAGTAGCGATACACGTTTATTGTCTTCAATTTCAAGCGGTCGTTTCAGTTTGCTGAATAGTTAAAAGACATACGAAGCTAAATCTGATGAATATGGTGGTTGCGGCACAATATTGGTTGAAAATTTGATGAAAAACTCACCAAGAAACAATGGCGTATCCGTCGCATACGGCATTATCGTCGTGCAAAAACAAAGACTTGCTGGCCCATAATTCCTTCATAACTTATAATAGCTTCACGCAAAAGACATAACACTCAAATATTATAGTATTCTTTATTGATAGTTTGTCACCTCGATTGTTGTCAACAAAGTTTTATTTTTGACCTGCTTGGCCGTCATTTCTTCGAGTTCGACTCATCTTTGCCACGATATTCAGCTGATTGATTATCTATTTCTGAATCGTCATATCAATCAACAAGAAAAATATTTCGACGAAGGGGTTTTCAGGCGAAATTTAAATTAAAAAGTCTTTATTATTTTTTGCCCACAGTTTATACCCTTCAAAAAATCTGATTTTTTTACGGAAGTATATGTTTAAGGGCTATTGATGTAGGAAAGAAAAATTTTCTATTAAATGAATATTCTCTTCACAATTTAACAAACATTTTAAATATACAAGATGAAAAATTAAACCAAACTGCAAAAAATCACTATATACTGGGATCTTATTCTTAGTTTGTGACATCCAGAAGAAAAAATTGGAGACTTTATTAAAATGACCACTAGAAACTCAATCGTCTTGTACTTATCAAGGCGTGCTTTTAGGTTTTCTTATAACTGTAATGAAAGCGCATTATAAACACTCTCAAGCGTCTGAAGGCTCTTCATTGTGAAGCCTGATGTAGTTTGGAGGGCGTACGGCATTATTCTTAGAACGTTAACTAACATATTTAGCGGCATTATTTTATACATATATTTAAGCAGCGTATTTGAGCCGAAAATTTTCGTAAACAACGCATATTAGACACTGCAGTATAAGCAATGACACCAGAGTGTTACTTTAGCAGCCATCCAGACTGCTTAATCATATATTTTACTCTAAGAGTTTCAACGGAAGGTCCCTCCAGCCTCTTTCGAAATATATATTGAAGATAGCATCAAGAATTGCTTGACTTCAAAAGCTTGCGTCCTTTCCTTCAAATTTCTACCACCGAAAGTAATATTCTAAGCACATTCTGTTAGTTTGTAACAAAGGGAAGAAAATGTCGGAGACGTTATGGTGTAGCTATGTATAGAAATGATAGGCTGAGTCGATTTAGCTATCTCCCTGTCTATGTTTGTCTATATGTACGCGAATTAGTCCCTCAGTTTTTGAGATATTAACATTAAAATTTGATAACGAAATTTTCCCTCAAAGAAGCTGCTAATATGCCAAAATCGCCGATATCAGATCACTATGGCATATAGCTGCCATACAAACTGAACAATTAGTATCAAGTGCTTGTATGGAAAACTGTTTCATTTGCCGAGTTAACTGCACAAAATTTTGCATGCGTTAATGTTTAAGGCAATGGTGCAATATCTGTATAAATTGTTCAGATTGGCCCACTGTAACATACTTATAGCTGCTATACAAACTGACCGATCCTGGCCGAATGCTTCTCCTTATCTGTAAATAAACTTGCAATAAATGCATCTATATCGTACTTATTTATGTGGGAGCACTTAATGTACTTTAATTCACCTATAATGCAGTTCCGAAAAATATTTTTATTGCTTTTTTAACACCTCTTCTGCTAGCGCCTGCATAATTTCCAAGTCAGAAGCGTACCAGAGTCGCAGCCAGTGAACTTAATTGCACAATATAATGTAAATAATCAATATACAAGGCACTTTACCAGCATTTATTTCAATTTCGCAAACGCAAAGCAGAAAAAACACAATAAATAAGGGCAAACACCTAAAAGTATGCAATGCATAAATTTGCATGCTAAATACAGGCATCATTGAGTGTTTTAATTTGCAGCAATGGGCTGCGTAAATTAATGTGGAGCGCCAGCAAATATGGCAAGTAAAATGAAAATGAAAATAGGCTGTTATACACACAACTCAACTATGCATGTGTGTATGTGTGCGATAGCAATCGTATAAATTAAAGGCGTAATCGTTTTAAAATGGGTTAAATGCATAACAACGACAACAGCAACAACGACGATAAATGCTTTCGCATATTTGCTCGCAAGTGTACACGCCCACTGAAGTGCGCACATAAACTAACTAACACCAATACATGCACAGGCATTTGCGAGCACTTGTACTTAATGCATTCATATGCAAATTATAGCCGTTGTATGTGGCCGAGCGCTAACACTAAATGTCCGAGCATATTTATGTGCCTCAGTGAAATTTGTGTATGTGTATATGTGTGTGTGTGCACGAAAAATTACATATTTGCAGGCGCAGGAAATAAAGTTTGCTGCCACACTACTGAAATTTGCAAAACAAGTGCAGTGGCTGCCAACAACAATAACAATACAAATGCAATGGCTACCAACAACTGCAATAACAACAACAATCTACATATATTACAACAGCGCCGTGTACACTTAGTGTGTTTGTTGGCTTTACCGCAACACATATTTTCTGTTGTAATTACATATTGTTGTTATGGTTGTTGCTATTGCCACTTGCTGCCATTGTGTTCGAAATGTGGCATTTCCGGCAACACGCCTATTTAGCAGCGCTACAAACTGACAGCGCTCACATTTTAGCAAAGTACATGCATACTTTTAGGCACTCGAACATAGTTCGCCCAAAATGGCCAGTGCGGCTGTTGCTGCTTGGCATTTGAGTGCAAAAGGTCAATGCTTGTAGCTAAACATGTCGGCTGGCGCATGTGGATGCATGTAAATTTCTGAAATAGTGTAGTCGTTTAGTAACCAATACATATGAACAGTTTCGAGAATAGTTCACTTCCATAGCCATTTATGTGTATTTTCATATAGGCGCAACGGAAGCATTAGTAGGTGTTGTTTGTTGTGTACTCCCTTGCGTAGATATTACATTTCACTCCCACTAAGCATGTTACTGTCAACGTGGCATACTTTTGGGAGTTTGCACTTAACGTGATGAAAGAAAAATTCATTAAAAAACCACAATATTGTTTTATGAAATATATAATATTAAAATATTGCATTATGTTGTGAAACACTGACCAGTATTTTCAAATATAGGTGCTAACAGTCGACTATACGAAAGTAAAGCATATATTTAGGCGAAATAATTATCGGTTATATTAATTTATATGGAATTCAAGTCATATATTGTACGTCTGAGCTTTATCAGCTTACTACTGCATTAATATTGTGCGCTAGCTCAAAGATATGTTTTAATTTAGCAAACTCATAGATACACATTAATTTTTAGCATGCTTTTAGGCGAAAATCACATTAATTTTTGGCTGATAATATCAGCCAGTTTGATACCATATGTTTAAAGAAATATTTTACATATAGTATAATAACATACTTTTTAACTACTTGCCTATTTTTCTCAAAAAAGCCACTCTCTACTTAGAGGTGATTTAAGTCCTTAGTGGGCAAACTTTTGAGATGCCAAATTTATTTCTAAATCAGCACTAGTATATTTTTGGTTCAAGTGGTTGTCGTCTCCTACTTTATTTTTATTTCAGTATTAGCACATTTTTAGTCCAAAAATATATTAATAAAATTATTGCATAGTTTCAGGGTAGCTACTTAAAATCCCACTTTAATAATCGCAAACAGTAACCACGTCTCCGACTTTAATTTTTACTTCATTATTAGCATATTTTTAGTCCAAAAGTATGTTAATGAAATGATTGAACATTTAAGCTTTGACCTGAATATTTATCTTGAAAGTTCCATTTTCGTCTTTTAGGTTCTTGTTGGACATTGTTTTGGCATGCCGAATTTATTTTTGATGTAGAAAGATATTTTGAGACAAAACAAAATTATTGCATACTTTTAGGGTAGCTACTTAAAATTTTACTTTAACATTCGCCAATGAAAGACACGCCGCCGACTTTTATTTCCATCTCAGTGTCAGCATATTTTTAGTGCAAAAGTGCATAAACAACATTATTGCCTACTTTTGGGGTATTTTCGCAAAGGAAAAAGACACTTGCGACTATACGTTTTTTTGGTGGCTCCTTTCACACTCTTTTCGAATTAAGCTGCTGCCGTTTTTCCGTTATTAGTACGGACAATTTTTGCAATTTATCCAGTTTTACACACGCACAGCGTTAAAAACATAAATGTGCTTTTAACTCGTCAAGTCATTAGCTGCCACAAAAACTTGCGAACGTAGAAGCCAAACACACAAAACAATGAAAATCAATTTGTGGCTGTCAAATCTGTTGCCAAATTAAGTTTTCGATAATTTTTGATGTAGTTACGACTAGCTATAACGGCACTTTTTGCAGCTTGCACGTTTCGCTGAAATATTAGTGTGTGCGTGTGTGTGAGTATATATGTATATACATTTGTGCAGTTGAGTTGGAAAATTGAAAATTAATTGCAGTATTTCTTTTGGGAATGAAAAATGAGTAAACAAACGAATTGAGCAACAACAAAAACAAATGAAATTTCTACGTAAACAATTAGCGCACTGTTTTAATGCCAATATTTATATGTATGTGTGTCTGTTTGTGTTTGTGTGAATACTATTATACTTCTATTTTGTACAAGAAAAAAGCCAGCGATTTCAACGTTCCAATTAAAGAGTGATTGAACCATTTTAATTAATTGAAATGCAGAACTGATCGCCTGAATGCAATAAAAAGTGTAACTGTGCAATAAAATGGTTTTATTTATTTTATTTTTTTTTGTAGAATGATATTTTTTGAGGGGATTTAAATGGCGCTATGCCAAAAGAAAAAATTTAGAGAGTCACTAATAGACGCTGAATTTTACCTTCGAGATAGCATGGAGAGCTTTATGACAGCCGGTGTGAAAATTAGACAATGGGCGAGGCACCGCCCACTTTGTGGTGAAATTCCATATCTCGGGAACCGACCTACCGATTTCGAAAAAATTTTGTACGTGGCTTTCTCATGGCATTGTCTGTCACGGTTCAGAAATGGGCGAAATCGAACTACAATCACGGCTACTTAATTTTTACTCTTTCACTTCTCAGTACACAAATCGAAAAGTATCGATAAAACTTCGCATAAACAATGCCTTTGACATATCTCACTTTTGACTAAAAAATTTTTAATTGCAATAAAAACTGTTCAAACCCTTAGGTACCGAATATAAGTATCTATAGTTGATCTTTGCCCGAAAATAGCGGTCAATGTGTTGATAATAGTAATTCTGAGTATCAAAATTGGGTTGAATTAAGTCAATACTTCCTTTATCCCGCATATACCTATTATAAAGATTTTCGATCTTATGGGTGACTTTATACCGCACATATCGGCCATATTTGTCTCATCTCTAATGAAAACAGCGTATTTTACTCATAACAGTGTATCTTTGTGCTTAAAATAAAAAAAAAATTTGAGCGAAAACTTAACTTAGCCCCTATATAACTAATAGCAGGCTTTTCGAATACCCGGCTGACTTTTCTCTATATGATAGGTGTTTGTATGTGAGATAACTTAATGGAAGTCAGGGAACATGGTTTGAGTAAGTGGTTATTAGACAGATCGGTTCGATACTTTTCCAACTAACATATACATATGTATCCGTATAGTGAATATGTCGGTCAGTGTATGAGTATATAGAGTATATGTATATATAAAATTGCTTGAATTTCAATTCTCTGGTTGACATTTTACACCTTGAAGTATTTCTCTGGCTTTGATTATTGCAGGTTGCAAGGGTATAAAACGATTGGCAGCACCTGGACTTAGCTCTTTCTAATAGAAAGTTAATTATCTTTTCGCTTGGAATTTTTAAAGAATTTCTGCGTTTTAAAATATTATGAAAGAATTACATTTCTGAATTTAATAATATTTTTTTTTATATTATTTCTTTTTATTTTATTAATAATAATTTGTATACCAATAGTTTCAAATATTTTAATATTTTGTATTTACTTAAAAATTATATACATATGCTTAATTTTT
>NW_017537045.1:1111523-1140864 GCF_001853355.1 Bactrocera latifrons | reverse complement strand
TTGAATTATGTTATATTATAATGTAAGAGTCTTTAAACACATTTTAGAGTTAAAAAAAAACACGAATTTTCCAGATTAATATTTTCTTAAGCTTCTGCCTTTCTAACGCTCTCGTTAACATGTTATTTATTGCCATGTACTTTTAGGCCACAAATTGGCAATAAACAATTTTTAGCGGCACTTTACGTTACAATATACCTATACATACACACACTATTATATGTATATCTAATATACGCAAAATTGTTTAAAAAATGTGCTTTAGAACGCGCCGAAAGGCACAGACATGGCACAGACATGGCACTGCATGGCGTGGAAATGCCAACATTTTATGTGTGTGCGTGCACAAACAATTTATTGCATGCCGTTGTGGGCGTAATTAAAACGGCAAACACAGTTATTTCAACAACACTAATACATATGTATATACTATATACGATATACATATACATAAATAAGTACATACTATAAATGTATGTATTTACTGTAGAGGCTTGCTATGATACCTACATTTTCGCATGCCTGTAATTCATTGCATTTTATCTGGCATTTTTTGGTCCGCATTCCGCAAATGAGTAAGGGCCACTTAGTGTCAGCTTTCATGTGCAGCCGTTTGCCGCTTTACAGCACAAAATCTGACACATGCAAGTCAGCTGCTTGGCAAGTGATTGACGCAGTCACTTTATGGCGAAAATCGCATGCGATGAAAATCGTTAAATATATTTATTCATAAGGCTTTCAATTTTACAATGCAATGTCGAAAACGGCTTACATATTCATATGCACATTTTTACGTGTGTGTGCTCGTGATGCTCGCGTTTGAAGTGTGGTGTTTTGAAAAAATTACTGCAGCCGGAAAAGTGCAAATGCATAGTAGTTAAGCAAAAGTGTACTTAACAGCGCATTAATTCATTGGCTGTCGCATGATTTGTGAATTTCATGTGAAAAAATTTAAGTCAACTTTCCCTTTTGATGAAATATGTGCCAAAAGACATACAGGTTTGAGTGTTGTGGTAGTTTTTATGAGATTTGATTTACAATGCGGAAGAGTTAAGAGTTAACTATGAATGAAATAAAAGTTTTGATTAGAAAAAAAATACTTTTTGTCAAATTACTATATAAATTTCAGTTTGTAAAGAACTTTAATGAAAACCTGGGAAAAGAAATTTTCACAGGCTTCCCTTGAAGCCAACTTTACTCCATTAAGGGAACTCTGCATAGACGGAAACCATTGGTATTTCGATGGTGCAAGGTCAGCGCTATATGGTGGATGCATCAAAACTACTTAGGCAAGCTCTCCCAGTTTTTGCCATGTTATCAAAGATGTGTGTAGTCTAGAGTTGTCCTTCCCCTGCTGATCAGTTCTGGCCGTTTTTTTCGATTGGAGCAGCTCATAGTCGATGATTCATTTCCAATCCCACCAAACAGTCGCCATAACCTTTAGAGGCGTCAATTCTGGCTTTGCGAGCATTTGTTGAGCTTCAATACGCTGGACCATGATCTTTTTTGCATATTATTGTCGAATTTGATCCACTTTTCATCTCCTGTGACCATTCGCTTCAGAAATAGTTCAATTTCCTTTTAGCAAAGAATTCCAGATCTTAATTTGGTCCATTAAATATTTCACAGACAATTCATTTGGTACCCAAACATCGAGCTTCGTTTTGTAGCCAGCCTTTTTTAAACGGTTCAAAACCATTTGATGATGAATGTTCAGTTCCTTAGCGATGTCATGGCTGCTTATGTGACGGCTCCAGTCAATCTTTTCCATAATTTCATCGACTTTTGCAACGATAGGTCGACCAGAGCGAGGTGCCTCTTTCACATCGAAATTTCCAGAACTGAAATTTGTTTATGATTTTATACAAACATTTCAAAATATATCGAATTTCTTCATTATTTTTACTCATTACTTCACCAAATTTAATTTTTTTTTTGGTTAAATGAGGCTTAAATCTTTGTCACACTATATGGCATGATGCAATTTATTGACAAAATACGAAAAGACTTTATAGACTACGCAATATATATTTTTTATAAGGTCTTCGAACTTTCCTTCCTGTGGTAATCGAAGTTTAGCTTTCTTTTCTAGCATTTCGATATATTTTTTTACCTCTCGAGAAAATTGGCATTTTTATTCCAAATATATAGCAATCATCCATAATAACATATAACATTTTCATAGATATTTGGAAACTAGCGGCACTTATCGGTTATGCTTTTATAAATATCTCCAAGAGAAGCTACAAGCTAGATATGTTTTAATCTACACTCAGAGTAAAATATTGTAACGGATAGAAAAGAGCTGACTTTCAGTTAAAACGTTATAAATTGAAAGTTGGATGCAAATGTAACAACTGTAAAAATATATAAATATTATACTATACATTATTTGAGTTTGTGGCGAAATTTTTTACATATTTTTAGAGGTTATGTTGAACACCAGACACCAGACACCATCAAACATAATTCATAATTATTAAGTCACAAAAAACACTTTCCTTTGAGGTTTTTACGTACAAAATTACACAACGAAGGTGTGTCAAGGTCATATACATAGTTATTTATATCTTTGACTTGGCGTGTTTAACGCAATGCTTTCGTGCTCTTACTATCATCTCCTACCACTTAAGAATATAGTATATTCATAGACAGAGATAAAAATTGAGACCCATTTTCATTTATACTTTTGTATGTATATAAGGCATAAAAATATTCATGAAGGTATAAATATTTACTTGCCATTAGCAGGCATTATCTGACATTGGCTAATATTTACTGTTTATTTGTTGAGTGGAAAGTCTGAGAGCGTAGACTAAGTAGGTAGTTAGCAACTAAGATAGATAAAAGTATGATTCTATGTGTTTGTTAATATGAAGAATATATATACTGTGTATGTATTCCTAAATTGAATTCATGCATTTAGTTGTGTGTTTTCCGCTAAACTTTCACTGTATAAAATTTCGGGATTCACTGTATGTACGTATTTAATGTAATATAAAGTTATGTATATCTACACAAAACTATTTTCGTGGAAACTGGTTATTTATTGACGAACCCTAAAAGTTTGCGGGATCGTAAAATGTATATTTTTAAAAATCCCGAAATTAAATTATTAAATTTTTTTTCTTAAATATACTTTTATTGCAAATAGCTTCAAGTTCATGCTAACTAAATTGTTTATTGACAAATCCCGAAATCTTTCGGGATCCCGAAATACACATGTTGAAAATATCGAAACTTTTGTATTAAAAAAAGTCGGTATTCAAATAGGACTAAGTTTCAAACTAGAGTTTTTACTAACAAATCCCAAAAATTTTCGAGATAAATTGTACGTGTGCTTCAAAATATTAAAAAAATTTAGTATTTGGATATTTTTGAGTGTAAATATGTTATGCAAAGGCATTTAACGATTATTCATATGCAAGTAGTAGTCGAAAGAAGGAAGAATGTTTCTTTTCTAAAAATGTGTTTGAATAATTGCAACTCGTTTAATCCGGAATATTAGCGCATACCAGAAGTGGCTGATTTTCGAAGAAAGCGGTTCCATTATTTTGTGATAATTGTGTTTTTAAGCCCTGTTTCGTAATACACTCTGCAAGCGTTCATAAATCGTGTGTTCACGTTCAGAGAACCGGAAAATTCAGAACTTAAATAAAGTTTAAATTTTTATATTATAAAGCATACATTTAGGCACATATCAGATAAAAATTTGCAAAATACACAGTATGTAGTTCAACTAGGTGTTTGTCTTAATATGCAGGAAACTTAAGTTTGGATCATTTATTGTAGTTTCATGACCGAAAGAATAGTAATTAAATGAGCAAATTTACACGTTAATCGATTTGAGTTGTTGTAAAGAATTTATTCATTGCAAAAAAAAAAATTGTTTTTTTAATAACAATATGTTTTATTAAATATTCCGAAAATTTTCGGGGTCCCGAAATTATATATACTAAAAGAAATAAATATGTTATTATTTGGTATACTATAATATATATATAAGCGTATTAAAAAAGCTTTCGGGATCTCGAAATTGCAATTTTTAAATCTCGAAATTATAAATATTTAAAAATAGTAATTATGTTATTAATAAACTAGGTATGGTTTTAAAATTCCGGAAATGTTGCTTTGGATTTTTTATTTTAGTTCGATTATTGAAAGGAAAGGAATGAAAATGGGAAAAGTTGTTCTCTTAGTAACAAAGATGTTATTTATAAAATAATCCTGAAAATTTTCGGGATCCCGTAAACCCGATTTTGTAGTCCTAAAATTGCAAATGGTTTCATAGTGTCAATACCAATTCATTTGATATATTCTACCATATATGTATGTGTGTATATAAGCACAGACAAAATAAATTTAAATACGTAAATTTCAACCCTAAAATCATAATGAACTTAGCTAGAATAAGCGTAAATTGTTTCTTATAGCCAAATACTGCCGTTTCCTTGCAATTTAATTCCCACAAATAAGGAAGAACTTATCAAGTTGTGCCGAAAAATTCTTCGCTACCATTTAGCTGCAACAAAAGCAACTTCATAACTAAGCTCACTCCTTAAACTACGATTTGTATGAGTTTTTCTATTTACCACCGGCAGTAAGCCCAGCAATTGTCAACGTTTACCGAAAAACTCGTTTATATCAGCAATAAATGTGCGAATACACAGCTAGCTGTTGCCATGAAAAGCTCGTGGATATACGACAAACATGTTTACTGTGTGTGGCAGTGTAATATATTGTAGCTACTTTAAGTTCGCAAAATTTACACAAGGTAGCTTATGAGCAAGGAGAGTGTAAGCCTGAAGTGAATTTATTTATTTATTTATCTACTCATGCAAACACATATACATGTGTATATCTATATATGTTTATATAAATGTATACCTTTAAAGACGCACAGCCATTAGAAAGTTTTCTGTTTGCCCTTTGGTCTTTTTCGCATTTCTCTTCCACATTCTCTTTGCAAGTGAGCATGAGTGTGTATGTGTTGCTTGTGTTTTTTACTTTTCGTGTTGGAAAACATTTCACACTACCTTTTAATGACGTTGTCAGTGCGGCAGGTTGACGCCTCTGTTCTAACATGCCACAAGCACACGCACACATACTCACAAACATTCTTACCGAACACATGGATATACACGGTTAGGCGAGCATTATAAGGCGTGACAGCTGATGCGTTGCGATTTTCAGGCTGTTAGAAGCAGATGGCAGGTGTGAGTGGTTTCAAAAAAAAAAAAAAAAAAAAAAAAAAAAAAAAAAAAAAAAAAAAAAAAAAAAAAAAAAAAAAAAAAAAAAAAAAAAAAAAATTAAGAATCCAAAAAAGTAAGCGTGTAAATAGCCCAGAGGTTACACACTTGAACTTTTAAAAATTTTATATTCTCAGGAAAATGGCACTGAGCGGGGAAAAGTTGAGCAAACGCAGCACATGTGTACAGTTAAATAAAAAAAAAAAAAAAATTCTTATAAAGAAAAACAGTATGCCTACAAACATACGATATTAGAAGCACGAAAGGCAGTTTAGGCAGTGCTTTTAGGCGATCCAATCTCTGCTCAAAAATTCAAACGCCAGTTCTCATATCCGCGATCGAAGAAGAGTTCCCTTCTGACTTAACTTTTTTGATAGCACAGAAACTTGTACAATTTTCAAATTCTTTTGTGTAATGAAATTTCAAAAATCCTGCAGGTATGCTATGATTTGGCTTTTAAAATTATTTAAAGTCGCTTAAGTTTTTTTTGACAGATCCCGGAATTTATGCTTTAGAAAAAAATTTTGATTGTGCCTAACGAATATTTTTCGATAACACACAAACTTGCACAATTTCTGGTTTCTTTTGAGAGGGAGTTTGAGCCTTCATTTGCTCAAGGCAGGCGTTCAAAATATTTAAGAATATTGTGGTCGGGAGTTTGTTAGTTTTGAGCTCGCTAGCGACCAGTTGCACTTTTTCGAAGGTGAACTGGTGATTTCCGAAAGTCTTCTAGCTTAATCTGTTTCACTGACTCTTTTTCTCGTTTATTCACGCATTAGCATGGTTAAATATGTAATGTTTTTGACATTAGCGGTTGAACGTAGTAAGCATTCCCAGCAATTAAATTTTTAAAGCATACCTTTTGGCGCGCAAAAGTAGTATAATTATAAACTGGAGCTTACTTTATTGTTGTTATTTATAGAACAGTAGTCATAGCAGCGAGTGACGATCTATATATAAATATTAAACAAATGTAGAGACTTATTACGTAAATATGTTTATCTACATTTGGATTACCTACCAGCAGGTGCTATAGAAATAATACAGTCTGCTCATAAACCAATATTCAGAATAATAGGAAATTAATGGACGATAATTTATCAAAGTCGGGAAGCGCAAAGCTCATGCGAACTTGTTTCTAACTATTTTTTACTTGTAAAAATAAATATGTTAGACCAAAAATATTAAAAAAAAGTTGTATAGCAAAACAAATTCGGCTGTCGGTTGCGGGTTATTGATGTGTATTTACTTAGCTACCTCATGTATTATATATACTTAAAAGCCATATAAGCAGGTACAAAAGTGCTTTGCATACTTTTGGTTGCTGAAACGAAAATAAATACCTTTCCATCGACGCGCTGACTTTGTGCTCATTTGTTACCCTTTATTATTACTAGCTAAGCATATTTTTGGCAGCTCAAATAAATTTGAAATATTAGGTGGCTGCAGTGTTTGGCACGTAAGTTTTTATATTGGCGCACAGCCAAAAAGTATGCAATGTGTAGGTGTTGCACAAATATTGTAATTGAAAATTTTAATGCCACACGAATATTGCTTAAGACACTTTAAATACTAATACTTTAAATACTAAGAGTGTTTTTGGAAATTTTATTTTATTTAAGTGTGGAATTAGTAGCTTCGGGGTAAATTTTAACATTTTATTGAGCAAAGTGATTATGTTGGTTGAAAAGTTGACTAAAAGAAGTCATATAGCTTCTATAGATTGCGTCTGGTAGGCTTCCCAACCTCACTGCATGGACGCCAGTAGGGCAATGTCCTGTTAAAAGCCCCACAACTAAGGAGAGGTTAGTCTTACTGAGGGTAAAAAGCACGCTAGCTCTCGTGGGATCGATCTTGGGTAAAAAGGCTTTAGCGACAGCGCATGTACCGAAATTTGTCTTAAAAATATGGTCGTAAGTGGCCAAAAAGTATATATTTTCCGGGAACCCTGCTTTTAGCGCCATCTATTGGGAGCTTTTGAGTCTCATAAAAGTACCAGTTTCAGCAATACTCATAAAGAGATTTGCTTTTATTAAGGTATTTTTTTTTTTGCCAAGTGCTTAGAGTTCTTAGGTATACAACATTCTTTGATTTCATAGATATTACTTTGCTGATCGAAATTGGAATTTAAATTCATACATTTTCAAGTTCTTAGAGTGCTTTTATTAAGTACATATATAACATATCACATAAAATTAGCTGAACATTTTCGAATATAATAGCTTTATATATAAACGATTTTATTGTCTCCAAATATCTATCGACTCTCCACACGTTTATCCACCTTTGCCTTCCGAGAAACCAATGATTCGTTTTTGCAGTGTAGCTTTTCTCACTAAGATTGCACGAAAAATCACCAAAATCGCTTTCTCAACTTTCTGTTGTAATGTGAAAAATTAACTTTTTCACACATCAATAACGTCATTAACAATTATCAAAGTCATTATTAACGTCAGCAAGTAATGGACAAACTTATTTGGCTTTCGTGAGTTGTTTTATTAATGGAAATCGGGTGGAAGAGTATTTATAGTAGAGTATGAACATAAATATTGTATATATATGATACATATATTTTTAGCCATTATATAATTATATGCTGCTGACCAACACAGGTGTTGACGACTGAAGTGGTAGAGCTATGACCTGAAACGTATATAATTGTATATAGCTGGACATGAAAAGGTACTGAGAGTGGTGTGTTATAGTCTATATCGCCCGATTGTTTCTACTTCGGGCAGTAAATTGATTGATTACAAAGCTACTAAGTGCAAGTAATTATCAGAAATATTTTATGTGTTGTTTGTTGATGAAACGATTAGTAAGTTATTGTGGATAGTATTGGTTAATGATAATTGTTATGGTAAATATCAAACAATTATTTATGGAAAAATTAAAAATTGTACGTCTTTTTCTAGTAACTTGTAAGAAAATAAAGAAAGCCATAGTGGCATTTAATTAATTAATTTTTTTTTTTAGTAGAGAATAATTTTTCGAATTTTCGAGTACTATGTGTAATGTGTAAATGACTGATCATAGCTCTAACTGTTTTTAGTTATGTTGTCAGAAAATCTGAAAATAAAGTGCACTGATATTATTTATTTGGACTACTTTCGATAGCAAGATTATTCTTAGAGAATTACATTCTTTTACAATATTTTCACCGTATTATTTGTTATTTTAAGATCATAAAACCCATGGCGATGTATTCTGAAAGAACAATTTTACGTGGATTATGACTCATAGCGGGTGGTATCGACCGTCTTGTGAATGAAGATTTATCTGTTTTGATTTGGATAATAAGTTAGTCTTACAGAGAAAAGATAACATAGTATTTTAAATATGAGTCGGTCCATTTTATAAACATACAGAATGGCTGGGAATTTATTAGTCAAAATTTGTCATAAGTCTGTCAAAGTTCACATGATTGAAACACTTTTTTATTGTCAATAAAATTTTATCTTAATTTCTTAAAGTGTTTTATACCTTTTGTTGCAATATGTTGTATTTCCATATTTTAATTTCATTACTAATTAATTTTCTAAGGTATTTTTCATTATGTATTTGGTTCTCATTATGTCAAAATTATGTCAAATTTAATAACAGTCCTGCCAAGCCCCAAAAGCAATTGTCATTTGATTTTGGTTAAAATTTGACATAACAAGTTAAGAGGCTATGAAAATATGTAGCATTTGCATTTGTCATATACTTTGTCACCCGGATCGTTATTGTCAAATTAATTGTCATTAAATTTGACATAGTGAAAATTTTGCATTGTTCTGAAAGCTTTATTAAATACACATGTAACATAATGTACAAGAAAATATTTAAATTAGGATTGGAAAGAAATTTTATCTCCAGTTTACTTATGGTCTGAGTACTTTATTTTTATGTTATTACTACTATTTTAGTCAAATAAGAGTCTTCACCGACAGATTTTTTATCAGATGGTTTCGCGAAAATATGAAATATTTATGAATCTATTTTCATTCAAGTATCGACAATGTTTTTCCGTGTATTTTTTGATGATATGATAAAGATTTATCCTAATAAACTTTCCTCGATTCTGTTTAAATCCATTTTACATAATTCTGATAACCTTAAAACTTCTCGTATTCTTATTTCGTTGCCTTTTCTATATCCTCACCTCGTCTTTCGTCTGAGCATTTCATCATTTAGCTTAACATAAATTATTTCCTTTATTCAACCGAGCATCTTCACCCAAAGTGACATTCGCATGAAGTAAATTTAATTAAGCATTAAGTAAAAGGAAGGAGGCATATGAATGAATGTACAAGAGTACAACAAAAACACAAAAAATTGTAAAAGTATTGCATTAACCACAATTACTTTAGCTATTGCAGCCGCAAAGAGCTTACGAAGACAAAGCTACAAGCAGAGTGATACATGGTAGACCGAAACAGCCAAAGAATACCGACATTTCTATTTACCCACATATATTTAAGAATGTACGTTGTGAGTTAGATGTACAGCTGTGGATAAAGAATTCTTGAAACCACAACGCTTCAGTGTTTACCATCCTTGTAGGAAATTAAGTTCAATCAAGTTGGTTGGATTTTCACTTCGTAAGAGCTGTATACTCTATGAGTACTTCGATAGAGTTGCTAAGCACTTTTTCTTCAATTTTAACTCGAAATTCATCTATGCTAGAGCTCAAACTTACATAGTAGTTATTTATATATTCATTTCACATATCTTAGACTAATATTTGGGTCAAAATATCAGGGAAGAAGCAGTAATCTCAAAAACTTTCAGTTGAAATTTTTTCATATAAATATTTGACATGGTTTGCCCTCGAAGAAAGTGAAATACATTTGCAAATTGAGGAAAGTATAGATCTAATTTCTGAAGGCATGTTATGCTGAATTCTAAATTGAAATATTTCTGATTATTATTAGCTACAAAAGTTAACCTAAAACTTTTTGAAACATTACAAACAATATGTGTCAAGGTTAAGATTGAAATCTCAATAGTGATATTCATTTTTCAATTTCGAATGTTTTGTTGGAGAAGTAGTCGGAAAAAGCCTTATCCCATAATATATAATTAGCACGTATTATTATTAAAATGATTTTAAAAATCATGAGAGATCACATTTAGACCGTTTTCTATGTGCTTTGAACAAAAAGGTTTTTTGTTGATTGAGCGAGGGAGAGAGAGATAATCATAGGACATTCCTGAGACACATTTTTACAGAGAGTGATCCGCATCTGCTGCTTATCGACAAAGCTGAACATTGGTCTCCGTTTCGATGTCAAAAAATTAACATTTGGCTGAGACAATAGTATAAAATCCAAATTAGAGATTTTTAGTATAAACATTATTGTATTAGGACTGGAAGTTATGTTGGATTTTGGATGCAGATAGGACATCGGAGAAAGGTACGTATTTGGATAGCTTCTGCTGGAAGAACAATGGAAGAGAAGGAAAAATTTAAAAAATTGGCTTCTTAAAACTTTATCATCTTACTTATTAGTCTGCTTAAATGAAATATGTATGTATGATCTTTGAGTGAGGAAGGGAGTTCAGCCTCTCAGTTAAAGTCTTCTTAAATGAAATTCAAACTTTTTTTGGCAGTTGAAACCAACACCTTTAAGGAATTTTTTATTGTTTGGAGTGACCTCTCACATTACTTTATGGTTTCGGAATTTTTTAACTAGATTAAAATGTTATTTTTTGTTAAATTTTGATTATAAGCCTCCCAACTAAAAACGCTAGAGCAGTTTGTTGTAAAAAAATTACAATAATTTTTCTAACAGGGAATCTAACACTTTTGAATTATAGAAAATGGTTGGTAGAACTTTGAAGATATATGTTATGTTTTAAAGAGCTTCGTAGTGGTTCAGAGTGGAAAACACCCTCTTTGAAGTGAGTAGTGTAGGACATCAGAAAGATATTAACTGAATTAAATTCCTTTTTTTTCATAAGAGAAAAATTTTAAAACAATTAAAGCGAGATATTTTTGTATTTTTTCAAGCTTCTTCTGTCAAAATTATTTTTTCTAGATTTTTTCTCCATTTAACAGAATTTTTTCGCACTGTTTCCAGATTTCAAAATTTTTCATTAGAACTTTGATTGATTTTTTAAATTTTTATGCTTGAAGTTGAAGTGAAGTTGCTTTTGATCTGAAGTGAAACACGTTTTAAATTATATAGTAGATTAATTCCAAAATGAGTAGAAAGGGTTTTGGGTATACATTGTGAAAAAAGAGAAAATTGTAAATAAAACGAAAAATATTTAATTATTCCTTAACATTCATTTTGTGGACTTCAAAGTAATTCCTACCAGACGTATTACATTTCAAACTTAAAAACCCATACTTC
Source organism: Bactrocera latifrons (assembly GCF_001853355.1). Classification (NCBI taxonomy): domain Eukaryota; kingdom Metazoa; phylum Arthropoda; class Insecta; order Diptera; family Tephritidae; genus Bactrocera; species Bactrocera latifrons. The sequence goes on along the minus strand of NW_017537045.1, from coordinate 1,129,274 downwards.
ATCGGTAGTTTCAATGCTCTCCATTATGTGAGATGGGAATTCGCAATATCAAGCATATCCAAAGAGATCTATTTACGGTAATCTTTTTGTAAAAAATTCAGCATTATCGGGGCGAGTCGAGCAAACACGCGTTTCATACACAAAATATTCACCAATATCATTCAAACGGAATCGCAGAAGATTTTGAGCTCTCTTGTCATCTCTCTAACCTTACGATTTTCATGCAGCATTTCCTTTACTTTTTTAATAATTTCATTAAATTTTTATATATTTAGAAATATTGAGCTTAAATTATTGACTCCAGACAGTAATTGACTGCATTTGCAAGCTTAATATTTGCAAGGACTTATAATGCGATTTTTTTTACAGCGCATGAACTACGGGCAACATTTTTCTCAGTGTTACTTAATGAGCAAGCAAGGGATAGCATTCTGTTTTACATTTCTCAACTCTGAATTTTCTAGTGCACACAAAAGCGCATCATACAACTTTATAAAGCGCTCTATATAACACCTACAGCAGCTTTTCTTGAACTGCTTTGAATACTTTTTTGTTAAGTTTTTATTTTCCACACCGAGTTTTGTAGTTTTTTTGTTACTACTATCTTTTTCTCTCCAACTTTTTCTGGCGTTCTAACATTTTAAAAGTGTGCTGCTTAATTTTTCACTTGCTCTCAGCCTAATTTACTCACACTCTCTACTCTCTCTTTTAGCATTATATCATTATAATCTTGTATAATCTCATAGCGTGGCCACAAAAATACATAAATTCGCTGCTACAAATCTTCATTTTTAGAAATTATTGTTGCCTGAAGCCATTGGCAAGCACTAGGCACACCAACTATGCATATACATACATACATAGAGGCTCGTGCCTCTCCAGTCACAGCAAATAGTCTAAGCATGATATTTAGTTTCAATGCGCAGCCACGTAATATATTAATTTCCACACATTTTTCGCACGCATACACAAACAACTAACTCAAAGCCACTTACAGCGCCGCAAAGTATGTAACGTCAACATTGCTTTGCTTGCTAAAGCACAGCAATTGCTACAAATTTGCTGAGTTGTCGCCGCTGCGCCTACAGCACTCGCATTCTAATCACCAACAACAGTTGCATAATCCTTCTGCCAATTCTCATTAGCCGCAACGCCGGCGCAAGGCTGCTTTCAACAGCAGCTTGACGCGGCCGCCTCGTCTGCGAGCGTGAAAATATAATCCTATTAATTACAAAATAAGCGTTTATCTCACGTTTCCGTCGGTCGCTTCAATGTACAATGATTTCTGCCTCAACGCTGAGGCAGCTTTTTTGCAATTTTTTCACATTCTTTTTATAAGCGCCTCTTTCACGTTGTTGTTGTGTGTTTATGTTGTTGCTTTGTTGGTGTTTTTCCGAGTTTTGCTGATAGATATACAAATCCGGTCTTCAGATATGGCATCCTTTGCTTTTATGCTGCTTTAAGTACCTGCCTTCTCTCACCTTCTCCCTCTCTCTCACACATCTCCTTCGTCTTTAAACGAATGCTATTTTAGTAGATTTTATTTGCAATGTCACTGTGTGAACCCTTTTAATTAGAATTTATATTTATTGTCGTATTCGACCTTCTAGCCCATGGCTAAAATACAACGGCACCCATACCAACACACGCACACAGATATGGCTTTGGATCGGTATTTAGTAGCACCTGTCCTTTTTCCTGTCTTGTGTTGCCATGTTTGAGCAATTAAATACTCTTGTGTTCAACAAATTTCATTAACACAAAGTACACGCGCACTTGATTGAGGTCGCAAGAGACACGGTCTGTGCATGTGTACTTGCAACATGACGTGTATGTGCGCCTAAAACTGTGTTGTGGCTTTTTAAATTGGTATAATTTGTGTAATGCCGCTTTTTCCGCTGAATTTAAGCTATTTAATAGCGTGTTTCCAGAGGCACAGCGCAGATAAGCATGCGAAAAAATTAAGTAACATAGGCTTTATGGTTATGAAACAATATTTATTGTGCTAAAGTTAATTAAGTGGCTATCGATTAAACTAGGCGGCAAATATAATGAGCTCGAAAGCTTTAGAAGTCATTTATTGCTGAGAAGAAACTTAATTTGTGTAGGAGAGAAAGCTTATTGAGGAAGCTTATAATGAAAGCTTTGAGGCATTCGGTGAAGTCCACTAATAGAGAAAAAGTAATTTTAGTTATTTTGGCTCTAAAGCTTAGGGTTAGGCTTGATAGAAATAAAAACTTAAGAATAAATAGCGCTAAGAAGCCAAAGAATTTGAGAAGTAGGAGGCTGTACTCTGCACAAGCCATATGAGCACTGGAAACAATGATCCAAGGCGATGCATAAAGACAAGAGACTACTATGGATGAAATTCAATAAATTCATAAACTGATTTTGTGTGACAGTAAAATGAAATTGATCGAAAGAAGTTGTTGAACATAGCATATATTCAAACTTGGGTTGCGAAATTTCTGTGTAGTGCATAAGATCTGAGAAATGTGAAAGTAAAGTGACAGGTTTATTTAAAGTGAAAGCTCTGCGCAATTTGAAAGCTGTTTGAAATGCGTGTGTGAGTTGTCAACTATTTTCTTTCTCTGTGCAATACGAAAGCTTTGTAAGGTATGAAAGCTCTGTGCAGCGACAAAAGTACAAGGTGAAAGCTTTACTAACGAAAACCAGTCCGGCGAATCAAGAAATTGGCAAGCTTTTATGGACAGAATTCTGATTGTCAGATTCAAGCTATGCTCCGGATCTGCTTACTAACGAAATCTTTTTGTTCTCATACTTAATTTTTTTATTTTTTTTGGTAAAGTTGTCTACTATTTGAGTTTAAAATGATGTACGAGTGTGTCAAATAGAAGATACCTTTTGATAGCAAAACACTAAAAAGTCTACAGAATTTATTCCACTGGATTGCAAACTGCTATATATTGGAAGATTTTAGTAATAAGTAAGTTAGTTAGTAGTTAAGTAAATAGTAAGTTAGTAAAAATGAAAAAAATCAATTATCTTCTCTTCGGGAGAGAAAATACGAAATATGGGTACAAAACTTAAAATTTCGTGGATTTTTCTACTTTAAATACATTATTAAATAGAGCGTTGCCACCTAACAAAAAAAATAAATGGAAAATTATAGAAATTATCAGGCTTTAAAAAACGTAAAGCTATACGTGAAGGTCACCGTAATTACGTCTGTTCGAAGAGTTGCCACCTGCCGAAAAAATGAAAAACAAAACATAGGAAGAAGGAAGAAAATCGTAATATATGCGTACCAAATGAAAACTTGCCCGAAGATTCAATTTATTAACCATTTTAAGTAGCTTTGCCACCAATCGAAATAAATAAATGTGAAAATGCTTTTTAGAGTTTCTACCCATTAAAAAAATAAATGAAGCTCCATCCACCAGAGAGTGACAATTATTATTTCCATCATGTTCCCACAGTCTCTTCTACCGAGTGTCATTAGGAATTTTGTGTACTTCCGATACCAATAGCAAAGACCTCAGCTTTAAATATACTGCAGTGGTCCGGAAACTTAAAAGGTTGCCTTATGCCTAACTTTGGACAGAATATTCCCGCACCAACTCCATCTTCCATTTTCGTGCCATCCGTATAGATTTTTAGAGTGTGTCCATTGTCTTCCGGTAGGTGGATTTCCGAATGCCTGCCCACTATGCTACTGCATCGTTGAGCAGAATTGGTCTTACAATAGCTGTGTGGCAATAGTGCTTGAGAGAGGAAGAGAGCATCCAGGTTGTGCCGAACATCCGCCTACACGCAAATAAAGCATTGCTGGCTCTCTTCTTTATTTCACGTTGTGCTTCCTACAAGTTTGCTGTCCAAGAATACTTCAAGGTACTTGGTGTGTTCCTTGAGAGAGAGTTGTGTCCTATTTACCGAAGGGAACCTCCATAGAGAAATTTTGTGCTTTTTCGTAAACACAAGTAAATCCATTTTCTCCGCGTTCAACCCCAGATCCGTTTGTGATGCCTATTTTTGTACTGTATTGAGAGTGCTGATCATAATACTGTTGATAGTCTGTAGACACCTACGCGTTATTAAGATGGCAAAGTCGTTCGCATACGCTGCAATCGTAGGGGCTTTGCCTTCCAAGCTTCTTAGCAGTTTATTCACCACTAATGTCCATAGAAGCGGAGTTAGCACTTCACCTTGCGGAGTATCACTGTAGACCTCCTTGGTCCTTTCGGCTCTTATTCGTCGAGAAAAGGCTTCTGATCCAGCGTTGTATAGCAGGATCAGTGACCTATTGAATGACGAAAATATTAATTGCTATAAAATTTTAATGGAAAATAAATATTTTAAATAAGTAACGGGAACTAATATTGGAAAAAAAATTAAATTGAATAAAATTATAAAAAAAATAAAAGTTATTCAAATTTGAATATATATATATTTTTTTATTATTTATTTAATGGAAAACCAAAATTTTATTAAAATAAAAATATTAAAAATATAGCTACAATTATAAATACATATATATTTTTGTTTTTATATATTTATGTATATATATGCTTTTTAGGTATGAGTGCGTTTGATTTTATATATTTTTCTCAAACATTTGTTCAAATTAGATACGTCTTTAAAACTAAGCTAAAGTGGAGTATATACAATGTCTAAATGAAAATACATATTATCAAATTTCAAAAGTAAAATATGCACCTACTCAAGTGTATCGAGTTGTATATAGTGTATGTATTATCAAAAATATAGTTTGCCAAAAATGTTTATGCAAATACAAAAAAAAACCCATGAAATGCACATTTTCACACCGCAAGTGTTGCCAACATGCGACGAAAAATACAGGAAGCGAGTAAAACCGCTGCATTGCCCTACAAGAAACGCGCACATATGCCAGCCGGCTATTGTATAACATAGGTATTTGTCTGTCGTTGGCTGCTTGCATGTTAGCTTGTCTTCTACGGTAGTCTTCAGGCTTGAAAATCACTTCCAAAAATATACAATTCGTCAGCGTGTAAATGCATATTTTCGGAATACTGACAGTCCAATCGCCTGCAGACTGTTTCGCCGGCAGCTTGTGGATGTGGTGAGGTGAGGGTTGTAAGCAGGCGCTTTGGTGCAGAGTCTTATTTAGCTGGAGACCCTTTGCTTTGGTCTTAACGTTGCCTGCTGCACTTGCTTTCTTATATTTATTTATATTATTGTATTGCTGTTTACTGTTATTGTTGTTGTTTGTTATATTTTCAGTTGATGCACTGCAGTGCAGATATGCATTGTATTTGAGGCGGGTAGTGCTGGCGTAAGGCACTGCAGTTGCCCGGGTTTCGTGCAACGTTGTGTTAGTGTGCTTTTGTGAGTGTGCATTTGTATGTATGTGTGTGTGAGTGGTGTGGTAAATTCGCAAATCGGTTGCTTTGCATTTTATTTGATGAGTTTTCTGCAGCACTACTGCACGTACCGTTATTTTATACAAGTTGGTGTATTTCCTGCCGCAACACTCACACACATGCAAATGGAGATATGTACATATATGTATATACTTATGTATATAAATAAATATGCGAGTGCTGCGCGGAAACAAGGTTGCAGCTCAAATATTGTTAAGCACTCTTGTGCTCGACGGCGCGAGTGTTTTTCAGCCAGGATTTGTATAATCAAATATTTATGTAAATGCGCTTATGCTTGTGTGTCTGTGTGAGTGATGGCGTGTATATACAAACATGCACACTTGACAGCTCGCTTTTTATGGCATAACTTTAAATACATTTTCGTCCTGCAACAATAACAACAAGCGCGTCAACATCTCCCATAGTAAGTGTGCACTTGCGCACATACATAGTTACATGTAGATATAGGTACGTATGTATGTCAGACATGTGTGTAAGCACTTTGCGAAATGATTTGCACTGCCAGTTGTTTGCCGGCTCTCTGACAGCTGGCTAAATCACTTTGGAAACTCAGTTTTTGATTTATTTTCAATTCTTTTTTACAATAATATCGCAGTCATATTTGTGGCTGGTAGAAAATTAAACTCCAAATAGTACTAAAAAATTAGTACTAATTCTTTTAACTTTAGTATATGTGCAGTTTAGTGAGGATAATATTAGGATGTAAATAAGTGACTTTTCGTGCAACATTCAAGTGTTCTAAAATAGTAGTTAATTACAAAATTTGTAAATTAGTACTAAATCTTTCATTTAAGGTTTAGTGCATCTGTCAAAAAATTTACGTATTTTCTAAAGCGTAAAATATTCTAACCAAAATGGTTTGTGGACGCTGCACTTAATAGTGTTTTTAAATAGTACTAAATTACTAAAATTTCAAATTTGTACTAAATTGTTTTTAGTACATCTTTCATAGTGTCCAACAATTGTCTTTTGAATATTGAAGTGTTCTGAAATGGTACTAAAATATAAAAGCTTGAAATTTAGTACTAATTTTTTATTTTATGGATTATCTGCCAAATTAGTCACGTATTTTCTAAATACTAAAATATTTGATCGAAAACAGTTTGTCAACCCTGCACTTAATATACAAGTGTTCTAAAAGAGTAATAAATTACTAAAATTTAAAATTTGTACTAAATTGCTATTTAGTACATCTTCCATAGTATCAATAATTGCCGTTTGAAACAATATTCAAGTGTTCTGAAATAGTACTAAAAAACAAAAGCTTGAAATTAGTACTAAATTTTCGCCTATAATTTAGAACATCTGCTAAATTCTTTAGATATCATCAATACAAAAAATGTGTTACTAATTTTTAGTACTCGATTTAATATAGAAGTGTTTTAAATTATACTAAATAAATTAAATATTAAATTAGTACTAATATTTTCCAGTGCACCAGCCATAACACCTGCAATATTAAAAATAAATTTATATACACCAAAGAAAATGTCTAGTACCTTTATTCAAGGTAACTAAATTAGTACTAAAAAGCTTCAAACAGAAATAAGTGCTTAATTTTTTCTAGCGTTTACACGACACTGACAATATTGAAAATGTGTTAATATATAATAAAGATATTTTCGGTATATCTTTTGTAAGTCTTTCAAGAGTTCTAAAATAGTACTCAACTACTAAGGTTTGAATTTAGTACTGATACAACTTCCGTAAATTCAACGTTATTTATAACATACTTTAAGAATAAAAATTAGAGCGTGCTTTGTGCAATATTCAATTGTTTCAAATCAGTATTAATTAACTTAAGACTAAAATTAGTACTAAATTTTGTTTTATCCACTAGTACAACTTCTTTAAATCCCATAATATTGTCAATATATTCCAATGATGACTACAGTACGTCGTCGGCTTAAAATGTATTAATATTAATTGTGTTTTAAAAGAAAGTTAGATTACTAAAAAAGAAAATAGTACTAAATTTTTACTGTTTTTTTAATAGTAAATTTTATTAAATTCAATTTTTACGGCTTCTATAGCACCAGTAATACTGAAAATATTATGTTGTATATTAACATATACTTAAATATAATGGAAATGTTATCTTCAGTCATGTGTGTTCTAAAATAGTTCTAAATGGTTAATGTAATGTAGTGAGCTTCGAAAGATGATTATTTTTAGTGAAAAATTAGAAGAAATACGTCTGGCTTAAATAAAATTCTAAACTTACTATCTGGCTATCTTACAAGCTCTTCTAAGCTAGTACTAAATTTTTAATTGCAGATATATCACAGTCATATATTTAATTTTGGTGAAATAAAAAATAATAGGGGATTTTTTGCTCATGTTTTTAAATAAATATTTATGTTTATAGTTTAAAGCAGAGTTTATATCCATTATAATAATTTTGGTAGTACTAAATTAGTACTAAAGACAACATTTACGATCCCAAATACCTAAACTCACTTTAGGATACAGTAAAATGAACTTCGAATAGCGTACGGAAGAAAAATTTAAATTAGTACAAAATTTTAGCAAATATAAACTAATACGTTATTGTACAGATCAGAAATATTGTTAGAAGTGGCACTTATATTCAATAAATTTACACAACAGTTATTTAGTACAAAAAATTTTGTGTATGAAATATTTTAGCACTAATCATTTTTAGTACTAAATATTTAAAGTAAATAATGTGTTTGATTTCTTTCATTTTGTAACAAAATATCTCTTTATTATAACAATTTTTACATTTAGTATTAAATTTTGAAGCTTTAAAACGAAAATAAGATTTAGTACTCGTTATAAAAATTGAATTTCGGTATAAAAATTGCTGATAAGTACTATTTTCATGCGTTTTTTTACTAGTTACCTTTTTCACTGGAATCCGTTAAATACCTTTATTTAAATAGTTTTGATATAATTAAAAAGAAAAATTATAATTTTATAAAATTAATATAATATAAAATTACCTATAATTTTAATTAATATTTTCATATATTTTTTTATTTTTATCTCAAGTTGCGTGTTTCATTTGTGTTTTCTTGGATTATGTAAAATATTTGTCTGTTTTTAAGTTTTTTTCTTTTTTTTATTATTTCCTACTGGGTTGCTCGCACATTTGCATTATGTATACATTGCCATCATATATGCGCCACCAACTATTTTCATATGTATCGCTTCTGCATTATGACTTTTGATACTTTACTTTTACTGCTTACTGCCTGCCCTACGTCAAGCCTGAATCCGAATGTAATATATGATGTATGATATTAAATGCTTTTCAATGTCACTCAAGTGTCACAAATCGGGTTGTGCAATATTTGCACAATCTCGATATTATTACATGAAATATTATAATGTGTTTTTATATATTTACCGCTTTCTTCATTTCATGACATAATATTTTGTTTTTATTAAATGATTATGCAAGCAGCAAAAAGCCTTTGGAAATATCCTTTTGAGAGTAATTAAATGTATGAAAATGCTTCCAAGTAATATGCGGGCCTTTGAGGCAAGTAAAATAACGATGCATATAATAAAAGAGAGAAAACAGAAACAAAATTAGAAAAAAAAAAAAAAAAAAAAAAAAAACAGAACTAAGAAAAAAAACCAAATTAATGACTATAGTTGTAAAGGATTGTTCATATTTGAGAGCTTTCATAAAAAGCAAAGTCTTAGCATATTTGGTAGGACTTATCACGATTGCAGAGGTTTATGTAGAGTATGAAATTATATCTGGGAAATACACAGATTTGATTGAAGAATTCTTTAAAGCGGATTATGAATGGTTATGTATAAATGGTTGAACGAGCACTAGCTATAAAACAATAGCTTATGTACTGTACACTAAAAAAATACTATCAAATTAAAGTGTGCTTTTAGGTGAAATGAATGCATCTTTATGTGTTTCCTTAGCGGTAATTAGCAATACATAGTGGAACGAGACATGAATTCCAGATTTTATACATTTCATATCCCTTTATTTGAAACCTAAAAAATGATATGAAAGCTCCAGTGATTTCCAGCTTATAAATTTTGCTCATTTTATGGGTATTTACATTTGATGACCCCATAATGTGCAGTTAAAGTTGATTTCGGTTTGATATTTCAGATTTAAGAATCAAAGGCGACAATTGATTATTCAAGTAAAAATTAAAATTCATATTTTGTCAAGAAATTGTTTTTTTATTATTACTTCTATCTAAAGCTTGCGGTAAGTGGCGCTCTGCTAAAAATTTTGCTGTCTTTTAATTATTCACTGACAATTTATAAATTTGTCTGACTTTTTGGGGCTAAAGTTTTAAGTTTTGAAAGCTTCCTTGACTATATAGCATTTATTTCTTATATTTGTCATTTGATTTTTTCGGATTAAGGTTTTATTTTTGGATGGCTCCTTAAACAATATAAATATTTTCTCTTTCCGGGAAATTATTACTTATTATTTGTAATTACAGATTTTATTAAAAAACTTACCACTTACGCTTTCTTAATTATTTGTAATTTTTTCAGTCAAAAAGTAATACATATCTTTAGCACAAAATAGCGAACTTGGGGTCTCTGAATATCGGAAAATTTAAATATTATTAAGAAATTTTTCTGGCTTACAGACAGCACGTTTTATGGCTACTTTACCTACTAAAATCTTCTACATATATTTTTTTTTAAATAAAATTTATTTCTACTTTTGCCAAAAGCTGACTATAGGGAGCAAAGAAAAAATAAACCTAAAATAAAATTTTATGATCGGAAAAATAAGACAACAACACGTAAACAGACGCCACTTAAGCGAGAAATTTATACGAAATTTGTTGGCGAGTCGGCCGTAAAAAGTGGCAGAGTGCCGGTAAATATGCAAATTTTTGGCTATGCTACGCTTTTTGCTATCTGCGCGAAATTTATTTGTACGTTTGCTGTTTCTTGTTTTTAGAAAATAAATTTAATAGTCGTATTTTCTGTCGAAAACTAAATTTTTGGAAAGTCATGCAAATATAGACAATTTAATTGGTTTCACTCGCTTTCCTCTAAGTGTATTTAACATTATTCGATGTACTGTACTAATATACCGAGATTTTGTTACTACTGATATTATTTTGATCTTAACTACTAAATCTCTCAACATATGTTTAGAGTTGTCTTAATTATTCACTGAATTAACAAAAGAAAAATTATGACAATTTTTTTAAATTAAATTAAATGAAAGCTCAAGTGATTTCTAACTTTTATATTTGCTATTTTTATGCGTATTCTATTTTGATGACCTGGAATTTGTAATTGTTAATCTACATTTTTTAGGTGTGTTATTTTTTTCATTTTGAGGCCTTTTACTTTCTGGGTCTTCTGTTTTGTCAAGAAATTCATTTTTCATGATTATTTATTTTTAAAGCATTCATTAGGTGGCGCTGTGATACAACTTTAACTTTTTTTCAATTTTTAATAGAAAAATCATGTATTTCAAATAATTCTTTTCGTGCTAAAGATTTACTTTTTGATAGTTTCTTTTACAATAGAAAGCTTTCCTCTTCCTGACCAATTATTATAGTTGTTAGGGCTACTTTCACTTAAAGCTTATTTTAAAATGTTTGAGCATTAATGCTCTATCGAAGATATACTTTTGAGTCAGTTCGTATTCGCGCTTAAGTGTCGCAAGTTTTTGACATTGACTAAGCAATATTATTAAGGTTAGATTAAGAGTTCGATTAAAACGGGTATCTGTCTTGGATAGTTTATTGAAACGGCTAATGTCAGTTTCAGATACGTCTCCATAACATTTCTTCCTACAACTTTGATAGCTACTTGAACTTTGCTAAGGGCATGTTGTTCAAAAAATCTCCTGCGTTCTATGTAGGCCAAAAGAATATCGTAGCTGCGCAAGAGCTTGTCATCCCTCTTTAGCTTATTCGTCGGCTTTGCAGCGTCTCCGCTATGGCTAAGCACCAGGCGCCCAAACCAGGCTGTTGATGAACTCACTTCGTGCTATTTCTAGTGCGGACAGACACTCCTTGACTAGCAAGCTCAGCGTTAATATTGTCGCTCTGCTGTCAGAGTGAAAGTTCATCTCGCTGATGATGCACTTCGCAACAGTTCTTCCTCCGATACTGTAATAGCGGTTCACTTCTGTCCAAACAACACTATAGTTAGCTAAATTTGGATACTCTCCAAACATAATTTTAGTTTATTTCGCCTTCTTCCACAACTGGTGTTCCAACTAGCCATTTTTTAAAATTATATTTCATTACAAGCTTCAGTGCAAACTACTTCTAACCTTCAGTCCTAATACCCAAATCAAATTATAATTTTTCTGTCCTTATTCTTATTCTCTAAACCTATGCGTGCATTTATTTCGCCTGCAATCTACGCAACTCCTAGTGAGTTGCCTGCTTGCTGTGTGCCGACCAAAGTGCTGCTTGTAAATTAGCCGCAAAGTATGCATTACATTTTCGAGTTTACGAAAATTTCGTTAGCAAGACTTTCCACGAAATTGCATTCATTACAATTTCAATTTCATGGCTGACTAGTTGAGCAATGTTGCCGCGGTTCAAGGGCGCGTTAACGTTGTGATTGCGTCGACAAGCGCCTGTAAGTATGTATGCATAAATTGTGGATATTTTATTTTGCTTGTCAACGGCAGAAACAAAAAGTTGCGAAAAAAGAAAATGTCGCCACAGTTTGACAATTTTATAGCTGCACAAAGTTAAATTTATTAAATTAGAAATTAAATTACCTCATTGCAACGCTGGCGCTAAGGTGCCTACAGGCTGCCAAAGCATACTTGCAGGCGCAATTTCCATTTTTCACATCACATGCTAGGCATTCAGCGCCGCCAGAGGTGTGAGCATTAGTTGGCAAATATCACAGCTGCTATAAATCGCTATGACATGGCCTGACATGACAGTCAGCTGTGACAGATGTGAACTAAATTGAAACGTAGAGGGAGCGTAACGGTAGAGTTGGGCTAGTGCTAGGCTGTGTAGGAAGCACTACAAGTAGCACTGCCAAATTGAAAATTTCGTGCAAATTTGTCAACGAAAAGTTCGTCGCCTATATGCATACTATATTTTACATGTAGATGTGTGTGTGTGTACGTGCGTGTGACGAAAATTGAATCACCGTCAACGCCTAACGAGTGCTGAGTATATTTAATCGCCTCTCTAACACCCCTTCCACCGAGTAGCTGGTAGTCAGGTTTATATTGTATACCTTTTGGCGATTGTAGAACAATTTTTTAGCGCATTCTTTGATTTGCGCGCAATTAAAGATTTCCTTTGTAAGGAAGCCATAGTTGAATCAATGATATGGTGACGTTGGACGGCCTTAAGTTTCATTTTAATTTTATTGCCAAAGTTTTTGGCGTGTAATTTGAGCGATCGCCGTAAAACATGCAATGTTTTCATTGAAGGTATGCGGTGCAATGAAGTTAATGGTAGAAACGCGTGTATTGGCACTTAACTCCGTTGGTGTATTTATAAATAACCATATGCAACTTAAACTTTACAGATCAATTTTGATAGCATACATTTAGGCTTGTAATGACACTGCAACTTATTTATAGAAAATCGTTGTCATTATACTGCATTATTCGGCGTTTTTAGTCTAAGAAATGTTATTACGTAATTTTTGTTTCCAAAGTTGTCATACGAAAAGACTTTTGTTTATATAGCGTACTTTTAGGCGCATAGATAGAAACTAATACTTTTAAGGATTTCGCACGCCGAGTTTTAATAACTATGTCATAATATTATATATTATCTTTAATGACGTTAGATATACATTGGTTTTCATTATTATAGCCTCAATTTAGGCGAAATGTAATTTATTGAGATAGGGGCCGTCACATATAGAAATCTGATATTTTTAAGTGCTGAATTTTAATATTTACATATACCGAAGTGTTTGAAGTATATGTAATTATGAAGCGCATAGGTGAAATTTCGTTAATGCAGTATACCTTTAGGCTTATATATATTGAAATTTTAATTATGAGTTTCCCGGCACTTTTAACACTTAAAATTCTGTTTCGAATGTTTTCTAATGTAAATAAAATTTTATTTATTTTTTTACAGCATACATTTAGGCGGTTATGTACAAAATATGCCATTTCGATGGTTTTATTAGTATTTGTAGGATTTTATTTTTTGTTGCCTCAATATATACAATTTAAACTAATGTACAAATGGTTTTATGCTTTGTAATTTGAAATATTTTCTTAATAAATGGTCACATATTTATATATTTCCATTTTTTTTATTAAATCTGTATTATAGATTCAGCGAGCCAATTTTTGATTGCAGAAAGTATACATTTTATACCATAATTTTTAAATATTTTTGTTTTTGAAGTTTGCACTTCAATTATCAAGTTCTTACCGAAAATTCCTGAACCTAAAACTTAAACTTCTACTATACATTTTTTAATTCCTTAGAGCCATCTTCCTACAAAAAGAGTAAATTAACTGTCTGCCGCCACAAAATTTGGTAATATCCATCAAAAAACCTAAACGTTGCTACTTAATAGCCAACAATTCATTTTACCCCTAAAAGTATGCACAATGCTTCAGTTTTCCACTCACACGTAGAAAATTGCAGTAATTTCTGCTGCATTTTACCTGCCAACATGATTTATCTATGTCTGCTGTAGCTGAAAGTGCATATTAGAATAAACACTGAAGTGCGCCTAAAAGACGGCAACAGTTAATACACTAAAGCTACATTTACACCGCTGCATTTCACTCAACATTTTTCACTCATCGCTCGTGTGCTCTCTAGGTAAGCATAAGCTATAGCATGCTTCTGTGTGCTTTAAACTGACACTAACCATTTATCTTCATTTGCGCCAGCAGAAAAAATCTAGCAGCTTTTACTTGGAAAATAGGAAGCGGCAAGAAATTGCCCAACACTTCAGTCATTATACGGTCTGTTACCGCCGTTTGCCTGCAAGTGGCCACTCTCGTGTTCACACGCAGTTTAGTTTATGTAGCTTCGCGCATTTCTTTTCGCTGGCACAGGCACAGACAGCTACCGTTTTCAATTTTCATTTTATGCGCTTTAAAATAATATAAGTAGATACGTTAACAGCTGTTAGTGTACTGTAGATTGCTTTAAAATGCCGTACAGCTTGCTGGTTTAACGTGTACATCTCTCTGAACTCATCGTTTTAATGCATTGGCGATGGCCATTGCGTATGAGTAACTTATTGATTTGTTCATAAACATGCTTTCTATATTGCTTTATAATGATTGCGTGTTCATAAATTTCAGTTTTTATTATTGATATACATTGCAGCATTGAAGTGAAAAGCATTTCGAGTTACCGTTAGCGCATAATTTAAGCTTTTATTGTTGAGCGTGGCAGCAATTTGCAGCTAAAACATTGAAATACTGCCTATAAATTACTTAGATGTTATTGAATTTGATGGGAAATTTTTCAATAACTATAAAAAGAATGTGGAACTTTAGGACCAAAAGCAAAAATGGCTGTAACAGCAAATTTACGATTTTTTTTACTTTTTTTTTGTGCCAGCCTCAATAAAAGATTTACCAAGAAATTTTTATATCTATTTATACCAACACGTGTTATTTTGACTAGTGGTGAAAAATAACGTTTTGAGTTCATATATTTGCTATAATATTCTAAAGAAGTTATAAACAGTATTGATAAAGTATTAAATTAATGAAAATGCAGGGGCGGTAATTTAATTTTTTTTTTATTAAAATAATTATGGCTTTTCACATTTTTTCATAAAAACTTTGCTCTTCACCCAAGCGATATAAAAAATTCATGAAATATTTTTTCTTGTTATATATTTATATAAGACACAGGCATTTATTCCGGAAAAATTTAAGATAAGAAAGGGTTACATGGGTTTCCTTGAGGGAAAAATTGCCTTTTTTTAAATTTTTTTTTCATACAAAAAATTAAATATTTTATTATAAATTTTTTGTTATAAAAGTACCCTACTAACAAAGAAAATCTGAAATTTTTAAAATTGACCATTTCCGGTGACCCCTCAAAAAAAAAAAAAAAAAAAAAAAAAAAAAAAAAAAAAAAAAAAAAAAAAAAAAAAAAAAAAACAATGAACCCGCGTTGGCAGAATAACTCCTTACAAGACCTTCTAAGATGGAAAAAGATGTTTTAGTTGAAACTTTAACTTATAAAAACGAAAACGGAAATTTTAGCCGACATTTTTTACAAAAAAAATTAAAATTTCAGTGCAAATTTCGCGTCATTTTTTTCAAATAGTTGTGGTCGAAAAAAAATCCTTCGTCCAAGTCCTTAAGAATTGTATATCAAAGACCTGTGTTAAATTTCATGAAGATCGGTTGATAAGTGCTCGAAAATTCTTGACAATCCCCTTTTAGTGAAACGAATGAAACGTAAAATTTCTGTATAGTCATGCCTACTCATAGTAGTGGAAAAAAATTCAGTACCACATTTGTGGTTTCCTAAGTATGACAGCAACACACCTTTTGTTTCATATGTTCCAAAAAGCACTGTTTGCCTTCCCGTCCATATCTTTCCATATGCAACGAGTTGGTAACCGTTCAACAACACCTCCTTCTTTTATATGTTTGCAAATAATTCCTCTTGCGGAAACTTCAAATTGTGTGTCATTACCGTTTTCATTATCCTCAACAGCAATAGAAAAAGACCGAATACACATTTGTTTTTGTAAATCGTGCAAATAAACTCTATAAAATGGGGTATCTCTCCAAAAACTGCAAGATAATGTACAAAAACTAAACAAAAATCTAACCAAAAGATTATCATTTTGACTAGTGCGGTAAATCTAGTGTTAAAGCAAAGAACAATTGAAAGTATGCAAAAATCTGCATTATATAATTGAAGTTCGATCTCAATAAAGTCTCGGTTGCAGAAAATTTCTTCTATTTTAGAATATTAGTTTAGCTTCATAGTTTCTGGTGAACTAAATATTTTAATATTAATATTTTACACACCTGAGAGACAATTGCTTTTGTTTATATGCAATATTTTCATATCATTTAATCTCTATTTCTTTCTATTTTCCATTTCAGGTAAGTCACTGCTTTCTCATGAGCTGAACTTCGTGCGTTATTGAACACTTAGAGTGTGAGTAATTATTGTTTCAAAGTATATATATACATATATTTAAAAAAATATACTGTAATAATAATTGAAAAAAAAAAATTGTTGTTGTTTTCTATTTTCTTCAAAATTGTTGTTGTTTTCCATTTTTTTCTTCATTTTTTTTTTAATGCAGAATTTGATTTTTCGACACTTGTTTGACTACTATTTTAGAACTAATTATAAGGCATTACCAAGTTTACCGCTTTCTAAGGGTATATAAAGCAAAAATTTAGTTATTAAAATTCATGAGAAAACATAAAATTTCGAACATTTATCTGCGTACATATGTGCACAAATAGCTCTCAATCAAACACCGATAAAACTAGTTACCAAAAGTTGATAATTTACATGCACATACTTTTCATAGCGCTAGGAATACGAGCACTGTAAATTTTGCCACTTATAAAAGCAACACCAGAGCTATATATAGTTTATTACTGTCATTTGTTGGCTATTTTCAGTTGTTACACAATACTAAAGGGAGATAACTATGACTTTTCTTACAACGACATATTAATATGTACCCAAACAAGTACAAATAAAGTTGAAAAAATACAAATACAAAATAAAAATATGTCATAAAGCTGAAATATAGCTACACTACACTTGAAATATGCATTTTTATTCCATTTGCAACAATTTCCGTTTGCAATAAAATGCTAGCAATTCAATATGCAAACACATACCTATACTTCCCTATGTATGATACAAATATGTATGTACATGTACACGTGTATGTTTTGTTTCATATAAGAGTGCATCTATTTATAGTCAGTCTAACGGTATTCGTATGCCTGGACTTCCGGCTCTTTAAATTGCACTTTATCGCCAAGCAACACTCGTTCATGCCATGAAAATATTACGTATACGCCCCGCTGCTGCACTATAGAAATCTAATAAATCAGCTTATCGTTGTACGGAAAAGTTCAAATGCTCCCCATTTTATTGCAATGCATGCAAGCATTTAAAAGTTAAAGGTATTGGTTTGTAGGGGCTTAGGGAATATTCAAGGGTTGTTAAAATCAAGTTGTTTGTGAAGTTACACAGATACAATGTATATACGTATATCAATACTCAATTTGAATTTTGAATTTGAAAAATATTATTTGCGGAGCTGAAAATATTCACTTAAGCGTAGTAAATAAAATTAAAAGGTTTATTGGGTAAACTTGGTGAAAGTATTTACCTCCCCACAGAAATTCAAAAATTAAAAAAAAAAATATTTTATAAGTGCAAAGGAAAATTATCTTTTATTTTTTTTTCTACAA
>NW_017537045.1:1093733-1111370 GCF_001853355.1 Bactrocera latifrons | reverse complement strand
TTATTGGTAAATAAATTCTGATGCCTATATTGAAATGGCCACTTTTCTAATTTTAAGAAATTAAAAGTTTTGAATATGTGGCAACTATTTTAATCAATATACATATTTTTTTAACTAAAAGTTTTCTATTAAATCCCATAACTATAATAAATCGCTTGTTATTGCTTAGATTAAATAGACTTTTTATACAGGTGGTAACATAGTTCAAAATATTTTCAAACTGTTAGCTCTTGTGAACCACCGAAGTTGGATAAACTTATCGTATTTCTTGATTTATTTGATCAATGTAATCGAAAGAAATTTTATAAAGGGATGGTAACCTTTTTCTGAAAAATTTTATATTTTTGAAAAATTAAATTAAACATTTTTTATCAAATATTTTTTTATATCTTTTCAATAACCGTACTTAAAAATATTACTTAACTTAACGATTTTTTTGTAGGCAATTTTTTAAGGTAGTGGCAACCCTACTCATATTTAATTTCACAATCATTGTAAATCTTTTCAAATATATTATATTAAATACTGTTTTTATGCTACTATAGTTAAAGTAAAACTAAACATTTTTGTGGAATTATTATTTTGAAACAGGTGGTAATACTGCTCAATATTTCTTTTCTGCTGAAAGGTTTCGCAAAGAGCAAAAATATATTTGTGATGTTCTTCTATCACATGTGTTATATATGTTTCGAAATAATATTTCTAAACAGGTGGCAACTCTTCTATAAAATGTATTCAGAAATGTTATTATTACCTCACTTTTTCATCTAAAATAATTATAAAATATCATAATATTTCTTATTTTCGCGTGAGTATAAAAATTAATCTAAATTTCAACAGTGCACCAGCTTCACATTCCATGAAATTAAGCAACGCCTAAGTTCCAAACAACCATTGAATAGCCATAAAAGTTAAATGCTTCTTCTGGCAATAATGCCTGCATACAAATTTCATTAGACCGTGCCCGGCTTTCCGTTTGCTACCTCCCTGCATTCGCGCATGCAAAGTGTATTAAATTCAGCACTTTTACGTATTCACCTTTCGCTTTAGGTGGAATTACTAATACACCAACAGCAGCAAATGCTTGTTCCAGCAGGTTTGGGTAAGGCACCGCGAAGTGTGCTGTGATAAATTGGAAAAATACATGAAGGAATTATTTTGCGCAAATCACTAGAAAGCGCAAGAAAAAATACATTAAAAAAAGCGAGCATTAAAATGAAACAAGGTAAGCTTGAGTTATTAGACAGGAAATAAGAATACGCGTTGCCAGCTGACGTCGTAAGATTAAAGCTATGCAGATTAAGTGAATGGAAATCGAGTATTTAGAATTAAAGGCGTGTGTTGTCAATTTATTAGATTAATGTAGAGATTAGTGAAATTTATGGTGAATAAATTTCAAAAGCTTTAATTTTGTTTGTGTAGACAGTGTTTTCGAAGAGACAAGAAAATAAACAAAAGTTTAAGTGAAAAATAAGAAAAATTTATTATCATTAGAAAACTAGCAATGTCAAGATGTTTATATTTCAAAACAGTAATCGAACGATGATTACTGAATATAAGGTATTGACTGTTTCTTAATTTGATTAATTTCTAAGTACTAATTTTCTTTAGTTGCTTGGAATTATAAGAAATACCTATTCTGTAACAATAAAAGTTTCTAACTTAAAAGAGTTGCCATTTTTTAAAATATATATAACAAATTTGAAAATTTAACTTGAAAAAAAAAAAATGAAGTTCAAAAATTGTTATTTGTGAAATTTGGCAACACAGATGTTTTCTTTGCTAGTTTTGAATTCAAACACAACTAAACGTTCAATAATCTTAAAAAACCTTTTAGTATATTATAATAGGTATATATTATATATACATATATGTTCAGTTTGGTGTTTTCAATGTTGCTGAAAATGGACAACGTAGCTTACACAGTAATTTTGTTTGTTCCTTTGGAAGCTAATACTACTGATGTACATTGCTTCTCTGGGAATTTAGTTACACTGTGGTGAGCGTTGTACAGCTATTACATTATTATAAAAGTATACATTTTTCTTATTACAAACTTAGTATTTAATCACAACATATACAGTTTTTTGAAATCCAATACTAACGAAAGTTGGCAACATAGCTTAACTAATAATTTAGTTATACTAGTGAGAACGTAAATGATAAATCATATATAACAAAGAGGTAAATTATAAATTTTCTCGTAAAATATAAGTAACAAAACTTAATTTGATGACAAGAAATATTATATATTAATATATCTAACAATCTGAAAATTGGCAAAATCGCTTTTAAATTACAACTGCTATTTCTAAAAACTGGCAACATTTTTTAGGACAACGATTAAACTAAAGTTTAGGCGCTACTCACGCCTGCTTAAATTCTACTACGCCCATCACTTTGCTTGTCCTATAACTATACCCAATTTGCTTACAATTGAATAGATTTGCTATCTCATTTTGCACCCTCATGTTCAACCACCACACCCCCGTTATGTTCTTTCAGTTGCAATGAGGCATGACTTATGAAATATTTCCGGTTTTTGATAGTGCCCTGTAATATCTAAATCACGAAATCAATGACAGAAATTCAATTGCCATTCAACCTTTTACGGAACGCTAGTGCTACATATACACATGCACTTGTGCACACATACATATGGATACAAAGGGAAAATCGTTTATTGTGCAGCGCATATCCACCATATAACTATGTCCGCTTAACCAGGTATGAGTTTTGGTGCTTTCACAGCTATCTAGGCAACTACCTTTGCCGAAATGCAATCAGGTGCGAAATTGCTATTATTGCCAAATTTCGAGCATAACTCTCGGCGCTTTGGCAATAATTCAGAATTTCATGCTAAACGTTATTTTTCCCTTTGCGGTTGCACGTTTGAGTAGTTGCGCTAACATTTGAATAGTGATTTGTTGGAAATGTAGACTTGCGAAATTCGTAAGCAATGGGTGGAAGAATTTTGCCATGCAATTGTAGGCGTTATAAATAGTTATTTAATATTAAGCTTTGAATTTAACACATTTCATGCAAATAGCTGTCAAATAGTGCGCAAATTTGCATAATACTATTTATTTACTGTGTCTACATGGCAATCAGACATACTTTTATGCAACTAAATTAAAATTGTATTTGAAAAGTAAATAAACTGAAACTTTTGAATGACGATAATATCATATTAATATTTGGATATTGAATAAAAGGATTATTCAATTGTGTGCTCCAGTAAAATACCAAAATTAATTGCATACCTTTGGGAACTTCAATTGCAATGTATAATTTCATATTTTCATTTCAAATTTAAACTACTTGCTTGTAGTGCTTAAGGTACGAAAGCAATTAGACGAAAGCACAAACCGGTGCATGAAATAATTTAATCGCATACTTTTAGGCACTTGATTTGTGAGTTGAATAAGTTAACATGAAATACTATTCAAAAGATGATAAGCCCATTATTTGGTATCAGAATGCTAGTTTTGCAGAAATTTCAGCGAAGTACTATTGCGTAATTATGTATTTCAGAGCATAGCATTGCATACTTTAAGGCGGTAAGGCAATTATAATTTTGATAATAATAAATATTGGGACTTGAATAAATTTGGCAAACATTTTTGAATGTAATGAGTGTAAAATAATATTAAAATCATTTATTGTAAGCAATAAATATTCATTTAAAACAATTGGCGCCTTAAAGTGTGCTAATTGTAAGTGGCAAAACATTTTATAAGGTTTGTTTTGCTTACAGCATTAGATATTAGATATTTACTTATTCTAAGGTACCTTGAAACGTAAAATTTACAAAAAACCCTTTATAAACTTTGTACAGTTGGTAACACTGTGACAAGTCCTCATTAGTAATTCGCGTTGATTGTTTTTAATACATCTTGTACCGCTATATTTCCTTTTGGAATTTTTACTTAAATAATACATATCGCTTAAAACTAAAATATTTTTTAACAGATGGCAACCCTTTTTGGCTTTTAATTAATTAATCTTGATTTATGAGATAGGAAATAAG
Organism: Bactrocera latifrons; assembly: GCF_001853355.1. NCBI lineage: Eukaryota > Metazoa > Arthropoda > Insecta > Diptera > Tephritidae > Bactrocera > Bactrocera latifrons. The sequence continues at coordinate 1,107,340 of NW_017537045.1, read as the reverse complement.
GTTGCTGGTTGTCAGCTGACGTCTTAAGATTAAAGCTATGCAGATTAAGTGAATGGAAATCGAGTAGATAGAATCAAATGCGAGTGTAGTCAATTTAATAGATTAAAAAGAGATCTGGGAAATATATTATATGGTGAATATATTTCAAGTAAACTTTAATTTGGTTTGTTTGATTTATAATCATCGTTTTAGTTCACATTTTGTATGTATTGTTTTCTAGTTCTGATAATATTAATTTTTTTAATTACATGTGAGCTTCTTTAAATCTTATGATGACAAGTTTAAATGACAAGCCTATAGTTAATAATATTAAAAAATAATATTTTACATACATATGTATTACTTAAATCAGGTCGTAACTCCTTACATTTGAATATATTTTTTAAATTATTAAGTAAATCTATAATAAGTAGTATGCCCATAAAATCTATTTTCATAGTTAGGTGGCAACATCATTAAGCTGTATTTGAGAAATATTTATATTTCGTTCTCTTTCTATCCATGTTATTAAATTTTAAGCAATTCATTTTCATTATGTATATCTTTTAATATGGACAATTAAATTTATTAAAGGCGGCAACCTAGTTAGAAAATGCATGGGCTTTAACTGTCGAACTGGAAAGCATATAAAGTATGTAATTCATACATACACTTATGTATCTATTTACTTCAGTTTTTCATAATTTGAATTAAGTGGCAACGCTATAAAATAACATAATAATAAATAATTTAGTAAGAAAGCATATTTAAATAAAGTTTATTTATTCCAACTTATACATTTCATTCTAGTATAATTCAAACTAGGTGGCAACACCATAAAATAAAATGAATAATTAATAAAGTTTGAGAATGTTTATTTAATTGATTTTTGAATGCTTCGTCATAAAATTTTTTTTTAAAATTTGTAATATTTTTAGTTTCAAATTTCAGTTTAGTGGCAACGCCATAAAATAAAATATTTGGCAAGAATGCGAGAAAGTTTATTTAATTGATTTGTGAATGCTATGTTGTAAAAAAAGATATTTGCGAATTTTGCGTTAAGTGGCAACACCGTAAAATAATAACAGTGGAAGAAAACTTTAAATATATTTCGCTGAACTGCTGTTTTACAAAAATTTGAATTACTCCTAAATTTTTTTTCAATTTTAAGACATGTGGCAACGCCTTAAAAGAATAAGAGTATAGGAAGGCTTGTTAAAGTACTATTAATTATACTGGTATAAATGTTATATTTCTGAGTCTATTCATTTGTATATTTTTCAGTCTCTTTTTTCTTAAAAAATTTCAAATTTGTTGAGAAATGTAATAATACGCGAAGTTGGTTGTAGGCGTGAAGATTTGATATAAATTGATTTTAACTTTAAAAAACTTTAATTTGCTTTAAAATATTTAATTTAACCTTAAAGTATTTATAAAAAAAAAAACAAAAAGGAAGATGTGCGTTTATGCCACTTTTTGTCGCCAGTCGAATATGTTTATTTTCATTGAGCATGTGCTAACAGCTTGTCTGATTGGCAAATGCAAATCTCGGCTTTGATGACTTAGCGGCAATCGCAAAACAAAGTGACTAAGCGCTTCCAACTAGCAGCTGGTCAGCAGCTTTTACACCCACACTTCACTCTCAAAATTCTTAAGGCTTACGTTTTTTTGCACAAATGCGTGTTTTTACTCATTTTGTTGGCAGTTAAAGAACTTAGCAGAGATTAAGCGATATTTCAGCGCACAGCTTCCCCGGCTGACCGCCAGCGCTGCCACCCTCTGTCACTTTTACATTCCCCAAAGTGTGCACACGCATCACTCGTCTTTCAAGCGCATTTTAATGAAATCTGTGTGACGAGGCGACACAACAGTCGTTATTGTTGTTGCTTTTGTACTCTTTTATTTGCTTTGCTTCAAACAAACAGCACGAAGCGGCTGCGCTCTAGAGCACTATGTTGGTAATGGCCAGCGGGATAAATGAAATCTCGCCTTTTAAAATACTTTTGTTTGCGCAAGTACGAGTAAGCAATGGAAATTGCTGTAAGCGCCAATGAAAACAAATCACGTAAAAAAAGAGGGAAATAGCAACGAGTGAAAACACTATTAAATTGGATTGTTGAAAGTTCCGTTCTGGGAGCGTGTGCGCGACGACTGCGCTCAGGGCAAAAAGTGTTGAATTGCTGTGGGTGGGGTCCTCGGTTATTGTTGCATTTCAAGTGTGCCGAGAGTGAGAAATACTTAAAAGCAAAAGCACGACTGCAGTTAAATAAATAGTAGTGGATATGGTGCTCGGTTTTCTTTTTTTTATGTTTTTTTTTTTTAATTACTCGTTTATGTGGACCTTTTGAAGAAACCTTTAAGTTCAAACTGGTTGTGGCAGGTGGATTTGAGACAAAGCAGTGAGTAGTAAATTACAGAAGGCGGTTCACTTCGAATTAGCTTGGATAGAAAATATGCCTTTGAGAGAAACACAATTTCCTCACTAAAGATCTTTAAAGAGCGGTATACATATGTATATAAAGAAATCGTGATTTGTGGAAGAAACCATTTTTCAAAGTTTACTTCCAGCAATATTTACAATACTCGCAGGCAACACGAAATATCTCTTGTCATCAAACAAACAGTCGTCGTACTCCGGACTTTGCTCCCACGCTACTCTTGACAGTATAGTCATAACTTCGAAGTCGTAGTTAATTTCGTCTATCTTGGAACAAGCATTAATGCTAACAGCAACGTCAGCCTCGAAATCCAACGCAGAATAACTCTTGCGAGCAGTTGCTACTTCGAACTGAGTAGGCTACTGAGAAGTAAAGTCCGCTATCGACAAATAACGATCAAACGTTGAGTTGTGTTAGAAATATACGACGAAATTGACATGGTTCCGCGAAAAAAGAGAGAGCAGCTCGCTATCTAGGCCATATTGTACGAATGGATGAAAATGCTTCAGCTCTGAAAGTATTCGACGAAGTACCACTCTCGAACAAGTTTTAAATAACCTTTTACTTGGTCTAAATCTGTTCACTATATTTTTCGTATTAATCTGAAGACCTACAATTAAAGAGACTTCTTTTAATCAGGCTTAAGGAGCTTCCAAAAGCTTATTTCAAGGTTTAGTAGTTTCAGAAAGTACATGAAGAAAGCTGGACAGAGGATTTCCAATTATCATATACACATACAAGGGATTCTTCAATTATATAAAAGAGATTCCAAAACTAGCTTCATTATTATTTTTGAAGCTTCAGATTTTATTCCTACATAACACCTATTACTTGGATTACATACCCGTGTTCGGTCAAAAATCACTAACCGAAACATATTCCAGTAACCCTCCAGCATTTTTCAAACGACTGTTCTAGAGGGCAGAGTTAGACTACCTTTAAATTTTATTTTATCTGCATAATAATCCTATATAATGGATTTAGTTGTTCTTTGCTAGTCAAAAGCTATTAATTTAGCGTCAAAGTCTTATAATATTCAATTAGAGCGCCTAAAATACAATAATCACTGACATCCTCAACAGGAAACTCACTCAATATTAAACCAGAAAAAATTAATTATAGTAAGAAGCTGAAAACTGCTGTAGCTCCAACAAGTCTTACTTTCTTTAGCTACATTGGCATTCTAACAATGAAAGTCTACACTTCAATTCAAGATCCAACCCTTAAAACGGACTTAAGGTATTTTATAAATAAAACTCCCAACTCCATGGGACTTTACTCAAAAAGAGAATTTAATCATTGTTTATAAGCCGAAACCGAGCACTTTCAGAAACTGTATCCGTAAACGATTAACCAAGCTTTCAACACTGGCTTAAAACCGCGAGTTTAAAAATTTCAGATTTTTCTGCATTCCATTGTACGCGTACAACCAAACCCGTTGCGAGTTGAGCCAGACAAGTAAGACAATATTAATGTTGGCGCTGCCCACGTTGCATTGAGGGTGTTGAAAATTGTGTTGCGCCAGCGAGGTCAACGGTGTGTTTTCATTCGCCTGCAGGAACTGCAATTTCGAGTGGCAATGTTGGCGCGCCAACAATGAGAAATCGCCAAAGCGGAAATTCGCATAAAAAGCGGCGACCGGTAATACTTGCTGGCAGACAGGTTAAAGTATCTAATGCAACAACAATAAATTTAACAGCAAGTGGCGGAGATTTCGGGATAAAACTACTTGTACAATGGCGCAATGAATGGAAGAGTGGAAGAGGAGCCAAGCAAAGGCGAAGGTAGGAAATAGTAGTTGCAGCGCAAACAGATAGATAGGCAATTGGAAAAGTGGACGCGAACAAGCGAAATCAAATATTTGTGCGCTGTGCGGGTTAAGGGCAAGGCTACCAGTAAATTGTTGGAGGGTGTAAAAGAGGCAAAAGCAATTTTGTAGGTGTAAAAAGGATTGTTTACGGATGTATGTATGTGGTGCTATGCAAGAATAAAGGCCTTTGAAGGAATATGATATTTTTTCGAAGAGCTGTTTGGTCTTTGTATATGGATAGACTTTACAGTAGAAGGAAGGAGAATAAGTTGTATGAAATTATTTAGTTTTTCTTGGGTGTTAATATTAAAGTTTTTTGAATCTAAACTGTATTCTTTAAATTGCGAAAGACTCAACTTAGTTAATGGAAATGTGGAAATGAGTACCGATTTATAAAAGGGGTACTACAGATATAAATAATTGAAACATTATCTACGCTATCCTTGCATCATCTTCTACTTTTTCTTTGGCTTAGACACTGTTTACACGATTATAGCCGAGTTTACAATAGCTCACCAGGCGTTCTTCCTTACCGACGTTTGGCGCCAATTGGAGATTCCAAGTGTAGCCAGGTCCTTCTCCACCTGATCTTTCCAGCAGAGTGGAGGTCTTTCTTTTTCTCTACTTTCCCCGGCGGGTGCTGCGTCGAATACATTCAGAGCTGGAGCGTTTTCATCCATTTGGACGACATGATCTAGCTAGCGTAGCCGCAGTCACTTAATTCGCTGAACTATGTCAAATCGGCCGGCTGTCTGTTGTGGTTGCAGCTTTTGGACGTCGAAGCTTCATTGCGTTTGTTGACGCAGACTGGACACCTATCTTTCATCAATCGCAGCATGATCTTTCTGTTTGTTGGCTTTCAGCCTTTACTCTTATGAGGACAACCACCAGCTGGGCAGCGCAATCTTCCCATTTAAGGAACCAGATATTCCAAGTGTAAGCTCTTAAATGCTAATCCTTAACAAGTTTGTAGTTGTCTTCATGAAAATTTACCTAGTCGTGCCTAATAAATTTTTTTTCTGATATAAATGTCATACGATTTTTTGATCTGCTGCAATAAATTTTTATCTTCAAAGTGAATAAATCTACAGCGTCGAAAAAGCAAAAACCAAAAACAAAATTGTCTGATTCTACTAAAAGAATCTTAATAATTTTTTCCATAAGCCACTCTTTCAAAAGTTATACACAGTTTAATTTATGCATCAAATTTAGTGTATTCGGTACACCATGGCATATGAGCAACATAGAACGTATAACATACATTTTATAAAATATTACTTTATATTAATTTGTTTAACGCAAAATAACAAAAAACAAGATAAGATAAGTATGTATATTTATTTATTTCTATTTTCTCATACCACCTTTCAGATGCAATTGTATCTGCTACTGCACTGGAAATGCATTAATATATTAAATTGTAAGCCATACGGATATTTGCGCATTGAGCAGTTAGTAAGATACCTTTAGTGGTCAGTTTTACTTATAATATTTTCTCCGCAATAAAAAATATACACCGACAAGTTAACATGAAGTGCACAAACTTCCCTCAAAGGCTCGAAATCATCTGGCTAACTCTCACTAATAAACGCACATACTCAATGCCATATATCAAGCATTTACTCTAATCCTATTCGCTTGTTATTTCTTCCTGCTCGCTACTCTTCTAACTGTATATAATATATATGTTTGCGTGTTCTGTGCCTTAGTTCCCCTTTACTTGCCGACCGGCCATTTTGCTATCGAAAAAAGGCTCATAACAATGTATTTGGTTCTAAAGTAGGCTTATTAGTTGATTGCTTACATAAAATGATTGGATGTGGATTTGCAATTTCATGGCTGGTGTATATGGAATATTAATTTTTCTAGATTTTAGAGTAAATATTGACTTTTTGTAATATCGTAGATGGCGTTTTTGAAGCGCCACTGCTTGAAACATTATATTTGAGTTCGAAATTTAATATTAAGCGAAAATGGCGAAATATATGTATGGTTTTTAGTTTGGCTGAAAGCCTAAGTTTGTCATTGGGACTTCATATGTAAATTCAATAATATAGTGTTGCATTTTCAGATTGAAAATCTTAAAGTGAAATCTTCACAAATTTATTCCTAAATCTTGTCATTGGTCAAAGCTATTCATTGAAGACTTAGTATGTTGTTTCAATATTATTTTGCAATATTTTTTGTATTTCAAAAGTTGATGGTCAATGGTTTTTGAATGGTCTGGTGTTTAAGATTGTAAAAAATATAAATTATTTGATTTTGATAATTTAATAAATGTGTGCAATAATATTGAAAGCAGTATTACATATCTTTTGAGGTTTGACTTTCGATTGATAAATTTTAAAAATATCAAAGTTATGCTATTAAGATTATTATGAGTTCTCAATATTATTGAACAATATGTTAGGTTTTGACCACAAGTCCCTTGTCCCCCTAATTCTTTGTCTAAAGGTAGATCTTAAAATTCGTTAATCTTCAATATTATTGATAATATTTTGGATATTTAGTTTTTCGAAATTTTTCTTTAAACATGTCAGGCACATAAATGACGCACAAATTATTTGTATTCCATAAAATGTTACGGCTCAATAATATTGAAGTCAATATAATTAAATTTAAGGTTATTGAACAGTACGCGGTACTGAAAATTAAGCAAAAATAATATTAATTAATATTGAGCTTATGTTAACTGCTTTAATATTATTGACGATTTATAATGAAGTCGTTTATTTTTAGAACCATGAAACCTTCTGACTAAGTAGATTTCACGCATCATATTCAATACCTACCTGATTGTGCTCAATAAAATTCAAAATTTAACTTAAGTCCTGTGGTCTTGGAATTTTAATATTGCGTGATATAAAATATTGCATAAAGTTGTACTATTAACATTAACCGCCATTCAATTTGCCTGTGTGTGACTGACTGTATAAGATTAAACAGCTTTACAGCATTTTGACTCTGCTCTCCTTTCCCTCTTCGCTTTACTTTATCAAAAAAATAAATTTCTGTTCAATTTTAAATTGCTCAATATTTCAAGCCACCCATAATATTTTCTGTTCCCTCGAATCTCAGCTGCATTACGTTGTCATTTTGTTAGTCCGTCTATTTGTCAGCCTGTCAACGCTATCATTACTGACATGTGCCTATGTACGCGAGTGCACAAATAACATACAGACAACCGATGCACGGTGAGCGATTCATTTTTATACACCATTTTATACATAGGTGTGCGTGTGCGATTTTGATTGCAGTCATCACCGTTTTCAGTATTTTTCAACAACTGGCATGTCTATTATGCATGAGTTACACACACTTGCATACATAAAAGTATGCGTGTGCATGTGAAAAGCTGAAATATATATGAATATATGCAGATATACTGTTATATAACCCCTTAAAATCTAAATCCATTCACTACCGCCTGACACACACACTCTCTGTCTCTCACTATAAGCGATGGTTTTTGTAAATTTGTATGGATTTATGGGTTTACATGTCATTTGTATGTATGTGTGTTTGCTATTTTATTTATTTACATATTTCAAATGGGCTTTTCACTTAAACAAATACAAAAAGTGAAATAAAAACAGTGAAAATGTAATTGTGAATCGCTCTATTGTGCTCTGTCGGTCTGCTTGCATATAGTATATGTACATACATATGATTTCTCTGTTCAGAGGTATGTAGAAACATTGTAGAAAATAATTGGTTTTGCGTGCCGACAATGCGTCAATATTTGCAATAAAAATTGCTTTAAAGTATTTAAAGTATTAAGCAAAAAATATAAAATTAAATGATTAAAATTGATTTGAATAACATATGTACATATATATAAATGTGTGTTCGACCTTCAGAGAAGCTTTGAGTTAAGCATTTATTTATTGATCAATAAATGTTATAATCTGTGAAGTCTAGTTTCATATTTTTTCTTACAATATCATTAATTATTCTGGTGAGTTTGTGTGTGAGATATAAATGTATGCTACCTTTTAAAAGGCGATCGTTCGAGAAGACTTTAAAAGTAGAGAGTGGGCAGAAGTTGCAGAAGAGAGAGTGGAAATAGCAAAAATGGAAACACAGATAAGAATGAGATGCAGAGAAAATGTTGGGAAAACAGAGCAATTGGGTTAAAGAGAAACAGTTAGATAAGAGAGAAGGCGCAGAAATTTTAAAATGAGAGTATAGAGAGTGGGAAGAATTTATAGATAAAACGGGGTATCAAACAGAGACAAATCATATTGACGGTACTTAAAAAATTAAAAAAAAATAAATAGTTCAATGAGATGCAGAAAACTAATTGAAAAAAGGATTTTTGCTAAAGAGAGACAGAGCATAAATTTCAAAAATTTACCAGTTACCATACCGTGAAAGCAAAATGTTGACCTGACCATTGTCAAAGCGACTCAAGGAAAAATCTTGCTGCTGCAAGCCAAGGATTATCAGGTGGTTGTACACCATGATCGTGCGACCGGTAACCATGTATATGAAGGGGGCTTGGGCCTCAAAAGTTTCGCAGACTTCGGTAGGGCTCCAACTATCGAAGCTGCAATGACTTTCACGCATCCGCACGACGCATTTGTCCGACGGCAGCACTTGAAGTCATGCTTGAGAAGGGTGTGGTAATACCATTGGCTCTTAAACGAGAAGTTCACGGTTACCCTTAGCAGCAAAGCTGAATGCAATGATTCCTCTGACTAGCAACTGATTAGAGATAGTACAATCAGGTTGTACGACAACGGCTCGAAATCGTCAGGAGGAATTGTTGCAGGTATCGTGCGGACCGCAACCCAAACTCTACATACTTTTTTCGAACATTTTTCAGGCAGAAGTTTTTGCCATAAGTCGGTGAATAGAGATAAACCCCCAACATAATCTAATACCAATATTGTCATTAGTGACTCCCTCAATATATCTGGGAATTGTTTGCTTCTCTGAGATATATGCATAAATAGTCATGTACCTGCTTTTAACTTTCTATATATCTTGCCTTGTGTCTATCACGTCCACTCATCTCGATTTGGTGCACTCCTCTTTAAAATACCCATCATAAATTTAATTAGTCATTTCTCTGCTCCGTTGAAAACAATTAGCTGTCACATATGCTGTCATTGTCGCCATTTTAATTAAACACGCCTTTCTGATGGACATCACGTCAGCTCTATTATACAACAACACACATATAGACGAATGTATTTAGACCTAACTAAGCACTGAGAGCACACATTGGAGCGCGCTAAGCCCACTGACAAGTGATTAGCAGCATGTGTTTGACACTAATGTGCCGCTACTCTATCCACATGTTCACAGAGCCGCAAACAGTTGTAGGTGGGATGTTGAACATCTTTCGAACAATAATTATTTTTCGCTCAAAATTAATTGAAAAATTACAAATAAAAGGAAAAAACGATTGGCTTTTTTATATATATGCATATAGAAGGCATGTTTCTCTACACACACATATATATTTATATATATATATATAAGCGTCCTTTGACAACTTGGTTGACAGCCAAAAAGCAATGCGCTAGCAATATTGTACTCAGCATCAGCTGGACGCAGTCACATGGCATGACGGGCAGGCAGTCAAGCAGTCAAGCTTGCAAGCAGCGTGGAGGAAGGTCGCCGCTGTCGCTTGGAGGACGACAGTTGGTAGATATATAGATATATATTCATATGTACACATATATACTATTGGTAATGTACTTTATCTATATATATAAATATGGTGGTTTAGCGCAGTGTGTCCATTGATTGGAAAGCGCTTGCTCGTTGAAGCTCCGTGTACTTGCAGACGGTGGGTATGAGTTGAAGTTGGTAGCAATAGCGCAGAGCAATACCATACATAACATATGCATATTATACATATATTTATATTTATTGTATATTTATAAATGCATATAAATATATACAAGCTCAAATATGGATTTCCTGTCTTCGCATAGCGCACTTCGCGACGCTGCTGGCGTATTCAGCGCGCTGCAGTGGGTAAATTGAAAATGAAAATATTGTGTATTTATTGTTGAAGTAAAAATAAATCGCAGTGGCTATTGCATGCCCCTATATACAGATACATTTTTAAGCACGAACTGTGGCATGCGTAAAAAAAAATTGTGGGCATAATGTTGCTGAAGGACGAATGAGACAACTGTTAACATGTGCATTTATATATGTCTCATAGTCAATTACGGGAGCGCTAAAGAATATATATTTTTTGTAATATTTATGGCGTAAAAGATATTATGTTATAATATGTTATTTTATGTTATGTAATTTTATGTTATGTTATCTTACGTTATGTTTTGTTATGCTATGTCATATTACGTGCAATTAAGTCCAGTTATTTATTATTATGTGTAAGCTTATTGGTAAGCCCAACTGAAATCCCGATTAAGCGGCGTTTTTTCAACAATTTTTTTCTCATACAAAAAATGAAATATTTTATTAGAATTTTCGATTATTACAACGTACACTATTAGCAAAGAAATTCTGAAATTTTTGGAAAAAAATATTTTAAGCAGCCATTTCCGGTGACGCTCGGAAAGAAATGCGCCCACGTTCTCAGGATAACTCTTTACAGGATCATCTGAAGTCAAAAAATACGTGCTTCAGATAAAACCCTAACTTAGAGCCTGGACGAAGGAAAAAAACTGAAGAAAGAATATTTGGCAGACATTTTTACAAAAAAATGTAAATTTCAGTGAAAACATTTTTTATTTTCAAGTAGTTGTAATCCAAAAAAATAATCCTTCGTCCAAGTGTTTAAGAATTTTATCTCAAAGATATGTCTAAATTTCATGAAAACCAGTAGAGTAGTTCTCGAGAAATCTTGCCAACCGACTTCAAAAACACAGCGAGGAAAACGCTTTTAAAGACGGCGCACTTAGCCTAGCTAGACTGTATCTCCGAAGCTATTATTCGGATCAATAACATAGATACGTTGTAGAATTTAATAATAAAATAAAAAAAAAAAACGATTTTCGGAAACTTGCAAGCCCATGTAACGCCTTAAATGCCCGCTAGTATTCTTGATGCTGTAATGTGGCGTTTGTTGCGCCTCACAAAAGCTGTGTCTTCCGCAAAAGTTGATGTCAATACATTATTAGCTGTTGTAAAATCTGCTGTATATGTGATGTATAGAGTTGAGCCTAAAACACAGCCCTGTGGTACACCAGCCCTTATCTGTCATTCATCAGATATGAAACCTTCTAGGGTGAAGGGGAAGTCTTAAAAAACTCGTGCGACACATTAGCTGCGATTGAATTAATCAACGATATTTCATTTGACTAGTATGGAGGCCTTCCAAAATAATAAGAAAGTAATAAGTTCATAATAGTTTGAACTCCATCGAAAGATAAAATAACAAACATTAAGGGAAAAATAATTTATGGGCGGTCTCGGGTCGGAGAAAGGAAGGGTTAAGAATGGTTTACCTCGATTTTTGACAAAACTAGCACTTCCATAGCAAAAAGTTATGTGGCAATATTGTATGCAAAGAAATGGACTATTATAGCTTTCGTTTAAAGACATTTTTCATAACTATGTATAACCTCAAAATTTATTTAAAAATAAAAAAAAAAAGTTTTTGGGCATGACTTAAATTGAGAGTTAAGAATGGTTAATCATATAACCTCAAGACATAAAATAACCAAGTTTTTGGGGTTCTTTCTCTTTAACTTGTACAGAAATTGCTTTCTTTCACGAAATTTAGAGTGAACTTATATTTTATGTATACACGTTCTTTAGTTTGTATATTTTTGGCACAAAAAGTAAATTTCGGAGACTATAAATTATACATAAAAATAATCAGAAGGACGAGCTGAGTTGATTTAGACATGTGAATCTCTCTGTATATACGCAAATCGGTCGCTCATTTTTTGGAATATCGATCTGAGATATTGCTCATGATCTTTTATACTCAAGTGACTGTTCATTTGTCAGAATCGTCGGAATCGTTTTTTCATTTGACCAAATATCTTCAAGAAATGGTCTAAGTCATCGCAACATTCTTCGAAGAAATTGCTCAGATCGTATGACTTTAGCTTATAGCTACCATACAAAAGTGACAATCAAGTTCTTTAAGTAATATTTCGTATTTGTGAAGGACATAGCTTCGCTGCACCCGATGCTAACGTTTTTTTTTTGTTTGTGTGTGCAATTATTATTATTTTTTCAATGAAAAAGATACTTTTCATACAAAGCTTACTGTTGTAGCATTAATAAGCCTGACAATCAAATAATTTATCACTTTCACGCATTATTTACGCAAATTAATCACGTCGCTAAAAATTATGACGTAATCAGCAAATCTAAAGTAAATATACATAAAGCGCTTAATAAGACCATAAAAAGTGAGAAGAAAAAAATTTGCAAACGCATACAAATTGCTAAATAAAAATGTGCGCAGCAATCGATTAAAAGTTTGTGGTCGTAATTGAGTGATTTATGTAAGCCAGGCAAGCGAAAGCACACAAACTTCAAGGAAACAAGAAGAAAGTGAGAGGAGCAGCAGCAACAGCAAATGGGTACGAGGAAAAGAGGCGTGAATTATGCCAAAATTTGAAATATATAATTTGCAAGGAAATACACAGACAGCGGCGAGTAGTAAGGTATGCGCAAATTGCCGCCGCTTGCAACAGAAGCGTTGCAGCAGCTTTGCAAGCCAAACGCTAAGGAAGTTTACGAGGAAAATTTTTGCAGAGCGCATATATATGGCTGCAAGTAGAAGCGTATTTCACGTTTACACTACTACAAACAACAACAACTCTTTTTTGTTCTTTTTCTTTTGTCTTTTTGTCATTTTTGCTTTTCTTGCTAGCTGTTGTTGTTGTTGTGTCTCTACTGCTTTAACACGCACGCGTGTTGCACATAAATTATAAGCAAATAATGTCTGCAGTGGCCAAACAAGCTAACGGCTGAACAGCTAAGAAAACATAATTGCGCCTTAGTTAGTCAGTTATCCTTCTTTGCTGCTCTTTATATAATTTTTTGTTTTTGCCTTTCGTTTGCTTTAACTCAAGCAAGCGCCAGCTGAGGCTTTGTTGGCTGTATTTATGCATAAATTAAGTTTGTGCAAACTAATTCGGGAAAGTTGCATCGTAAGCAACATTCTGTGTACAGCTAGCGGTGGCCGCAGATATTGGTTGCACAAAATGTTGCGTATACGCTAAGGTGTGCCGCGAAAACAAGGCAGGTGTTGGAGTGAGATTTTGTTGGAAACATAAAAGGGACTGTTTATGATTTTTTAAAAAAATTTATTAACGGCATATTTACACATACAAATACAAATATAGTCATATATATATACACACATACATTTAAAGACATAAATATATGAAAGCTGTTATGCCAATGAAACCAAATATGTATTATATATA
>NW_017537045.1:1085414-1093698 GCF_001853355.1 Bactrocera latifrons | reverse complement strand
TTATTTAAAAATTATTTTATAGAGTTGCCACCTGCCTTTGATGGTACATTAAAAATATTTTGTTAAATTCTTGTGTGAAAGTATGCTAACAAATTTCAAAACTATTAGCAGTCTTACCTTCAAAGTTTATTTTTGAATATTTTTTAGTGTTGCCATTTGACTGTAAAGCTACACATAAAATCTTTTGTTAGAAATTTTTGTTAAATTATGCTAAAAAAAAGATTTATTTTCGAAAATGAAGCAGAGTTGCCAGCTTTGCCCTTCATGTTGGTCAAAAAATGTAAAAAGTGCTAGAACACAATGTATTACTACAAAAATTGTTATTTTCCTGGTAGAGTTGCCAGAATGTATTAATAAAATAACATGCAAAAAATTTCTAGAATAAAAGTTTAATAATATTTACAGATTTTGCTTAAAATTTTCTTTAACCCTTTGTTACAGTGTTGCCATTTTTAGTAAAATTTAACCTTTTATTATATAAAGCTTAATTAAATTATCTAAAACTGAAAAAAGTTTGATTGAAACTTTTTCATAGATAGAAAAATAAAGTATATAAAAAGTTGGAAATGATTAGTAATAATGAATGATTTTCTTCAAATAATTTAATTTTTAGCAAATAATTTGAAGTAGGGTTGCCATATTTATCAAATTTGTAATTAATTTTAATTAAAATAAATAAATATAGTTTAAAATAAATGTCATTTATATAACTGCTTATATCTTTTAAGATGTATGACGTTGCCACTTTATTATAAAAGACATATTTTATACAGATACTTCCTAAAAGTTTGGACCGCTGATATTAAGCGGCATTTAAGATAAATCTGGTTCAAAGTCAGTAAAATATTTGCCCGAATGCTAAAGTTAAGTTATTATTCAAACAACTAGCTACCACCCTAATAATTTTGTTTCTTCAAAAAACTCCTTCTTGCGTTGAATGACTAAAATTTTAACTTCTTAAATACAGAAGTTTCCAAAGTATTTTTTACGATTACATACTGCACTTATTTAAAAAAAAAATCCAAAAATATAGGTGGCAACTCTGCTGTAGCAATATTCTCGACTATCTCAATTCTGGTATATTTCTTGAACCTCTTTCGAAGTCATTATTTTTGTGTCTCTTTAATTGGCAATATAATTGTATACCCAATTATACCCAATACAAAGACAGCCTAAAATTATGCTTCGAAAATTGGAATTCACTTCTCACGTACATTTCCATTCACCATTTTAAACACACCAAAATATGAGTCATGCATGTCCTTTAGAATCTGAAGGTATTGTGTGTATGCCAGCTTATGAAATATGTATGGAATTTTTAAGGCATACTTTTAGGCTAGCTTCTTAAAAAAAGTTCTGAGTATTTTAAATATAAGATTATTATTAAATATAAGATTATTACTTTAGGGTTTGTCATTATACTAACAACTTAAATTTTTGGTTTTAAGCAATCCTTCCTTACAAACAGAGGTCGCCCTGTGCTTAATTAGTATGCAGCACACAAATACATTTCGACCAGTTTATTGCCTAGCAGCGTGTAAAATAAATGCAGAAACATTTCCAGTGTCACTTGAGACACAATTTGCTGCTGACCAGTGCAAACCAATGGTACTTATGTAATATGGCAAATACCGTATGTGCCTCCAAGCTCACTGCAGTTCGCAATCAGGGCTGAACACAAAAGTTGTTGCATAACAGCAACTACGCATTTCTACGCACTGAAGCAGTTTTGTGTACAGTCAGCGCTGCAAATGAAAGCTTAAACGCGAATATATATAGTATATATATGCGTGTGTGTGTGGCCAAGCGCTGGCTTTCAACTTTTGTGCTTTATGTGCACATTTGGCTGCGTCTTGTTATGTGTCTTTGGCAAATTTGTTGTCTTATTTCGCTTATTCGTTATTCTGCGCAAGTTACTGTAGTTATAACAAGACAGCATTTTGTACGCATATATGTGTGTGTATGCGCTGTAGACATGTTCGTGTGGGCGCTTGTTTAGTAGCTTGTTAGCAAAACCCTGCGAGCATTTGTATAACACGCACACATAACAAATTTCCGCGTGTGTTATTTATTTATTTTTTCATTATATTTTTCGTGGCAAACGCATTTTTCTTTATTTCTTTATATTCCGCACATGATTATGAGCATGGAATAGTTTTGGCAGTGACAGTAAACATTCTTTTATGCATAAATAGTGCCAGTGTCAGAATTTTGCTTTGGCATTGTGCATATAAATATTAAAATTGTACAAAATTCTCAGAATTGGATATAATATCAAGAAAAAAAAAGTTTATAGAGTTGCCAGCTGATTCCAAATATAGTCATATAATGACATTATACTAAAAATTCGCTCATAGTTCATTGATGTTAAATATTTTTTAATACTTGCAGATTTTAGAAAATTTTTTTTAGAGGCAGAGTTGCCACCTTTATTACATTACATCATTGATATTATCTAAAATAATAAACAAAAATTTTCTAAAATAAATAACAAAATTGTTACAAAATATTTAAAAAAAATTACTTAAATAAATATAGAATACTTTGAAGTAGGGTTGCCACTTTTAATAATTTTTTATTTGACATTTTTTTAAATTCATATTAATTGTTTTTGATTTGCTAATTTAAAAATGGATTCCTAAGAAAAAAAATTACGGTGTTGCCATCTTACTATATTTTAAAACTGAAATTATTTCAAACTAAAGTCAAACTCGCAATGAAAATCTTTGACATCGTCTGCACTAAAGTTATAATACCCTTCTTTAAAGTTTCTTACAAGAAACAGATATTGATATACAACAACTACATACATATGTATGCATGTATGTACATACATGTTGTGGCGTTCCGATCTGCACAATTTATTCGGCGATCTGATTGTTGCCTTAAATAATTATTCATGTCAAATTTTCTAAAGATACCTTGTCAAATAAAAATGTTCTCTACAAGAACTTGATTTGCACATTCAGTTTACAGAGTTGCCAGATGACTTTAATTATAAACGTATAACAATAATATATTACAAATTTGTGGTTGGTGATTAGAAAATTTATAAAAGTTGGCAAACTTAAGTCACAATTTTATTTCATAATTAGAACTGAGTTGCCACCCTTATGTAAATTGTTAATGGATATTATCTAAATTAGTAATCTTATTTTAATCACAATTTACAATTTGCTGATATAAAAATATTTGCACGCCATACCAAAAATTTGAATTCATTTTTCTGGTTCACTAAAGGTTGCCACCTTTCGTAATTTTATATTCAATCTCATTTATGGAAAATGCTTGAAATTTAAAAATTTTAAATTATTTTATTTAGCTATAAAATAAATTCGTCATAATATAGGTTCTTATTGAAAAAAATTTTAAGAATCAGAGTTGCCACCTTCATGATAAGTGTAAATTAATATAAGCAATAGTTTAAATACTTTGATTTATATTTTTAAACAGGGTTGCAAAACTCAAATATTAATTAAATTTTTTTTTTTGAAACATGGTTGCCAGATTAAGAAGTTCAAAATTGATATCAATAAATATCGACTGTTGCCATTTAATATGAAAAAAAATTAAAATTTGTTTCTAAATTTAGGTCACAGTACAAGATGCCTGTTTAAAAATGCGTACAAAACTGGATTTTGTTAGTTTAAAACATATTTTTGTACAAAACTAATCGAAAAAAAAATACTCAACAAATAGCGAAGAATGAATATAACAATAAAATGTGGTCAGTGGGTGTATCATGTTGATCTGAATTTTAAAATTATACTAAATTCTTTCTTTCAGAAGTCTAACACATATCGCTTTTAGTTATATACAAGGGAATTTCCCTCCTCAATTCCTAACTGTCGAGGTCTCACATATCAATTTTGTCATATTACAAACTTCCATCTTTGTATTCAGCTTCCCAGTGCGATTTAAATTTTTATTCGAAATGTTTTAAAAATAAAATTCCATTGCTTCTTTAAGCGTCAAATCAATTTTTGCATTTCACATCCATATCTACATGTATGTATACACTCTTCAATCCACCGCTGCGTATACGCAACATCATGTGTAGAGGCAATTATACAAAGTCACGTATACGCCATGTGTCACGCACATGCGTGTCTCATAATATCAACAGTTGCTAATTGCATTGAAATGTGCGCTAAAAATGATTGACAATAAAATTTTAATTATGATATTGTTGTACTAAATGTTGTTGCTGTAGCATTGTAATGCGCTGTACGCAATAAGCCGCTTGTCAAAACATCAAATCGACGCTTAATTAACAAGTGTTTGCATTTCAATTTATTGTCGATGGATTAAATGTCGTGGCGATTGCTGTTGTATGGCATATTGACAATACAGTTAAGGGGATGAACAATTTCTTGTTGGTTAAAAAGTATGAAGCAGTGTTGCAATTGACTCATGTACAATAGTTTTATTATAGAATTTCATAAACATAAAAAAAAAATATTATAATAAAATTAAACAAAGCATTTATTAAGAATACAACAAAAATAAATGGTTTAATGTTTAGAAAATTATTAGGCGACTTTTTTGGTACACATTTTTTTTTTTGCGAAAGAAATGTTAAAATATTTTCCATTTTTCGTCTGGATATATGCGAATTACTCCCTCAGTTTTTGAAATATGGTGCTGAAACATTACACAAGTCATTTCATATGCATAAAACTACTCACTTGTTGGAAGCGATCAAAATCATGTGCTTGTATGGGAAACGTTTTTATTTAACAAGGTATATTCACGAAATCTGGCTCCAATAATTGTATAAAGCAGCAGTATGCTCTGCGAACAAATAGTTAAGACCGGACTAATATTTCGTATAGCTGCCATACAAACTGATCGGTCAAAACCAAGTGCTTGATAGAAAAATTTTTCATTTGATAATGTATCTTCACAAAATTTAGTACGTATTATTGTAAAGGACAACGCTATAATCGCCGAACAAATTGTACAGATCGGACCACTAAAGCGTAGAGCTAACATACAAACTAAACACTCAAAATTATGTCCGTGTGTGGGAAAAATTTATTTTTGTTAGAATATATTTACGAATTTATGGCAGCGGTATGATAACTGAAGAAATTGTTCAGATTTGAACACTATAGCACATAGTTGCCATATAAATTGAATGAGGAAATTGAAATTCTTGTATGGAATCTTTTGTAGCTATCAAGTCGGCTATTATAGCTTCAGTGCAATTGAAGTTAACTTTTTGTAACGGATTTTTTTTTGTTTTTTATTTTTATTTTTGCTAATTTTTTCTTTTTGTTTTTTAATTTTCTGAATTTTTTAAAATTTGAATTTAATGCTTCAAACATTCATTTCTCAGCTCCTCGCAATCTCAGCCAACCACTAGCCGTGTTCCATTAATTTTTACTTCAACTTGGCCATTACTTTGTACTCATTTGCCGCACAGCACTTCATTACACTTAATCTTCCGACTAATTTATATTTAGTTGCAACCTCAATCTTCCTGCACCCTGCTTTAATACACCGTAAAATTTTTCCACTTTCATTTGCGTGCAATTTTTTGCCTTCACTGCGGCTATGGCTACCCATACACAAGCACACATTAGCAGCACTGAGTCAGTTTACTGCTACCTGACTAACTTGCAGTCGTTCATTACCACACCCACACACACACAGCGTTATCTGCGCGTTCAATTCATTTACTTGCCCAGAGCCGTGCGCTTGGCTCAATAAAAGTTTATATGTGCCAGTGTGTATGCGGCGGTTACATGCTCTAGGGTAATCAAACACACTGCCGGAATTTAATTAACTTGCACATATTCCTGTTGACTTTATGCTAGCTTAATTACAAGCTCTGCCGCAAAAATCCAAAAATCAAAATCATAGTGGCAGCTCTTGCGGTAGCTGTTGTTGCAGCGAAAATGCATTAAATTATATTTTATATGTGTATATGATGTAAGCACACTTTAATAGCGCTGGCCCTTGCTTTGCAATCTCGCTGCCACTCAAACTAGTCAACGCATTAAAATTTACGGTACTTTACCTTGCTATGCATAAGCTGTGCTACAAGTTTGCTTTAATTTGTGCTGTTTTTAGAAACTTTTCTCATACTTTTCTAAGCACTGGAGTTTTATTAAAGTATTCACTTGCTTTTAGTAAAGTATGCAGTTGTTTAGCTTCAACTATCAAAGCACAAAAACTATGACAAGTGGTTTTGTTACAGCAAAAAAAAAAAATAAATAAATAAATAAATAAATAAAAATATGAAAACAGTAGTCAATTCATCAACTCATGAACTAAAAAGCTGCTCTGCAATTCATTTAATACTGCATACTGTTAGATCAACATTTCGTATGAGTAACTTTTCATGAGCTATTATTTTCTGCTTTGAGCAGTCTTACAAATTACAATAGTTTTCAGCACAACCGTATGTCTGCAGAGTCAAATATTCCGAAATTTCATACAATCCCTCAAGTCAAAAATTTGATAGAATGTTACTAATACGCCATGTTGATCCAACAAACTGTCTCTGTCTGTCGATAAATTGATATTGAGTGTGTTTAAGCGAAAAGGTTTGGCAATAGAAATATTAAACATATCTATTAAACAATATTTAGAGTGCGTTACGTACATACATTAATCGACAACAAATAAACAATAAGTCGACGCTAGCAGTATTTTAACAAATGGGAAGTGGTAATACGTTAATGACTAATCGGCTTCAAAAGCAAATTTGACAGTGAGTAAGCAATTAATCGAGCCAAACGAGTACTTGTCGACTAAACCATTACCTTAATGTATTCTTTAGAGTTTCACAATGAATTATAGGTATTTTTATATAAAGCTGGTAACCATAAAAATCAAATTAGCTTAGTTATATTCTTCAACGTTTACAAACGCCACTGCACTTTAAAGTTTTTGTTTTGCGTTCGAAAGACAAATAAGGAGAAAGTTATGAAAAACAAATGTAGATTCAAATTAGAAGAGAGTTTTGAATGAAATTTATTATTTTCAATATCAAATAGCGTAAAATTTGTATCTAAAAGATTATTGGAAATAAGCAGAAAAATCAAACGTTTTCTAAGGCTCTCTCGTAGAAAATTACACTACTCAACAAATCTGAATGAAAAGTTTGCAACTGATGTGCTAAACAGCCTGTGGTATTTGTAGTGTTCTGATTATGAATTTGAGTTCAAAGATTTTCTATCTTATGGAGCTATTTTTGACTTTTTACATATTAAATGGTGATGATTTTACCTCTACACTTCTTGACTACTACACAAAAAATCCTACGTTTTTGGAAATGTTTTCTATCCTTTTCGGTTTTTACAACCCCAAAAAATAGCCTTTAACATCACAGTCGCAAAATGACTCTAAAGCAGTGCCATCACTTAGAAACTTAAGAAGTCATCAAATTCTCAATATAACGCTGTATAACTCAATTACCAACAACCAAAAGGCATGACAACTTAATGATGTATTCACCTTATTGCACTTAACGTTTTATAAGACAAGCGCTGAAGTGGCCATAATAAATATATATAAATATATATTTTTAAATTTAAGCATTTCAAATGATTAAGAGCGACTTACGTAAGAAAGGAGCACTTAAAATTATGCTGTTTCCAAGCAGGTGCTGCTTTAGGGAGCCATATGGCTAAGCACATACCTGTGACTCCACCTACAATCTTACCTGTACATATATTTATATTTACTGCCAGACAAGTGAAGTAGCAACACCTGTCGATGCATAAACTTCGCACACTTTACGCGCTCATTAAAAATGACATTTATGTGCGCAAGTGTGTATTAAGTGCCTATTGCTGTTATGCACACGTGGGCTGCTCGTATAACTGCTGAGTTATCTGCAAGGAAAGAAAAAATAAAAATAAAATAAAATAAAGACAGCATAACAGCTGCTCTTCGTGTCATCAAAATATTTTTTGGTTTTCAGCAGCAAATCAGTGAATAATGTCCTAAGCTTTGTCACTTAAGCATTATTTTATAAGATTACCACGTAAATTTACTGTTTTATTAAATGTTAAAAAATATAAAATGATTTTTACGCTTTAAATATTGCTTTAGTTGTGTATATTTCGCACGGTATATGTGTTATTCAAACTAAGGGGAGTACTTGGCATTTTTATGACATTTTTTCGTGGTGTACGCTGCGTATACGTAACCAAGCAATAATGAGGTTTTGTAATTGGAGCAGACATTTTGAAATTGGCATGCTGTTATAATGCGCAAAAGACTTTTACCTGTGTAAGAGTAAATCATGAGGTCAATTAATAGCGCAAAA
>NW_017537045.1:1066942-1085066 GCF_001853355.1 Bactrocera latifrons | reverse complement strand
CCACTGCCACGCCTACTAAATTAAGATATGAAATTGAAATTTTTTTCATAAGTTTCTTTTGTAAGTTAATTTATGTGGTTTAAGAGTGATTTACTTATGAGTGTTTTCAACATAAAATTTTGAAATAGGTGGCAGCTTTGCACAATTTTTTCACCATAAGTATTAGAAAAATGTATATTTCTTGAATATTCAGATTTTTTTTATTAGCTTGGAGATTATTTGAATTTTTTGGTTTAATAATTTTCGAACAGGTGGCAACCTTCTAACTACTGCTATTTTTTTTTAAATTAATAATGGCACAATAAAATATATTTCGGACATCCTAATTAAAGCGTATACTCGTATTGTGACGCAATTTCGTTACGTTACACAATTTCGTTGCGTTGAGAAAAAAATATTTTTTTTTGTAATTTTTTCCAACATTTTTGCCAGTCTACTTTAAGCTCTTCACACGTCTATATTTATTAGTTTTTTATTGCAATACTTTGAAATTACTTTACTAGGCGCTGAGGGTTGAAGGCTGATCGCCAACACAGCGCTACAAGTAAAACAATTAATCTTCAGTGGCTTATCGTTGCTGTCAGAGTGGCTGCTAGAAGTAATTTGCGAGCACTCGCATACACGCATACACACTTAGTTAGAAAAAAGTAGTGGAACAAAGGCAGCAATGGCAAGTGTAGTGGTATTGTTATGCTTTTACATATACATATAAGCTAAATCAAGCACTCTTTACTCATACACACACATATACACAGTTAGTAATAACACTGCTTATAAACTATAAATATCTATTAATGCACAATAGTTGTTGGCAAATGATTATTTATGCTTTTGTTTTCAGCACATACGCCACGATGGCTGGCAAATAGAGACAATGCACACTTATACATAAGCAATTTTTTTGTGAGCTCTGTCAATAAGCTGTTATGTAACGACAGACTCGCAAGTTTTTATGTGTATGTATTGACATCAAGTACTGCTTAGGCATCATTGCGGCTATTGTCTAACTTTTTATCTAGTTTTTTCTTATTTTTATTAACTATTTTTTATGCTTTTGTCTCTGCTTACATAGCAAAAACTGAATTTACAAATATCTATACAAATGTAGTATATATCGACACCATTATTTTAAATTTATATACTAATAGCTGTAATTAGCTCGCGATTTACGCTATTATACTAAATGCATATATAAAATATTATCAAATAATAATTTTCTCCCTTTCCGCCTTTTATGGTATCTATGCTGTGATTCATAACTAAAATATCGCAAACGATATTTCATGCAATAAAAAAATTTCGTACTGTTTCAATAAGCGCGTGCAACCAGTGGTGTTGAAACCAAAGCACTGTACAGTGCGAAAGCTCTATGTCATGTGAAAGCTTCATGTCGCGTTAAAGCTCCATGTCACGTGGAAGCTCTATAGAATGTGTAATTTACATTGTTTAGGAGTGACGAGAAGTACAGGGGATTTAAATATCCAACTACTTCCACGAAAGACCACGAAGGATCCACGGTTCCGTATTCTTCATTTTGGCCATCTTTATTTTATTTTTCTTGCGGTAGGGTGATTTTATTATTGTAGCGGAGTATTAATTTCATTCTAATGGATTTTAGCTTCAATTCGATATCTCTCGCACTTTATAACAGTTGCGTTTTATGAAGCCTGTGACTATCTAAACAAGCAGTGATACCACGCGCGGGTTGACACAAGCTCTTATGGAAGCTTATGTTCGAAACCAGGCTCATCAAAAATCAGCAACTTGTCTCAATTGAACCTTTAAGGCAAAAAAAAAAAAAAAAATAAAAATAAAAATAGGACGGCGTGCATTGAACGTACTTGAAGAGCTGCCACGGATTTAACGAGGCGGGGGTGAGACCAGTATTAGCCTGCCAGTCATTTCGGTTGATGCTACTATTACCTACTGAGGTGATAGAATACTGCCCTCACCAGTCCTTTGTCAAACTAATCCATTCCGGGTTTCCAGTACACCATAATCAGAATCTTACTGACCTCGATTATGATGAGCGTTTATCCAGGTTTTTCGTCAAGTCCAGTGGCGCTTATCGATCTGTTATTGTCTAGTCGCTTTGTTGCCTGCCTCTTATAGGTGGTTTCTACATCCGTACAGCCCCGGTAGGGGTTGTGGACGCTTATTTAAAGGCAGCATCTTTTCACCTCTTCGCCGGAGCTCCATTGGGCGTATGAGACGTTTTGAGCCAAGCGCTTCTTTCTTGCAGCTTTTGGTCGGCGCCTACGCCGCTAATGCTTGACTCCGGTAGCAGTTGAGCTTAGCCTTACCTCGGGTTTTTATGCCGTGAGATAATACAGAATATTTTAAAATTAATAAGTTTTTCAATTAATTTTGTTTTCAAGCCTAACTTCTAAGCAATATCGAAAGCCTAACTCGACTTCTTTTGACCTTAAAATATTGAAAATGAAGCGATTAAATTCAAAATGGTGTGTTGTTTAACCAAATTTCATCCACTTAAGTGACTGCAATGTATCAGTGGGCATCACAGGAATGCTCTCTAGTGCAAACTAACTTCCAGAGGCCTGCAAAACGAGCAAGACAATAACAAACACATGAAGATAGTTGCAATTTTTTGACCAGACTTATTTACACAGACACAAATAGGCGTGTTTGTGCAACAAAAATCCGTTAAAATGTTGCAGTTAAAATAAATATTTATGCAAATACAAAAACACATACACACGTTCACATTGTTGTTCACAACAACCAAGAGCACAGGGCGAGAGTGCATTTAAATAAATATTTACAAAGTCGAAATGCAAACAAAACGCACATGCACACAACCACACATGCATCAACAATATGTTTATTTGTTTTTTGGGCTGTGTATGTATGTGGCAACACGCAATGCATTGTTAAATAAGTGAATAAATGAGTGAATAAGCCCACTTGTCTTGCTGGTATTTTATCTCGCCAACGCAGGCGTTGCAACAAAATCCATTGAGAATACATTTATATTGTAGCAAATATGTTGCTGCGTGTATATAGGTATGCGGCTGCATGCCACAAAAGCATAAATGTTAATAACAAACACAAAAACAACACAAACACTTGCAAGCAATTGGCCGCGATTGACGTGTGTATGTGTGCGCGTACGCTTATTAACACACGCATGCATGTACATAAATCACGCATACATATGTATATTGGCGCTATTAACAATGCCTTTCAATTGAAATGCTATCAAAACCACGCGAATTAATTTCAATTATCCTTTGAAGTGAACAATTGAAGTGGAAATTCAGGCGCATGTTTGCCGCACGGCTTTGTCGCGTTTGTATATGCAACGTATGTGCATAAATCTGTGTGTTTGTGTGCTGTCCTGTTGTAATTGAATAGCATGCACGCTTTCGACATGTTGGCGCAGTCAAGTGTGCCACATGCTGACGCATAGGCAAGATTAGGCGTGTAGTCTCAAGAGGGGCTTTAGCGCTGCAATAAAATATTGAAAACTTAAAATATTAAAATAAATAAAATTATGATTTTGAAACAATTGAAATATATTGCACTCACACGGACATACATATATAGTGTACTATAAAGTCAAGCGGAAGCTCAGTAATCACTGTAATGGGTATATGGTGGCTTGGGGAAATGGTAAACTGATTAGTTTGATTTTTATCTTTAGGTTACATAAAATTTCATTAAGATACAAAGAAAATTAGCACATATTTGTGGAAAAAAGTCAACCGGATGTTCAATAATCACCATATCCCATATGATGGCTAGGAGAAGCACTGAATTTTCGCATAAGATCATATAGTTGTTTGAAAAATATGCATGCTTGAGTTCAATAAGATACGATGCAAATTGACAGATTTTTACGACATAAAGTTAACTGCAAGTTCACTAATCACTATATGGCATATAAGGTTGCTAGGAGCAATACTGAGTCGATTTTGTAAATATTTAGTACTAAGCTATATTATTTTCAGAAAAATATGTTCACTTAATGTTATTAATATTTGTCGAATATTAATCGATATATGTGGCTACTTAACTGAATGATCTAAAATTATTATTATTTTATATTTATGGCTGCTATGCAAAGTGTTGAACCAATTTGATTAATTTTCAATATCAGGACATATTATTGTCAAAAAAATATGCTAAATGAAGTGCATTACGATATGCTAGAAATTTATCGATATATTTCAGCAGTTCATTGTATCTTTGAAAGCAAATACATTGCATATGTCGCTTAATTAAGGACCTGATGCGATTTCATCCTGCTTTTTATTAAAAAAAAAATACTTAAAATAATATTTCTATACCATTTAAGCAATCAAGTTCTCACCCATATATGCATTGTGACAAAAAATACCCAAAAATTGTTAATGAAACCCAAAATATTGAAGTATTCATAAATATTTATTTTTTCGCCTTCAAAGTAGTTTACACCAGCTGGAACAATTTTTCCAGCCCTCGACACACTTTTCACAAGCACTTTTTTTGAAGGCCTTGAGCTCCTTCAGCGAATTTGGTTTTATATCCTCGATCGTCTGAAAACGGGTTCCATGGAGCGGCAATTTTAGATTGAGGGACAAGAAAAAATCACATGTAGCCAAATCTAGTGCATAAGGTACTTGATCGGTGGTATTGATTGCGATTTTGTCTTTAAACGCGAAAGTGCACTATCATAGTGAAAAATCCCTTTATTGTTCTTCCACAATTCCGACCGTGAGAAACTCATATCTTATCGGTACTTATAATGCTCTACATGAATGTTTGATCGGAATTCGCACGATCAAGCATGTTCAAAAAGACCTAAATAGGTCTTGGTACTAGAGATGTTGAGCTCTCTTGCCTTCTCTCTAACTTTTGCCTAATTATATTCAAGCATAATTTTTATTTTTTTAATATTTTCATAAGTTGGAAAGGTTGGAGGTTGTCCAGAACGAGACATGTCTTCAACGATCTCTCGACCGTCTTAGAAGTTTTTGTATCACTCACACGAAATTCGGCTGAAAATATAAAATTTGAGACAAATTCTTTGTTCGATATTTTTATCCATTGTAAAAATTGCAACGAACTACTGAGGTGTACCGTCTTAAGCAGCTGCAGTAAACAAATTGGTCAACAGATCGCACTGATATTTGGTAAATAAGGTTCTTTCCAACTTAGCAAAATTAATTTTTTGGAAATATCATTTACCTGTGGTATTTAATATACAATTTCCCGGTACTTTGAATATCATTAAAAAAAATCATGTATTTTTTATGTGATAGCAAGGGTAATTCTTACATACATTTTCGCTGTTTTAAGAAAATATAATAATACCCAAGCTAATTGTATATTCACCGAAAATTGTTAAGATATCTCATCTCTTAAGCGAGAAATGCGATGTAAAGTCATCCCGAAGTTCGAAAGTCATAAAATTAATTATTTAATTAAGTAAATGGTTGCGAAGGGAAGTAATGAACATATTATATTTAATATTACTTATTTTTAGTACTATATCACAATGAATTATTAACAGCGAAAGATGCCCATCTAATTGAAATAAGTTATCCTATATATTCACTTATATTTTGTGTATTCAATTTTTTTAATAGTGGTTATCTGTGGGCTTGAAAAGATTAGTGCGATTTTAATCCTATTTAGATGAGAGTTGTCCTAAATTACGCTCATCATACCTACAAAATTTTTCTATTGGAAAAAAAGTACTAAGGAGTTTGAAATAGTGCAACTTGGAAAGTAGGCATGTCATAGTTCGATTTCACACATTTCAAAGCCATAATATGTTAACGTTTAGAAACTGTTATTCACCAAATTTGATTCAGATTTGTGGAACTACTCCACTACACAGAGTATCATGATCTCACCTAAAAGAGGGTGCTCTCGCGCCCATTTATCATTTCTTTATGAAAGTTGGTATACGAAACCGATGTATTATATATTTAATATATAGTGGTTCGGTTTTATGTAATGCTTTTGATGATTTATTTAAGAGCACTTTTAATAGTTACGAGCATAGCCTTTAGATGTATCTATATTTGGCACGGTTATCAGCCGATTTTTGCCATTTTCACACCATGTTATGAAATGAAGAGAAATGTTGCTAGGAAGCATAATTTGTATCACCTTGCTGGTTTGTGACATATACAAGTAGCTCATGAAATTCTCATAAAATTTTCTACAGTGCGGGCCACGGCCAATTTTCAGAAAAAAATGTCGTCATGCATGACTATATCCCTTTAATAATATTCATTTGTGTTCGTATTTTAAAAGCAATGCAGTATTTTGCGGTTAACGGCATTTATAGGCGTGGTAATGCACCGTTTTCACCAAACTGCAAATCTAGAATACCTCATTTTTCAAGATTCGTCGACATACGAAAATCAATTAATTTTGAAAGTTTTCTTTAATTATCATTTTTCCATACGCTCGCTTATTTTTCCTACAAGCACGGCTTTTCCGTTTCAAGTATTGTTTACGTATCTAGATGCTATGAAATCTTTGAAATCCACACTTCTATTGTAGTTCGCTGAATGGGTGTTGTTGCACACATAACAATAATCAGCTTAGTATGAGGATTAAATGTTGCCCTAAGATGCACATATAAAGCATGTTCTTGTGTGTTTGAGCATCTGTTGTTTACATGTCTTTCATTATGTGTTTGCATTTGTAACGATTTAATTTGATTGAAAAGTTTTACGGCTGTCACAGATAGGCAGCCCTGTGTTCAAGTATGCATGTATGTGTGTTAATTGTTGTTATTGTTGCATATGTGTTACTGATTTTACAAATTAACTGCTAATGAGGTTATTTGTAATACGTCGAAATTGCTGTTTAAAGATGTCAGACTAAAACTTCATTAAGGAATGTAAAATTGTGAGGCTATGAGTAAGCTTGTGTGAATACACATATTGAGGATAATTATCGTGGAGTAAAATACAAAACAATGTATCTTCAAAAAAAGCGAAATTGATTTTTTTATTGCTTAGAATACACTACATCATATTACATATGTATATGTGCATACAATTTTCAGCATCCGCTCGGAGATATAACCAATATATGTGATCTGGTCTACGAAAAGGGGGCCTAGGAGGCAAAAAATCTTAGTTGATTTGGCTGGAAGATGAGATGCTTTTTCACGCGATAGAATCCAAAAAGTCATAAACTGGTTTTCGCACGTTAGCTCCCTTTTCGTAGACCAGGTCACATATAACCATTTTATAACCATTGTATAACCATTGTATAACCATTATATAACCACTTAATAACCAAAACTCAAATTTGATTCCCTATGAGTGGTTTCTATTATAACGCTTTTACTTCGCCTATAAGCTTATGTTAAGTGATGTTACGTTAAATTGCATTTAACGTGACGATATACATATATAGGAGTACATAAGCAATAGATACTAACAAAAGGCCGTTAAATGATTAATTGAAGGCACTGAAGCAAGGAATGCTGTAAATAACGAATATTGGTTCATTTATTTAGTTATAAAAACTTCATCGTAATTTAACATTAATTTGAACTCAGCTTCAACGCTTTTGTTCGAGAGATAAATACTGATCAATCACTTTTCTATACGACTTAACAGTTTTGTGGTCAAGGCAGTCACTTAGTTAGAGAAAAATTTAATGCTTTAATAAAAATAATAGAAAAGTGGTTACTTGGGTTGCAACAATACTATAACATTCTTCACAAATACAAAAGATTCCTTACAAGAATTTCGATCAGTTAGTTTTTATCTTCAGTACGTATGCTATAGTGGTTTGATATCGGTGATATCGACCATAACGTCAAATGAGTAGCTTTTGGTATGAAAAGGCGCAAATTCAATGAATCTTCCTAAACAAGCCAACAACAAATACGGAAGCAATTCTTACAATTTTGGCAATAAATCAGTTGAACTTTAAGACCATTGTTTTGTGGTAGAAATTATGTTCACAAATATTTTTTGCTCTTGCGTGGTGCCCAGTAGTGCACGTGCTCTCAAAAAATAAAAAATAAAAAAAAACAGTGAACAAAATTAGACAGTTTGGCATATAACCATCCGCCACAGAATCATACTAGTGTGTTCGTGTGTAATATATATACTTTATCCTCTCAAATATATTAAATTTTTTAAATGTTTTTAAGCAGCGCTCGGAAATTGAATGCGCAAAAACGCCGGGAAATATTTATAAGCCCCTGCGGCAAAAACATGTTGGACTAAGCACAAGAGTACAAGTGAATGGCGAAAGTAGCCACAGCAATTGGCAGGAAGTGCGTCAGAGAGTGTAGAGAAATTGAAATTTAGTTAGTGGGCAGCGGCTTGGACAGCCTGCCGGCGTTTGTGCTGGAGTCATGTGTCGAGGAAGCGAAGAGGCAAAAAAAAAAAAAAATTTACGCAGTGAAATTTACAAAAAAGAAAAAAAGACGAAAAATGGTAATATTGAAAAAACAAATCAAAAAAGATATTGAATTAAAATAAAAAATCAATTTAAAAAGAAATGTGTATAGAAAACTAAGAGGAAAAACAATTATAACAACTAAATTGACAAAAAAATTTAAAACCAACCCAACTGCAAAAAATATGTTTAAAAATTATTTTTTATCTTTTGAGCAAGATATGAAATAAAAACTAAAAATCAATTTCTAATTATTAATATATTATATGAAACATAAAAAACTTAAAACAAATTACAATTATCTTTTACTTTGCTTACTTTTTTCCAATTTTTTTTTAATAAAAAAATAATTCTTTTAAATTTTTTTCATTTTTGAAAATAAAAAAAATATTTGAATACTTCTTTTGTTGTTTTCAAATTTTTGTTTAGATTTTTTACGCAACAATTTTTTAAATTCACTTTTTACCAAATCGCAGCATTAGTTTTAAAAAAGTTTCTCTCACGTTTTCCCAATTTTTTTTTTTAGTTTTAGTTTTTTACCTATTATTATATAACATTTTAACATTTTTAAATTTTTTTAAAAATTATTTTAATGTTGTTTTGTGTACAACATTTTTTTGTAAATTTTTATTTAATATTTTTTTTAATACTTTAATATTTTGTTTATAAAGTGCTGTTACTGTCTCTTATACACATCTAGATGTGTATAAGAGACAGCATTTCAAGTAAACAAAAAAATATATATTTTGCTTAAAGTTTTGTTAAGATTTAAATATAATATATATATTTTTTAAATTTGGATTTGAAAAGAATAAAAGTGTTTTTTTTAATTTTATAATAATTGAAAAAAAGTAAAGTTTAAAACGTACGAAGAATTGAAGAATATAAAGTCAATTTATTATGGAGAAAGGGCTGAAAGAATTTATGCATCTAAAGTTCTTCAGCGACTTTTTTTCTCTATTTAATCTATTATTTATGTAGGTATATATCTGCATGTGTTTCTTTGTATGTGCTTAGGGCGCCGGCTAGGCGCTTTTCAAAATCCGAATGAAGCTACTCAGCCAAAAGCAGACAAGGCAAGTGTGTACACTTGAAGTGCGCAAAGGAGAGAGGCGAGGGTTGTATATATTTGCATAGAAAACACGTCAGTATGTTTGTGTGTGTATGTTAGGATAGGCGTCTGCTATGAATAATGTATGTTTTACTGTATTGTTGCGCTGTTGGCTTGTATGTAGACGCGCATATACATGTGCGTGTTTGAAAAGTGCTGAGTCAGCATGCTAAGACAACACACAATAGCCTTATACATAGCCATAATATATTATTTTTTATAACGATAAATAAAAAATAAACGAAAAAAGTAGCGACTGAGTCAAGTCCAGAAAAGTTACAAATAAATACAACAAAAATTACCAGAAGACAACAAATCATGCTGACGGCGTTCTAACAAATAAAGTAACTACAAAATGCATGAGACGGTGTGTGCTGACTATTTTCCACTGCTATAGGAGGCAAGCAGCGACATAGTTAGCCTAATGTAGGCGAAAAAAGCAAGGCACAAGAGCGTGTAGTCTGGCTGCTGCGAAAACAAAGCTCGGGTAGTTTTTGGCGGCGAGGCGGCGCTGTTGCCGGACTAGTCTGAACTACATAGGTGTCTGAAAAATGGTTAAACCTTGCAATTGTGCCTCTTGTTGGACACAAAGATAGGGCGTATAAAAAATATGTTGGAAATATAGACATCAGCTGCACATTGCTTCTCTAGAATTAATAAAAAGTACTTTAAACTCTATGCACTCTTTACTTGAACCGGAGATACAAATGAAATTATAGAAAATATTAACTTGCAAAAAAGCATTGTCTGCACCTAACAAATTTTGTAGCTGAAAATCATCAGGTACAGATCAACAGATGGTAGTAGTACAGTAATAGTAATTCTATCTATCTATGTATGTGTYAGCCTGAGTAAAGCGTGGACGGGTCCGCAGCCGCACTTTTCTTGTAATTAAAAAAGAAAAGCAAAATTTCCCGCAAATGTCGAGAATTCGGCTAAAAAAATGAAATTTTCGGTTGAGAATAAGTTTGTGGTGCAAACAGATCTCTACAAATATTTTGTTGGGTTAATGTTGACAGAAATGTATAAGATCGATATAAAAAGATTTAATCGACCAGTGCGTCACCCTAGAGACATCTATTGGAAAACAGCGGAAGCAAGTTATACATGCATTTATTTTATTCAAAAAAATGTCAATCAAAACTTTTTCAAACAAAATACTTTTTTTCATTAATATAAACTTTTCAATGGGAACAATTCTATCAAAAAAAATTTTTTTTTTTCAATCAACAAATGAAAGAAAATTAAAAAAAAATATTTTTTTCTTATTCATACTAAATTTTTTTGGATTAATATAAATTTTTCTATCAAAAAAACTTTTTCAATCGGAACAATTGGTTCAAAAATCAAAGAAAAAATATTTCAATCAACAAATGAAAGAAATTTTTCAACAAAAATATATTATTTCTTTTTGCATTTCATTTTGAATTAAAAAAATTTTTATTCAAAGTTTATTTGTTCGACTAAAAAATCTAAAAAAAAAAATTGTTCAGGAAAATGTAAATAAAATAAATAGCAGCTGCCATATTAGCTATTTCAAAAGACGTTTCATATGTATGCTTGTATGACAGTGCTCATAAAAGCACAAATTGTCACTTATGCAGCTGTCTTTCCTTAGCCTTTTTTTATTTTATTAAACTTGCATCTCACCGCTCACGCTGTCACTTAAATTCAATAAAAAGCTTTTTAAATTCTGCGTATTTCTTTTTCACAAGAAAAAAATAACAGTTATTCTACATTCGTTTTTCATTTTTATTGCCTCCATTTATGCATTGTGATTTTTTATAAATATGTGTATGTTTGTATGTATTGTTATGTCTATATTATAATTTTTATTTGTTCATGTGCGTATTTAATTGCGCACACGCAACTCGCAACCCATTTGCGTTATATTTTGTTGTGTGCCATTTGCCATTGTATGACTGCCTACAAAAGTACGCACACAAGCGCATTCACCTCTACATAACAGTACTGTTATAAAGTATTTCTTGATTGTTCACATTGTTGCTGCAGTTGTGCGCGCACACTTTACCCTCTGCAACGGCGCATATTTGCGCATACTATTACACTCATTGTAGCAACATTTATTGTTATTACTGCGTACGCACACCCGCCTGCACTACCTGCATCGCATCCATGGCCGAGAAACGGCGAAATTGCTCATCAGCGCCACACTTAGGTCTGCAGTTATAATATACACTGTTTTATTGTCTTTTGTTTTGTGTGTGTGCGGTGTTTTGTTTTTTGTTTAGTCGCTTTACTATTAATATTTGATAAAGGGGTTTTTTTGCTTTTATATGCGCTTTGTTTGCCGTTTTGTGGCAGTTGTGTTTGTGTATATTGCTTTTGTGCTATAATTAGAATTTATGACTGGTCTTTTTTTATTGTAGGAGCATTCTTGTGTGGTATATATGCATAATATCTGTTTATAATATCCCATAAATAATTTAGAAATCTTAAAAATTAAAGTAAAAAGTATATTTTAACTCCATATCTTAAGTAATGTCTTTAGTATGTTTTAATAACACACTTTAGTGACATATATTGCGAGTACAAGTAGTGTTACGTTGCGTATGAGTAACATTTAACACTGCAGATAATGGCAATTGGCAAGTTACAACTCATACGCACTGGTTCCCCTAAAGGTACGCCTTAAACACAATTTTACAAAACAGAATAATATTAGAGCTTAATAGTTATCATTTGTTGAACACTCCTATGAACTGAGTTTATTTGAGGACGGAACTATGCTTCAATCAAAAATTCTG
This sequence comes from Bactrocera latifrons, assembly GCF_001853355.1. Taxonomy (NCBI): domain Eukaryota; kingdom Metazoa; phylum Arthropoda; class Insecta; order Diptera; family Tephritidae; genus Bactrocera; species Bactrocera latifrons. Next base: position 1,072,802 of record NW_017537045.1, on the reverse strand, counting down.
CAAATCGTTATCAACTCATCTTTAGGCTTCTCTTCTCTATTACATATATCACACTATTAAATATCATTATACGAAAGTCTAAACAGCGTTGATAAGCCAAAAGTAAATGTGTTTAGAGTTCAGTTATAGAAAATTTATTTTAACTTAAAGTTGACGTTGAAAGTACACACAGTTGAACTTCCTTAACTCAAATTTCTATAACTCAAAATTCTTCATAACTCGATCTCTTATATTGATAATTGAGGACAAATTTCATACGAATTTCCTTCCATAAATCAAATTCTTTTTTTTTTTTTTTTTTTTTTTGTAGATTCTGGTGTTTCGAGTTAGGAAAGCTCATCTTTATTTCTTATTCATATATCTCGACTAAACAATTTTTTATGATGAAATGTAGATGTGTATAATGTGTAAACTCATTTTTGAAAGAAATTTTTCTTAATATATAGTAACTCTGTTCCACAATTTTTGCCGTTTTCTGAAAAATTGTATATTGATACCGCTGTAATATGATTGGTTGGAGAAGAAAAATTCAAAAATTAATTTTTTACCATTAATGCTTTTTACATAGCTGGCAATCCTGTTCATAATTTTTTCCGTTGTATTAATACCGTTGATGAAAGAAAAAAATAGTGATAATTCAAATTTTTTTTTTCTAATTAGATTTCAACCTTTCCCCACAACCTTAAATATGTGGCAATACTGTTCATAAATTTCTCCGTTTTATTAATATCAGTTAATGAAAGAGAAAATTAGTGATAATTAAAATTTAACACTCTTAGTTTTTTTTTAACAGATGGCAACCTTTATCCAAAACATTTTTTCAAATACCTTCTAAAAGTAAAATTACCGTCTGAGGAAAAAAGTATTTAATAATTTCTATAAAAAGTTAGAAGCTCTGTTTTAATTACCGACTAACTGTTAATACATATTCAAATATCTTCCTTCCTGTGCGTAAGCTCTTTTACGCGTAGTTTGGTGGAAATGCTATAATCTTAGGTAAAAGCAACTCTATTTTGTTGCTATTAACAAGATGAAAATTTCGTGCAAAAATTTCTTAAATCTGGATTCGTTCAGTTAGTTAAGGGAGGTACATAGCTTAACGCCCAATTTTCTTTTGATGAAGGTGTGGCAACTCTGAATAATATACATTAATAATTTATCAGTTTGGCAATAATTTTTATTGGCGGAGTTTTCCAACAGAAATCTTTGCAATTGTATTCAATTTTATGTTCAGACATGTGGCAACTTTCAATTTTCATTTTATAGTTGCTCAAATTTATAAAATCACCTCAAGTTGCTTTTGAAAAGGTAATAACCAACAAACTAACTCCAGCGTAGTACGGTGCGTATGAGTAACATTTTGTTGGAAAAAAAAAAATTGCTCTGACACTTTTTGGTAACTCATACGCCATGTAATATACTGGAATATTCACAAATAAGCAAAATATTGTAAATTTTTTTCACTTTTTACATTTTAGTCGTAAATTTTTTATGATTTTATTTTAAAACGCAATAATGATATTTTGCCCTCACACACATACTGTTCTGCCTGCTTATTAAGAAGTGATACTTTTGTACTTTTCTAGTTAAAAGTATAATTTTATGACACCTTCAACCTTTATTTATTCATATAACTGTTTATTTTGAAAGTTTTCATTATACCCCTCTGATACTTTTTCAGTATCAAAGCAGTAAATTTGCTTGGTAGATACTTTCCGTTAGTTGTTTCCACGTATCACGTGACAATTGACTGACGGCTGTCGAAAAATTTTTAAATTTCTTAAATGTTCTTCATATTTCGTATTTATTTCAGTTTAAACTTATTCACAACCCCGACTAACAGCGAAAGCTATTGAATATACATACAACCTAACATAAAAAACTAATAAATAACGGTTTCGACAAAGCGGGTTAGTTTTTGCGGCATGTACGCATACAACATGAAAAAATAACAGAAATCGAAAGAAATGAACGGCAACTTTATTTCCGCCTTTTTCCGCAGACAAACAAAAAAATTCATTATTTCACTTTGCTTTGTTTCAGCCATTTGCATTCTGTGCGCCAGCCAGCAAAGTTTTTTCATTAAAAGATACTTGCCTGTATTGACAGTTATCTATACGAAAACTTGTGCTGCCAAATTACATGTAGTGAAAATTTACGAATTTCCTATTCCTCCTATTTGTTGGACAAATGTCTAATAATTTTCTCTTTTTTGCCGCAACTTTGTTTTAATATAAGTTTTTACATAGGTATTGCCAGGCAATTTTTTTGCATTCTTGCCACCCCAACAGTTTTCACTTTATGGAAAAAATTACTCTTTTTTTTAGTGAAAGGGAAACTACAAGTAAATACATCCAAAAATTGAAGACACGTTTTTTTATTCAAAAAATTTACCATTATCAACTTCTACTATTGTATGTTTACTTTTTATTTAAAACTGTACTTTGTCAGACAGAAATTAATTATTATACTTTCCTTTTTTATCTGCATTGCAGGTTTCCTCTCATGGGACGTCGGTGATTGCCACGTCGATTTGGAGGAGGAATTGAATACGATCACGCAACACGCACCAGAGGGAGAGGAAGCTCGTCACGGTAAGTCTGATTTACATAAGTAGCTCACATATCATGAAAATATGAGGAAGGAATTTTTAGTTATAAAAAAATTGACTGCAGATTACAAATTATATTGGGGTTTTTATTCTCCCAACATGGTTATAAAATATATATAAATTATAGTATTGAAATTTTAGTACAAGAACAATTATTTTGTTTTATTGATGAATTTTTTTCTCTAAGTAAGACATTTTACAACGAACTCAGGCATACCAGTGCGTATGAATGACCGAGTTCAAGAAGCACTTCCAGCTAACCAAAATGTTGATCATACGCACTGCTTTGCATTAGAATTATTGCTTAACGAATGTGCGTTTTCTACAGTTTTGGAGCAGTTAGATTATTTTAGGAGTATTAGCTCATTGATTACTGGGGTATACCAGTGCGTATGAGTTATTAAATCTAATGTAACACTTTGACCTAACTATAAGTGTTGCTCATACGCACTGTACAATTCATTCTAAGTAAATTTTTTCTTTTTTAAAATTATTTTTACGTAATTTTTTTCTCTTACAGCTTTCAATTGTTAATTTTATTTTATTTTTCGCGTACTCCCTTAAGCGCTTTTAATACACGTCATGAAAATGTTTTTGAACTCTGTTGACACTTTTAATCCGAGCGTAACGCGAGAATTTCCACGAAAAGCGCACACTTGACGTTACGAAAACGCAGATTTCACACAGTTTCATACACATACTACAATGTTCTACAAACATAAAGTTTGCTCTACACCTGCTGACTGCTTGCACAGTTATTTGCGGGTGATCCCATGAACCCAACCTACAGTTTTGAGCACCGAGCATGCTTGACCACTGCCTTAAATATTAAGCGCATATTCTTTCGTGCCTTCATATTTATTTACACCCTTACGGGTGTATGCTTGTATATATATGTCTGCCTGTGAGTGCATTATGCCATTTTGTTTGTCATATTTTCAAGTCTACCCATTTTCTGAAAATTTTTAACATTTTTATACATTTTTCCATACCTTTTGTAATACCTCTACAACTGTTTATTACAATTTACTTTCAACCCTTTTCCGTGCCAATGTCGTTTTCTCATTTTCCCCATTTCCTATTTGCAATATATTTCTACCGAAACACACAAGCATACACATTTTATGCTTCTAGGAAATTTCATTTTATTTATTTATGTMTTTTTTATAATAATTTTTCTCTTTTCTCATATTACTTGGCGCATAATAAAATTAAAATTACCACAGCGTAAATAGTTGGCAAGCCAATATGCCTGAGTGACCATGTGGAAGGCATTAAAAAGTACAGCCGTGCGCATATGTGTGCGTCCGAGCGCATATTTTTGTATATTTAGTTTTCAAATGAGTATGCTTTTATGATTACGGCGCGTAAGTAAAGCATAAGCACAGGTCGTAGCGCACTTGAAAAACATACACACACTGAGGCCATTACAAGCCCACATATGACACTTAAATGGCTCTTGATGGCTGACGTGACTCAGCCCGAAATAATTTAGTTTTACTGCACTTTTACATAACGCCGGGTACAAAATATTAGAAATTTTGTTCTTATTTTATATACCCGTTATGTGTAGGGGTATAAGGTAGCATGTATATGTAGTAGATAGAGGACCTATTTAACTCTTCTCTCGAACATACAGAAATTGTAAGGCAGTAAATCCTCCGGCACACTTAGTGCTCTGCCATTTAATATAACGTAACCTAAGACAATAAGTCCAAAAAACATTAACAATAATTTGTCATATCTTCAAGTAAGATCAACACTGATTTTCTGCTAGAATTTATAAATCACTTGTTCTTTCATCAAAAATATTCAGTCAACCCTATATAAATATATTTAATAGATACAAAACCAAAAAATAAAATCTATAATAAGTATAATCATACATCACATCCTGAGCTTAATTACATACTAATATATAACTCTCTATGAAATATATGCAACTATCATCCGAGTGAAGAATAGTATTTTTTTAATTTTGATGGCGAGCTATTTCAAATTTACAGACCACTTAGTAGCAACCGCCTAACTAGTCCAATATCCAAAACTAAATACACTAAAACATGATAAATATTATTTGAAAATTAAACATCAAACTTTATCCAACTCAAGTATACCAACTAAGTATTCGAGAGAAACATATTGGAATGAGAGATAGAAAAAGTAAAATATTTTCCTAACCATGAAAAAGAATACAACAGATGTCGCGACAGTTCAATTATGAAAAGTAAGTTAATTCAAAGAAGTTCTAGTTTTTTTTTTTACCTTTAAATTCCCACTTTTGTCCATTCATAATAATGGACTTTACGTCCTTCTGCGATTGCATAATTATAACGTGACTTAATTCTACAGTTCAAGTTAGATATAGAGTCATCATATAGGTAAATAGGTGTACATAGAATACAATATATATAATTTATTTTGTTAAGTGAGAGCTCTAGATGGTTGATGAGCGGGAGTACCTCAGCTAACGTGAACCAGTCTATGTAAAAACCCGACTAGCTACACAACTTCCATTCGCCTACACAAAATCGGCACGCCTTAACAGATTGACAGCCACAAGAAGTCTAGATGGTGCTCTGCTCAGATATGTCACATGCGTGTATTACGGCATTCACAAGTGCGTATGAGCCTCTAACAGTGTTTTGGAGGCAATTCAGATAGTTTAACATCACAACTAAACTTTTTCTAACTATTGTACACGCATTTTGAAATATTTGTAGACTTATAATTGTGCTTAGATAACTGCAGGGTACAAACAGCAAATATTTTGGACTAATTAGCGTGGTAAGCGGAACTAAGCACATAGATTTTCCATAGATTAATAATCTTAAATGGAATAAACTGGAGCTCAAAAATTGAAAATCAACTCAGAAACTTTTCTCGGTTACACAGGCCTAGAATGAAATACGAGGTTAGGGACGAATGACAAATTTTAGAAAAAAAAATATTTATATAAAATCTGTCTCTTATACACATCTAAAATTTGTGTACTTATTTTTGAAAATGTATAATATTCATAATTTTTTAAAATCAACAAAACAATTTTGAAATAGTTTGAAATGTCAACCGAAAGTTAAAAAATTATAAAGAATAAAACTTGTATACCGATTGTTGAGAAAAACTAGTAAATTTCAAACCATTACAAATTTTTACAACCAAAAAACAGCGAAAATTTGTAAAACAAAAACAGAGATTTTAATGAAAAAAATTAATTATGTAAATATGATAAACTTCGAAAGATTTTAA
>NW_017537045.1:1035695-1066157 GCF_001853355.1 Bactrocera latifrons | reverse complement strand
AATTCTTTTAAAAGAAATTTAAAATTTTAAAAGGTTTTAAAAACCGAGAAACAGCATGCAAGATTTCGTTGCAAATATCTAAGAAAATGCTTTTGCAAAATTACTTTAAATATTTTAATTTCGCAATCTTTTAAAAGCATATAAAAAATTTTCAAAACGCAGTTATTTTCAATTGTACACTTGACCTTCTAGCTGCTGCTGGAAAAATGTCGAGGCAATTAAATGCTTTTATAAAACTAGTTGAACCAAAAACAATTTAGCTGCTTTTATTTAATGAGCGCTCACTGCTATATATGCATGAGTATGTGTGTGTGACATATAAATTGAGGCACCTTGACTTAATGGCATTTGCACCTGCACTTACCATAGAAAGAAAATACGGCGGGCTTATGCAAGCTTTTGGCATTATGGCATTTAAATGAGTTAAGCGCAACAACCAAAAAAGGGAGCAACAACATAAAAATACAACAATAAAGAGCGCAGGATGTCAGCTAAACAGACTGCTGGCTGAATAGTTGCCGGGCAAGTTTTTATTTTATTTTATTTTTATWACATATTTTATTTTTTACTTATTATTTTTTYATTTTATATTTTTATTTTCAGTTTTTTATTTTTSTTTTATTTTTTTACCATGTTTAGACATGCAAAAAACTTCTTCCCGCACACTTGTGCACAAAAAATAAGCTTGGCATGTGTGTGACATGCTAATAATGCCAGGCACTTGAGCTACTCGTTAGCCCTTTCGTGTGCGTTAATGCCGTTAGTATGTGTATGTGTGCTTGATGCATGAAATGTTATGTGGCGCACGTGAAATATTCGTGCAAATAGTGGCATACCGCACGCATACTAATGCATTTTCGCATGCAAAAAATTGCCGCTCATGTGTGTGCCTGTGCGTCTACGGCCGCAAAATTATAATTACTTCATTTAACGCTTGGCATATGTTGAACTTTTTCTTAGAAATATATAAAAACTGCAAACACACACACACACACACACACAAAAAGGTTTCGAATTTCTCATTTTCCAGCTATTCGCTCAAATTTCATTTGCTTTTATCGCATAATCGTTTTTGCTTGCCGCGCCCATTCAAATTTTTTTTCAAGCTTAGTCGGCACTAAAGCGCCACTTGCCTTCAGGACCGACACTCGTGCATGAAAGGCGCAAATTTCATTTAATTTTATTGCCAAATTCTACTTTTGCGGCTTACTCTTCACATGGTAATGCATATTTGTGGCAATCCACTCTTAGCACCACACATACATACAAATATTTTGTCTGCTCATCTTGCTATTTCTATCATAATATTTTAGCGACTTTTACTAGCATCTCCATTTGCCTAAGTGTGCTTCATTTTAGCTACAGAAATGTTTGCTCACAGCACTTGAGCTTTGAAGCTCATATGCGCTGGCACTTAAAAGCGCAAGTACCTGAGCTTTAAGCGCCGAAAATGTGCAGTTTTAGGAAGGAATAAAGATCCTATAGTTCAGTGGAAAAAATATATTCCCAAAAGCTTTTCCGATCGGCTCACACAGAGATATGAATTCCATAAAATTCTCAGAAGCTCTTCTTCTCTCTACTTGGCTTGGTGAACTTAGTAATTTCAATGATTTTGATTTTAAGTTAGGCTTCCCAACTCATGCTGAGGTAAATTACCAAATAAGCGAATGTCTATTACCGTCCGATTAAGGTTTCTTAGAAATTTTTCAAAAAAAAAAATTTCTTCATAAATTCAACTAAACCCGAGATGGTCTTATTTACTAGAAGATATAAGATATCGGTGCCACCGCTAAAGGAAATGGGAGAAATCCGTCTGCGATCGACTGATACAGTAAAATGCCTAGGGCTCGTCCTGGAAACCGAATGTCGAATGGAATCCGAATATCGAAGAGAAAACGAAAAAGGTATCAATCGCTTTATACTACTGTGAAGGAGCCATTTGCAAAAGATGTGGTCCCTCACCGAAAGTGGTTCTCTGGCTCTAGGACACAAGGGTCAAGTCCATAATGTTCTAATTTTTAGAAAAGACCACACTTGCAAAGAAATTTGAGAGCGTTCAACGAGCGGCTCTCGCCATCTTGCATATATCACACGTAGATATCGTTGGAAGGTGTGTAGCTGCGAAAGTAAATATCAGACAGAGAGTTTGGATTTTTAAAAGAACACGTATCTGAACACTCGGGTATCCGCACACACTTTGATCTCATACCGGATCACTTGGCTTATGGAGTCGACAAGCCGAAGTCTGGCGGCTCTTTCTCTGCCCATATACTGAGTTGTGGGTGGGAAGAAAACGTTGGAGGAGTGGAGCAGTGAGCTTCTTTTGGGTCAAGGTTTAAGGGCAAAGATTGGTGTAGGGGTTTACTATCAGCAACTCTCTATCAACTTCAGCTGCACACTTCCAGACTATTGCAGTGTCCTCCGAGCCGAGGGTGCAGCCAGTAAGTTAGCAATAGATCTGCTGCTGCGAAGATAGCAGAGCGGCGGTATTACTCTTGAACTCATTGGTTATGCGCCCAGTGTTTGGACGAGAGGTACCTAAACTCGCTATCAATATCATCGTGTGTCTTTCTGATAAGATTGTTATGGGTGCCGGGTCAAAGCGAAATAGCGTTCTACTACTAGGTAGCTGGGCCACTATCGGTACATGCGATGTCGCAAAAGTGTCGCGTTTGGTAGGTCAAGACTTAAATTCATGAAAGCGCATACCTTCGGACGTCCAACCGCAAGAATTGTTCACACTTTTGCATCAAAAAAATTCCTTCAATATCCCCACTTAATTCCACACTAACTGAATTTCCACGTAAACTCATTTACACAACATTCCCAAGCAGAGGCAATCATGCAAAATATTGTCTTGCATTACTTGCATGCATGAAAATTTTAAACAACAACTAACTCGCTCAATAAGTTCAATTTGTGTGCAATCAACGCAACACTTGTCCTTGTGTCAAGCGCCAGCAACGATACTGAGCAAACAGGCAGAAACTTAGTTCTGTCCGGCTTGCTTGTTTGCACACATGTTTAGCAGTATTGCCGAGAGTTTACATGTAAATGCTATTGGCATTTAACGCATCAAAGAATGCCAATAAAGGCCACACATAACAACAACAGTGCGTGGAGTGGGTATGAACGAGGGTGTGGAAAACTTAAAGAGTGCTTGTAGTCGCACAGCGTGTATTTATATAACAATATACTTTTGAAATGCAAGCAGTAATGGCTTATATGGTTGTTATATTTTTAAATATTTTTTGATATCATTATTATTATTTGTTTGTTGTTGAAGTTTCTGCCACTCACCACAGCACACTTGTGCCACGGACTGAATTAAAATGCTGAAATTGATTTACAATGCAAATTTATTGCAATACAAAACAAATATTGCATTATACATACTATGCATATAACTGTGAATATATACATATTTACCATTCGAGTAAGTTGTTTAGCTTTATTGTTGTTAGTGTGCGTTAAGAACTTAAATGTTTTGCATGCATTATGCATACGCATTGACAACGCTGCTGCTAACAACCGTCCGTCTGTCGTTCAAGTATGCAAACAGCTGTTAGCAAACAATTGGTAATAATGAAGACATTGCTGTAGAGAACTGGACTGGTTGTGGGTATTATGCAAAATAAGAGCTGCTAAGGCATAAGTGCTGAGAGTTTTAGCAAATCGTACATTTATGCTAATAAAATAAAAAAATCACATTACAAATATGTCGCAGATGAGTTTATAATATTTTTGTGCTTACTTATAAAAACGAGTTGCCACAGTTTTCAATTTAAAAAAGTATTTACAACAAATTTGATAATAGCATATTTTAGGTTATCCCGAAAAAATCAAACTTCAATAGAAAGAGCAAATTTGGAGAGTTGCCACCTGAACAAAATGTGTTCATAGTAATAAATTTTATTATGAAGAAAGCCAATAAGTGATGTATATAAAATCAAGCATTTTTAGAAATTTAAAAAAATTGGAGAGTTGCCACCTGAACAAAATTTTTTTCAGAAAAATAAATTTTACTATTTTACTGATTTTTTTTTTCAAAGTATCCAATAAATCCCTGATGTACATATGTACCAGGAAACTTTTATAGAAAAAAAAATTGGAGAGTTGCCGCCTGAAAAATTTTTTTTTATAAAAATAAATTTTACTATTTTACTGAAATTTCTTTTTTAAAGTATCCAATAAATCCCTTATGTACATATGTATGAAACAGCAAACTTTTATAGAAAAAACAAATTGGAGAGTTGCCACCTGAGGAAAATATTTTTGAAGTAATGAATTTACTATTAAGATTGCCAATGAACGTTGTGAAAGCAAACATCAATAGAAAGAGCAAAGAGCTTTCCTGGGTTGCCACCTGAAAAAAATTTAAAAAATATCCAATAAGAGATTTATTGTGTACATATGTAAAAGCAACAATTTATAGAAAAAAATGGAGAGTTGCCACCTGAGATATATTCTTTTTAAAAATAATTTTGTAATAAAGTGTGCAGAGTAAACCATAATTTTATTGGCAAACTTAGAGAGCAAGAAGTTTGAACAAGGTCGCCACCTTGCAACCTATTGTCTCAAATTCGGTATGCAATTTATAAAAGAAATGGTTTGAAACTCTGAACGACGTGAACTATATTTCATTTTAATCTACAAATAATTAAAAAGTTGCCACCTGAAACAATTTTTTTTCCGAATATGAAAAATAATTAGAAGAAAACTTCTAACAACGTACAATTCGCGACAGAAGTGCCATCTTTCAGTAATAAAAAGAGAAAAATTTAACAAAAAATTATGAAACTATAGAGAAACCAGACTAAAACATTTTTAGTATAAACATAAATTTCTCTGTATTATTAAAAAGTAAAGCCTTTGTTAAGCAGTGTGAAAGAAAATAAATAGCAAGCCCCATATAATAACTATGATAACAATACCTGCAACTGATAACAATTTGTTGCTAAACGGTTTATTAAAAAATGCCGTTACATGTATTAATAAACTCCCAACAACCACAGCAAACAAATAAAAGTGACATGAAAAAAGTTTGACAGGCGCTGTTGCACTCAGTCAACAGCTTTGAGCGGCTGGCCTGACCGCCTAGGCCACAGAACTATGCAATGCATATTTAATTGTTTTTAGCAGCAAAGGCTTTTATGTTGTGCTAGTGACAGCAGGGCACATAAAACATCAGCCATAACAACAAACAAATTTAAGACTAACAAAGTGTGATTTCGCAAAAAGCTTCGTGGAAAAAGGTGTTTAAGCGCAAACGCCAGTTAAGTGCAGTGGCGCGAATTTTTCGCACACTTGTTTAACCTTTGATAGCGCTGGATTTGCGGCAAAAGTTTGCCTTTTTGGCATATACAGTCATGGGAGAAAGTGTTTATGAAGCGTTTTTGCATGGAGCCATGATTTTTTCGCTAATTCTATTGGCATATGCAGATAGGATTTATTTCTTGCAGTGTTTGCTACGTTTTCATAGTTGCCAACAAAAGATAATAATTTGTGCAAACAAAAGAGAAGTTAAAAAATACGTGGTATCCTTAGTGCAACCAAAATTATTCGTAGTTTCACGTAATCTCAAACTTGGAGTTAATATCTCCACATGAACGATCATACTGACTGAATGTTCTTGTTGTCAGTTTAGTGGCATCAAGTACCTTCCAAAAGATTTAATTTGAGTATATGCTTTTCTCGATTTCTCGAAGTTATATTGAAAAAATATCTTAATATCAAAAATGACTGTTTTGAATTCATCTCTGACTCACCTAAATCAAAAAAATAGTCAAGAACTGAACCAGAAAATTTTTATGGTAGAGGAAATGATTTTCGATCCGAGACTGTAATCTTGCTTATTCCAATAACCTGAACGTGGGTAGTTTAGAAATTTTTAAGCTTCTACCAGAGTCGTAAAAAATGCATTTCTTATTTATAAAGTCCCTACTTGCCTGTTTTGAATTCACCTCCGACTCACATCCATTTAAAAATAGTCAAAAACTGAACTAAACCAAGTTTAGCAAATTTTCATTGTAAAGGAAGTGATTTTGGACCGGGACTGAAATCTTGTTTCTTCCAGTTACTTGAACGTGAGTGGTTTGGAAATTTGTAAACTTCTACAATTGCTACCAGAGTCATAAAAAATGCCTTTCTCATTTTCAAAGTCCCTACTGGCCTGTTTTGCATTCATTTTGAACTCATACCCATCTAAAAATAGCCAAGAACTCAACCAATTGAATTAAAAAAAAATTGTTTGATGCCGCACATTAAATTTCGACAAATAATTTAATGGAAAAAATTAGTGGCAATCTTCCTGAGAATATTAAAAAATATTTTTTTTTATTTTTTAATTTTCATCGAGCTCCTACCAATCGAGGTTTAACGGTGCGCTAAACCAAGCAAACTTTCAATAATAGCTTAGTGTTTTCAATCTGTAAAACAATACAGCTTTAAGTCGCAACTGAAAGCTTTTCTAAAAATATTTTTTTAGATATTCTTTCTTACGTTTAAACTAACGTCTTCAAGAAAAATTTCCGTTCTTCTTCAAGAAAAATTTCCGTTTATATTTTTGTATTCATCTGGTACCCAAACCTATTAAGTTATTTTTGTACTCATCTGAGACCCAAACCTATTTAGTGCTAGCTATAAAATATCAATAAGACTTTAAACCTTATTTTCGATTACTCACTTTTTCAAAGACTTCAACAATAATCTCCACTCCGCATTGCTGTCGTCCAGCTTTCAATTTAAGCTCCAACATTTCAACACATTTGCACTTATTCCAATACAAACTAATGCTTATTTGCGTCGTTGAGTGCCGCGCAGAAGACACATTAATGTGATTTCAATAAACTTGTCAATCAAAGCGATATAACGAAACATCTGCAGGACATTGTTGCAGGCAGGCTTGTACAATGCCGCAACATTGTCGACAACAAAGGCAACTATAGAAAAGCAGTGGCATGCGTGTATATGTGTACTATACAATTCCTGCCTTGCTAGCGACACAATGTAGGAAATATTGTATGTCATAATCGAAATATCCTTGAGAATCGCAGTTGACATGTGTCAATTATTTGTTATTGCATACGCAACAGGCGCAGTAGCAAGCAAACGCACAATAGTTGGATAGTCGACAACAAAGAAATATGCTTACAATACCTTTAGAGTTTGCTGATGCCACAATGTGTTTTACACACGAATAAATACACTTAAATTCTTACACACACTTCCTTTTACATAATTATTTAGCATACATGTAGGCGCTCAGCTAAGAAAGCTCACCTCAGGCAATGATTTCCGCTTGGAAATCGTGGTGAAACTATTGACACATGCACAATAAATACCATTTACGGTGTGCTGTCAGTCTCTGTTGTGTGTGTGTGTGTGAAGGAGAGCGGGATAATCAAAGTAATCGCAGTGAAGTGATGCGAGAAATGATGTTCGAAAAGTGATATACGCGTATTAAATTTTGGTATTGTTGGCGCTGCTTTGCAYTATATCCGTACATATATATGTATGTATGTGAGTTTGTAACTGATTTATGCGTGGTAATAATAATAATCGGCGACATGTTGCGGCGCTTTATAACAAATTGTAATACATTTTTGCCGCAGATCTAAAAACAACAACGACAAAGAATATCTATACATAGATATACAGTTATAAATCGGTTTGTATGTATATCTCTATGTTGTGTACATACATATATTCTGAAATATAAATACATATATAAGTTAGAAATATGGAAGTACGCCAAATTTCCGCAAACTTTGGCAATATTAATTTGCATGCTTATCATATTTTCAACGAAAAATTGCTAGTATACGATTTAAATATGTATATACCAATATATACTCTATAACATAATATAGATGTTATTTACCCGGTTCATAATATCTATAAATTAAATTAATTGTCGTAGTTGTATTTTCCCCGAAAATATTTTATGATAATTTTATTATGAAATGCAAATAAAGTGCAAAAAATTGCAAGTATTGTTAGTGCTTACAGTAAAAGCAAAAAGTGTAATTGAAAAGCGTAATAAGAAAATAAATATACGGATCCCACATTTTATCTATCTAAGTTTTGGCTGCTTTAGGTTACATATACTACTGAATAAAATAAACATACAAGTATTTTCATAGTATCCTCTACTACCATAATACTTTTGAAGTTAAGCATAGAAACTCTTCACCCCAAAACTACACTTATTTTTCCTTAGAGTGGGAATATGATACGGTTTGCTGTAGGGAAATTTAAAATAGAGTTTATCTCATCAAATAAAACATCTAGAAAGTACATGCTTACCCTATACTTTATTTTGTGTCAATAATACTTCTTAAAACTACACTTCTTTATTCTAGGAGTTGGAGTAAATGCAAGCTAGTACATTTTGTTGAATGGTAATTTAAAGTTTGAAAATTTTCAAGAAATACACCCTAAAACTATACTTCACTTTTTGTCAATAATAGCTTCTAAAACTATGCTTTTTTTCTAAGAGTTGGGTTATATGTATGGGAGCGAGTACAGTTTGCTGAAGGGAAATTTGAAAAATAGCCCTAAATAATATTCATAGCTGGAAAAAACATATAAGAAACGCACCTATAAAACTATACTTAATTTTTTGTTAATAATAATTTCTAAAACTATACTTCTTTTTTTCAATAGTTAAAATCTGTTGGAGCCAGTACACTTTCTTGAAAGGAAACAAGTATGAAATGTCACCTATGTCAACATTTATCTATAAAAGAAATTTAAAGAAAAATATTCTAAAATTATCCTTAGTTTTGTTTTAGCTACAGTATAAGGAACCACAATATTCTGCTGAATTAGGATATTGCTAAAGTGGTATGTATTAGCTCTATCCGCAATAGTTGTTTAAAACTACATTCTTTTGAAAGTAAATACTACAAGTTATATTGGAAATACTACAAAAACCTGTATTTTTTAGAACTGAAATCTCTTTGAAGCAACTCCGGATACTACTTCTATCTTCTGTAAACAAGGCTATGTAGGATCTAGCACGTAATGCCAAAATGAAGTGTCTTGGAAATACCTACTAGAGCTTTACTACCCGTTTACTGAAAGGTTTCGCCAGATTGAGATTAAAAATATATTCCTCAAAAAGAAACTATTAGGAAAAAGCATTAAAATTCTACCAACCAGAAATACCGATCGGAATTTTATGAATAAAAGTTGTAACTTTTAAAATTATCTTTTGATAAGCTGTGATAAGATAAGTGTTTTACAAGCATTTCCTAGAATTTTTGTTACATGAAAGTGTTTTAGAGGTACCTCCTAGAACTACCTTTTCTTGAAACCTTTTCCCAAAATTTCCAAAAAACTATGCTTATTCAAAATTGAATTACTGAGAAGACGTCTTCAAAACTTCACTAACAAAATATCTTAGAAATGGTCACTTTTTTCAATGATTTTAAGCCCATAATATATGCTTCCTTCTGATAAATGCAATATATTAAAAATATCTCGTGAAACTAAACGTCCTTCTTCTGGTATAACTGAATCATCTGAGAGAACAGATGATGCAGTTATACTAGATATTTGCTATAAAAATATCTATATTCAACTCACTCTCCTTTATATAAATTTAGACGTTATGATTATACTTCTCTTTTATATGAGCTAAAGTTTTTGAATCTTAATATATGGAGACGAAGTGAAATGTCTTCAAAGTATCTCCTAGAACTATACTTACGTTTCCCGAAATATATTACAAAGTTGGAGCTAAAACAATACCACTTCAAAATAAGGCTGATTGAAAATAGTTTCCAAAGCTCTATTCCATAATCGAAAAAACCATTTTAAACTACTCGTTTAGTGTTCAGAAATATTCTGCTACACTTTGCTAAAATGAAATTTACTAAAAATATCTCCTAAAACTATACTTTTTTCATACTATACTTTTCTTCGTACTGAGTTTAGTTCGCTTCACATACTAAACATTTCTGCCATTTTTTATAACATTGGAATATGTAAAATCTTATAAAAATTTAGGCGAAAAATTTGAAAAATACGTTGAAGGTCTGCAAAGCCTTTACACTTATCTTTAAAGGGGCTGCATTTTGATCTAGACGAACCTATAATAAAGCATCCATTAAAATTAAGTATAAAAATAAATATATAATTGCTCAAGCAACTTACATTCTATGTTCTTTCATATATGCATACTTCGCCGGAATAAAAAGTGCACTAACAAGAAAAACGCGAAATCATTCAGCGAACTTGTCCTCTTATTTAACATAATTTCAAAAATTCGCTTTTCATTCGAATTCATTTTTTTTGATTTTTTAATTTTTTCCATGAATGCGAATAATTATTATCGCTGGTCACAGTTGGTTAAGTTGTAAAATTATAATTTGAATTGCATATTTAAACTTTATGTAATTTATCATACTTTATGGCTTTCTTGCTTTTTATCAACAT
This sequence comes from Bactrocera latifrons, assembly GCF_001853355.1. Taxonomy (NCBI): domain Eukaryota; kingdom Metazoa; phylum Arthropoda; class Insecta; order Diptera; family Tephritidae; genus Bactrocera; species Bactrocera latifrons. The sequence continues at coordinate 1,055,714 of NW_017537045.1, read as the reverse complement.
ATTATACTTCGTTCGCTGCTTAATGAAGTGATGATGCTGATAAGCGCTTACGTATTCATTCGCATATACTTGTTGTAAAATATACCAATTTATATGAAAATTTCCTTTAATTGCCATATATAATATAAAAAGTTAGCTTTGGTTGCTTGCTGCAATAAAGCATTAAAACTGAAATTCAATAAAACTCTGCTGATAAAAAAAAATTTATAACGTGCTGGTATCAGACCTGAAAGGAATAATATGATTGGCATATATGTAATTTCTTTTTCACTATTGTACTCTTTTTAGTGAAAAAACATCTGCACTAAAACTATTAGTGAGCTCAATATGACATTTAGACAATTAGGAGCATGTTAGTCATCAAATCAATAGTTTTTCTCAATTCAACTCTTGATTGTTTTTAACTTTTCTGCTAATTGTGTTCAATTAAAGCCCTAATTGTTCATTATTTTTTTATGTAATAGTGCAATTAATTAATGACTTTCCTCTTGCCTTATAACTTTTTTCAGTTGAGCCATAATTGTTTTCAATCCATCATAAAATTTTGCAGTTACTAATTGTTTTCAAATTTGAAAAAATTTACTTCCAGAGAGTTTTAAACTAATAATTATTTCAACTTAATTTCGTGCCTTTAAGTAAGTCAATTAATATATTAATTGTCTCAGCTAATTGCGTCTCCCTGAAATGTTTTTACGAGTACTTTTAGAGTGAGTATCGATTACAAATTTCGACTATTTTGTATACAATGTACTCTAAATTTGCCACGAAGTTTTTAACACATAGAAGGAAACGTTTGAGGTCCTATAAAATATATGTATAAATGATCAGATAAGTCAATTTAGCCATATTCATCTTTTTATACGTGAAATAGATATTCAGTTTTTGAGATGTTGAATTTAAGTAATGTTATTTTGTGTTTATATAATATTATAGATATTATATTGTCATATTTGATCCCTTACCTCACTTCACTCTCAGTGTTGAGTAACACTTAATCCCGTTAAATATTTCATCTACACCCATTAGAAAATTAAATCGATTTCAGGCGAATATATTCAATTCTGCAAGTGCAAGCAACACTTAGCAAATACAATCACAAATAACAAAGCACTTTCTTAACTTTCATACAAAGGTTTAAGGACTCTTCTAGCTTTACCTCGCTCAAGCACTTACCAAGCTTGCTTCAAAGACTGCTTATCAATGCCTTGGAGAAATTTTCTTTCTTTCTTTTTCTTCTTTGTTCAGTGTTTTTGAAATTGATTTTGACTTTTCTCAATTTGTTTCTTCTGTTCCGAAATATTTCTCTCACTTCCTCTTCTATTATTTCCGCTGTCAATTATTCTTCCTCGTACTATTTCCTAACTATTTGCACTCATCATAAATTTCCATTTCCTTTCATTGGTATTCTTTCACTGCAAGTTTCTTGGCATTGTACGCAGCTCGTATGCTGAGTGTGCGTTATTGTTTGTTGACTCATTGTTTTTGTTGTTGTTGTGCGCCTGCAAACTGGCTGATTAACTTGACCTCATTCGCTGGAAGTGAGAATTTAGTAGTTTGCACTCATGCATTTTGCATCACTAGCCATTTATTATCGGCAGTTTTTAGTTGTGCAAATCGCTGTGGAAAACTTCTTGCAATCACACACACACACACGTAAACTCATATTCATTGCCAAATTCAGAGCATTGAGCACTGGTCGGCTGTTTTTGTGCATACTTTTGGTACACAATTGCATTGCAAAGCAATTTAATCATTTGAATTGAAAGGAATTTAGTTTGCATTGAAAAAGATAAAACGAAAAATGTAAGCAAGTAAGTAACTTTTTTAGAGGACGTACAAGGAGAGTGTGAAGTATAGACTTTAAGTCAAGCTCACGCTAAACGTAGAAAGAAATCTGCTAACGCCAGTAGTGGTATCTCCAAACAGAAATATTTGGAGACATTTTCGGCAACCCTTACTTAATATTATTTCTTCTTCTTTATGGGTGACCTTAGGATTATTCAGGCATTAAAGATTAATCACTAAAATATTCATCAAACTGATTGTAACTCATGCTTAACTAATTCAAACAGTTGAGACAATTAAAGTAGTGGCTTATCGGAAACTCAAGCCAGAAAATTTTAAAACAATTTTTCGTCATGCTCGTCACTAATAAATTGTTGGCAATTCATAATGACTGTTAACACTGTTAGAAGAAGAGATTATCAAACTGTTTAAAAACATTTTTTACGTCTTTTAAATATACTTCCTTTGAAAAAAAGAAATATGCTAGCATTAAGGTCGAAACAATCGACCTTTGACTCCAATTTACTTTTCTATCGGAAACAAGAAAGCAAATTAGCTTCGTCTGCTTCGAAGATAGAATGAAAGAAGTATTTATTCAAGAACTAAAGTGATTCGGTCCGAATCATTTCAAGATACAAGGTTGCAGCGTTGCCTTGGGCAATGATCTGCGCGAAACTTCGTCAAGATTTCTCCTTAAATAAAATAGTTTTTCAGTTTTCTTTTTGATTTTGATCGATCAGGTTGAATGGCAGTTTCACAAACAGGCAGCTTCTTGGAGAGAAAAGCACATGTGCAACATTTCAGATAGATAACACATTTAATTCATCTAAATTTCTTTTGTCAACTTCAAAGTCCTGGCTCGGTGGTGCATAAGCATCGTGTAAAATCCAATAACTGCTCTTCCACAACTCCGGCCGTTTTTGACTGATGTTCTCACGCAAAGGCCTCAACATGTTATAATAGAACTTATTGACCGTCCGTCCCTCAGGAATAACTTTTTAATGCTGTGGTGCCACGATTATCGAAAAAAATAATGAGCGTCACTTTATTTTTTTAGCGGCTTCGTCGCGTTTTTAGTTTTGGCTCGTTTTTCCCCTCCATTCCGATGATTGTTGACTTGTTTGCATGTCAAACTCATAAACCCATGTCTCATCAGCAGTCTCTCATCTCAGCAGTTATAATGCTCTCAATGAATGTAGATGTGAATGTGTCCAAAGCGACTGTTTATTATTATTATTAGTCGATTAAGAAGGCGTTTCATGCCCGAAATATTAACCAAAATCAATCGAACGGTTTCGCGAGAGATTTCGAACTCGCTTGCCACCTCTCTAACAGTGACGATTTTTAAGCACCATACCCTTCACTGCTTTAATATTTTCATCTGTTGAAGAAATCGAAGATCGTCCAAAGCGAGACATGACTTAAACGGTGTCTCGACTGTCTTTGAAGGCTTTGTACCACTGAATTGAATCACCCTAATCGTAAGTTGCATATGCAATTTTTGGTAGTTTTCAATATAAACAATTCGTAGACACCTATCAACAAAAGCAATTTTATTGAAATCCACACTTTCTTGTAAATGTAAAGCGTCTATAAAAAATTCCTTAAATACTTAGGTAGTATTCCATCTAGACATTAGTTTGAATAGTGTTGTCATCTATTGATAATTGTGAAACTATTGTACTACTATATACTAGATATACGAAAGTTAACCTTAAAATATTCTCAAAATATTTAACTAGTTAATCACTAATTTTGGAATGGGGTTGCCTCCTATTGAACACAGTAAACTGAAAATATTTTGAAATCAGAATTCAAAGATATGGAAGAAAGTTACCGCTAAAATCTTTTCGAAACCTTCAACAAAGACCTATTTTTGACAAAAGTTGCCACCTGTCGAGCGAAGTATAACCAAGAATTTAATAAATATGTTTAAGGTATATACATATATGTTACAAAAAAGATCTTATTTTATGTACATAATTTGTATATTTAATTTTATATTATATTTATTATTTTCTTTTAAGGGGTTAGGGGTAGTTAGAACCACGAAAAAATTAGAATTTTCAGTATTTTTATTTTTATTTATTTTTGCTATTAAATCGTATTATTTTACAAAAGTAGTAATATGACATTATTATAGAATGCGTTGACTTGAAGTCACGAAAATTTAAAAATAAAAATTTATTTCCACAGTTAAAGCTGTCAACACAAGTTCCAAAAAAAGGTACTTGCGGTGACAGCCATAAGTCCTTGGAGACTCATCCAAAATCAATCGGACAAAAGTAATTAGTTTTATAAATAAATAATCCTGGGACTAATGGAAGAATTTTTTTTTTCGAAATTAACATTAAATTAAAATAAACAATTAATTGGTCTTAAAAATCGAAATTTTTGAAAAACAAAAAATCCTTTCAGGCCTGAGTTTATTATGTATTCCAAACGTTATATAAATTTCATTAAAATCTACTGAGTGGTTTTCGAGTTACAGTTGTCACCTGTTCAAAATACATAGTTTTGAGAAAAATGCGTTTCAAGTTTCACATTGGCGCTTTGAAGTGCCCGAGCTCTCTTTGTTATTTGTCGAATAACTCAAAAACTAATTATCGGATCAACGTCAAATTTTCAGAGAATACTTTTAAGAAATTACACTTAGCGAAAATGCAAAAAAAAACATTTTTGAAAATTCTGACTACACCTAACCCCTTGCTTGAGAATATTACAATTAACATTAAACTTTAGTATCAAAAACTAATGAAATCGTTTAGTATGTTTATATCCCTAATATGTCGAATTATATTATTTTTACTTATAAACTTGGATAAGTAATTTATCTAACAGTCACTGACCGAACTAACTATTTTAATAGAATTAGCTGGGCATAATGCGCTTATTACAACATTTCTCTGTACAAAACATGCTGGAAACCGCTTCACATTCCATCCCAGCTGCCATATAATGTGCGCTGAAAAAACTTAAAAAATTGTCTTCTGCCAATTTCGTATGCCCTCAATTGCAAATGTTTGCCAATCACACGCTGTGTTTATGTGTGTGGGCGACAAATTCACATATTTCACGTGCTCATGCGAACATTTTTGCCATATCATTGTCCACAAACAAATGACACTCATTCGGCATAACTTTGCCATTTCGCCTTACTCTTCACTTGCGAACGCAAAAAGATAAAATATTAAAATTTGTAGGTATATACATATATATGTAGGTATATATGCTTTGCATATGAATATGAATGCGAAACGAAAGAGTTGGCCGGACCTCATAGCAAATGCTAAGCTACTAAAGCGAAGCGTTGTGTGTGTTGATGTGCCAATATTACTGTGTTTGTGCGCGAGTGTGTGTGAAAAATTCGCAAATTTGCACATGACAGTAAGGCATACACACACAAAGTAGAAAAAATGTGTGAAAAGCAAGCGCTAACATGACAAGCGTATTTATTGCATAGCATACTTTAAGGCGAACGAACAAGCTTTTGGTGGCCAAGGTATATGCTGACTTCAAGATTATATGTTGCTGCATTTGTATGTATGTAACAGGAACTGCGCTGGCGTAGACTTGAGGCCGGAGTCACTGGCAGCCACAACCACAGCGCTGCTCATTTGTGGTGACCATAATCTCAATAACTTACGCACACATATACGCACCGTGTATATATGCATGTGTTACATTGTAAAATCCAATAAATATCTATTTCGCACTGCTGCCATCGCAAAGTATGCCATGTGAAAATAATATCCTTTACTACTTTGCATAAATTTGCATAAATATACGAACACACMCACGCCAACCCCACTGTGTGTGTGTGTGAGTATGTATACATTGTATCGCAACAGTACTAACTCTTTGCCGACATACAATATTTTGCAACTGTGTCACTGGCAAGCAACGGTTTACGTGTGCTTGTAGTTTAAATCTATTATGCGCCGTGAAGTATGCAATACATTTATGCTCTGCCATACAATAAGCTTACCTTACGTTGCCCTTATGCTGCTTTAGCTGTTGGCATATCAATTTACTAGCATGCTATGCACACAATACGCGTAAGGGAATCCTTTAAGTCTTCCACACACACCTTTACGGTTATATTTGCAGACATATAAAAGCACATCTTGGCAGTGAACTTTCTTTCAAATCGTATACGAGCCATTTGTTGACATGTCAGCTTGCGTAATAAATTGAAATTACATTTTAAGCTTGTCTATTTTGTTGTGGCGCATCTTTTTTATCTTTTCATTCAGTTTCATGTCAATATATTATTAATTTATATGTAAATTATTGCAAATAGTCAACGTAAATAAGTTTGGTTTATTTTTGAGGCAACAGAAACTGTAGTTGAAACCTGAACGAATGCTCAAAAGTGAGGTAATCACATTAACTAAAGCTATGATAAGCTGCAAAGTTACATTTTTGAATAATTGAAGCGTACTTTTAGGGTTGCATATTTATTTATTTTAAGTTGACAGCAGAGAAATAGGAATTACATTACAGTTTATACAATTCTCTATATAATTTATAAAACAAATAGACATCATTTGTCTCTTTAGGTTGATAATTTCCTAGTTTTGTTATGAAAGTCTTAACATTGCACTATAATCAGTTAGAGCCTACAGCTCTTCAAAATTCACCGGAAGCCGGGAAGGGTTCAGAGGCTCGCTGCGCTGGGCACAACAAAAGCTTTAAGAACAACTCCAATGGCAGCTTTTGAAGCGGTACCAAACCTGCCATCTATAAACCTTTAAAAAACGTGCATCGAAATCGGCGGGAGCACTACTGGCTGCAAGATAATTTATATACAGAGCCTTCTGGCATAGCTCGGTAGATACTGGCGGTTGGCCAAACACCGGCTTCATGGTACCCACTTTACAACTGGGAAAGAAAGTTCAAAGCCATCCGTGAGGGAATGGAAGTGTAGTGGAAAGTGTAGTGGAGTAGGAAGTGTAGTGCGTAGTGGAAAGTGTTGCCAGAAGCAAACAAGTAAACTTCTACTGGGTGCCAGGCTACAAAGGCATTGAAGGCAATGAAATAATGGACGAGATTGCCAAAAATGGTGTACGGCTTACACTCGGAAAAGTTATCAACATTGGGAAAACCATGCATTTTCTATGCTACTATCTAACATGGTAAAAAAAAAAAAACACAACCCGATGGTACGATCTACCTGGGTGCAAAACTGGTAAAGTTATGTACAAAGCGGTAGATCGGAAGTACACCAAATTTCTATTGGCACTCGATAGAAAATATTGTAGGAACATGATCTGGTCACTGTCTGGTGGCGACACACGCCCGCAGGTTAGGGCTGACAGATTAAGAAAACTGCAGGAAATCTTTAGAGCAGAGCACCAGTTAAACATTGGAGAATCTCTTGTGCACTTGTTCCGCATTGGCAAAACTACGCTGTAAGGTATGATAGATAGAGGAGGTATCGATAGTGAGGCCGCAGAGTCTGTTATAATTCTATTTGATATGACAAAGGATCAAAACTGGTCCAAGGTTGACTTATTGGCCTACCAGATTAATTTAACCTGACCTAACCTAAACGGACATTTTGACCTTCGATTGCAATTCCTCATCTGTACTCTATTATTTTAGCGCATTGGAGGCTGGCCTTGGTTAAGTAGCTGTTCACAAGAAAGGCGGTTTGAGCCGGAGGATTGTCGTGCTACAACTTCCAATCGGCTGCAATATCTTTGAATTTTCTCATGCTTCCCTTCTTCATCAGCGACCTTTTCCTGGCCCTCCGAAGAGGCCTAGTGCCACCGAAACAGCACTTCTTACTAAAGCAATATCTGAGTAAGCCTGCCTCACTGTATCAATCGTCTCTGTCGCAGATTTACCGAACGCTGCATTTTTGGCTTGCACAAATCACAGAAATACGCACGACAGTTTGTCCTGACTCTCCAGGTGCTCGGAGGCAACTTACGAACCGCACGTTCCTTAACTAGAAACGCCCTCTACCGAGTCCAGTCGGTACGCGTACGCTCTGAAGTACAGTCGCGGCGGCAGATCATCAGTCCGTTAACTTACTTATAAGGTACCCATCATCCATCATCGAATTCAAAACCGTGTTCCGTTATCAGTGGTCAGAAATCAAAAGCATCAGAGACCAATGAATCAAATTATCGAACGTCAGAAGCTTTGACCAAGACCAATAAAGTTCGCAATATCTTTTCAAGTTGTCTTAAAGCATGAAATGGAGCCAAAGTCAGTGTTTGCTTTCACTTTTAGTACTTAGGATGCACTCATACACCTTTCTCAATATCCGAAAGTTTATGGGAATGGAGGTTTTGTCCTAAACTTTAGACTTCAATCCACTCGTATCGAAGGTATAAACAAAATATCACCATTATCGGTATTTACAACAGCTGTGAATTGTATAAAATTTTAGTTCTTAAACATCTTATATGCTCTTAATTGAAAAAGCATCAGCAGAAGCTTGAACCTTTTTTTTTACCACATACTATATTCGTATAGCTCAAGGAAGACAAGTGACAGTCTCCATATACAAAACATTGCGAAGCTGGCAGGGTGTACCAATTCAAAATCCCAATACAATTTATTCCGTTATACGCTCTTGAAGCTTTCGGTTATGTGCTCCTCGCAGCTTTTTCTCACTCACTCACTTTATTGCTTAGATTTTACATTTTCCAACAAAATCTCGTCAACATCACTTTAAATTGCACTATTCTGTAGACTTTAGGTCAATTCTGTAAATTCTTTAGTGCGTTATTTGCACAGAACAAAGCTCTCCGGTAATAAAACTTCATTACATGGCCATTTTCGAAATTCGCAGCTCATTAGAATTAATGAACATTTCATGTTTTGTGCTCAGCTTTTGCGCGTTCAGCACTTAATCCCCAGCACTCGCGCGTTTGTCATCTATCTTCGTTGTTGTTTTTATGCACTGAACACATTTGCGTATCTGTGTTTTGCATTACGGCTCGACTGCTGGCCATGTGAACTACTTCCACAAAAGTACAGCTCAACGCTGTGACAGCAGCTGCTTTTCGGCTGAGAGCAGCACTGCGCGTCGCCTTCATAACCTTTACCTCCACTTCCATTTGTCCCTCTTTCTTTTTTTGTTGCATTTTTGCAGACAGTTCAAATCTCCATTGTGAAAGTAGTTTGTTTATTTTGCGCATTGCTTTGCTGTTGTAGTATTTATTTGTTTTTCAGCTTCATTGCCTACGTTGCTTTGTTGCTGACGCACACCTAACCATCACCTTGACAATTGTAATGTCATTTGTCAAGTAAATAACCACAGGCTTAGGTGAGAGATAAGCAGTGACAAGATGCAAACTCTACTGAAGTGCGAAAGTGACAGCGTCAAAGCAGCGGAAAATTAAAATAAACTGTTTTAAAGACTTGAAAGAAATTAATTTGGAAATCACATCACTCTACAAACTTAAAAAAAAAAGTATTTGCACTGTAGTTCATTATCGTTCAAATCAGGCAGACTCGCGTTAATAACTTGCATATATGATTACAAATCCAGTTTTATTACTTTAAAACCAAAGCATGTCTTAAGCCTCCAGTGTAACTACTTTAAACTAGGCATAGAATTCACTCTAACAATCTTCTTTTTTCCAGCCTTGAATAAGCAAAGGGGTCTAAAACTTGCTGCTGTACAGTAAGACTAGCTGAGAACCTCTTCGTGAACTTTTCATTCTCTCTTTCTCTCCTCTCTTGAGAAACTTTTCATTTCTTTGATACTTTCTGAGAATTTTTTCACTTTACTGATATGTTCCGAAAACCCCCTTATTTTAATAAAAACTGCTGAAAATCTCTTTACATCTCTGATACCTTCTGCGAAACTCTTATTCTTTGTCCTCTTAATCTCTCTTATCTTCTTCACTTCTCTTATACCTTCTTAGAACCGTTTCCCTTCACTGCCAGATTATGTTAACTTAACTTAGCTTTACTATACCTTATAAGAATTCTTTCACTTCATTAATATATTCTGAGAACTTTTTCATTGCTCTAACACTTTTGAAAACCTTCTGAGAACCTCTTCAATTCACTGAAATCTTCCTTACTTCTCTGATACCTTCTGAGAACCTCTTATTTCCTTGAAATCTTCTGAGAACCTCTTCACTTCACTGCGAGCTCATGAGCATATCTTCACTTCATCGATACTAATTGAGCATCTCTCCACTCACAAAATTGTTCTAGCCCAAGCTTAACATACATTTAGTACAACTAGTTTCGGGCATGCGCACAAAACTTTTGAAAACTGAAATATATTCTACATTTTATCTGAAACAAATTCAATAAAACTCTAGAATCTATCTTCCAACGGCCTTAGGACACTATCTTTGCAGATCTTAGTACAACTTTGTATGAAGATTTGCTCCAAAAATTATGTATGAAACGATCGTATTTTCCATTTTTTGAAGAATATCTACTCACTGAACTCATTGTCTGTTTTAAAAACAGAACAATAAAATTCAGTAATTTTTGTTAGCTAAGTAAAAGAACAATAAAATATGGGACCACATATAAAACAAAGAGGACATAACTCGCCTAAAGTGGCCTAGAGATAAAGATTTGGCATGACAAAGATAGTAGTGGAACACAACTGGTTTAACTCACCTAAGCTGGCATATTTAAATAAAGACAAAGTGTTTGATTTTTGATTAAAGTTTGGAAATAAACAATTCAAAGACAGCAGTAGATAACATAAACTGGCATAATAATAGAATTGGTATTGCTACTCAAACAAAGAAGTGGCAAAACGAACGCGCAATTGGTATAACTCACATAAACTGGCATAATCCTAATCAAATGTAAATAGAAAAGCAAGTAATTAGACAAATTTAATGAGTTGTAAAAGAGAGACGTAATGAATTCTACAATAAAAACGGCAAAAAACAACGCGAGTCGAAAACGTCAAATCGAACTTGCTTAGAATAAAACTTAAAGAATAAAATTTAAAGTCTTAAAGTGCAGGTTCAAGAACTGTGTTTTCTAAACATGTATAGTGCTAGAATACTCAGCTTGAAATATTATTATAGACTTTGACTAAGATTCCTTACAACGAACAAATGGTGCAAATGTCACCAATCATTGAATTTGATAGGTGCTATGGGAGTAAAAGCTACAAGGTCTGACCAGAGACATAAAACTGGTATCGCGAGGGGAACTTAGCCTTGAGTTCGCTCCAATTTGCTCATTGGGTTGGGCCTATAGCTGAATTTCGTGATGGCTGTGGCTTAAACCGAAAGGCAGAAACAATTTAAAATTCAGTTCTGTGTGAAGTCGCACTGCGACCGAATGCAGGAACCACAACAGGACAGAGGTTTTAGGTCGGCCTCCCACCCGTTCAAGGTGGAAATGGTGTCCCTTCCACCACTACAGAGAATAGCTTTACAAATGTGGCCACATTTCAATAAAAGTTTTCGTATGTAGGCTTCTATTAAATTGTCAAATAATGTTTCTTAACTCGAATTCCTTGCGCTGAATAGTTTCAGCGTCATAATTTCTTTTCATCAAGTCCGCTAATCCCTTTGCAAACTTTTCGCATAATTCTTCCCTTTTAACTTACTCACACATACACATTGACATCACGCACTAAAACCGCTGTCAAATTTAATGAGTTTCTGCCATTTGCCATTTCGCCTTAGTGAGCTTTTAAACGGCATCCGTTTCCTTGATTTTTCTTTTTCATAAAGTTCTGAATCCTTTCTTAAATACTATGGCTATTGTCACTGTCAGTGCGCTATAATCTGCAGCGTCAGTGATTTTTATTATTTAAGGGTTGCCAGGTTCATTTGTTATATAAAAGATAAAGGTTGATGGCGTCTAAAATTTTCCACGTCAATATTAAGACTGCAAAAGCTTGCGAAATGAAATGAAAGCAGTAAAAGTTAAAGAAGTAAAATTAAATGAAATAAGTGTGCTTAAATAAAAAGCTAAAAAATATTATTAAAAAGTATATTTAATTTGAATTTCGTCAACTTGGCTTCCGCTATACCACACCATTCTTTGGTATTTCCGTATGAATGCGCACATTTATAATTCACTTCCTTCTTTGGCCGCTTTTGAGACTGCTGTGCTGGTATAGAAATATTTGTTTGACGGCTTTCTTTTTCTGATCTGACTTTGCTCTATTCGCCATTTTAATGAGCGCAACATAATTAAGCTGACTGTATATTTATTTATTTAATAGTGTATTAGAAGCCATGCAGTATGACAGACGTCAGACAGGGTTTATACATATATTCACTGAAAGGACTAAGTTTTGACAAATGAACGAAGCTGCTTGGAATTAAAGACAAGAAGAAAGCTTTAAAACATTTTTTTTCATATTATTTACATTCTGTCGTGTGACAAAAGCAAATGCAATTATATCTAAATATTGGTATTGATACTAAAAATGCAATTTGTCCATTAAATACATTAAAGGCATTTCAAATATACGATTTTTACTAGCTATCACCATTCACTTAACTTATTTAATTCACTTAACTTATTTAATTCATTGAAACCTAGATCTAAACGGTAAGTCTAAGGGATATAAAACTTACAGTCAGCGAGTCTATGCACTGTTGTCCAGTAGGTTAATGACGTGAATGTTGTGGTGGCGATTAAGATATCGTGAATTGAGTTTCTGAATCTCGCACTTAACCATATTTATTTGATATTTTTGATGCACCAGGGAGCGTTTGTGATCATTTTGAGTGCTTTTGACTGATTTTTTCGAATTCGTGTTCTACGTTCGACTTACTTGCAGTTCCCCCGTATTCCCAAGTCGGTTTGTATCATCGGTTCTATAAAAGATCACCTTATTCTTAAGTCTAAGTTTCGATTTAGGCCCCAGTAACCAGTACATTTTTCTCGTCTTGATTTTAAACTAATCTTGTTTGGTTTTTATGTGTTGCTGTAATGGTAGTCTTCTGTCAAAGCACATCCCGAGGTACTTGGTGCTAGTGTATTTTATCAAAATTGTTCGATTGAGATTGACGCTGAGGCAATCTATTGTTTTCATGATGAAGGTAACATGCGCTGGTTCCATGTTGTAGCCTGAAGCCACGTAGATGGTCCGGAATGAGGGATGGGTATTACCGAAGAAATATTCTTTGAAATATTTTAGAGAATATTGCCATATATGGCAAGAATATGTAGTCACTATTGCAAGCAAAAAGCTTAATAGTGTCGGTTTTTCTTTTGTCAGATCTACACCAACAGTTGTTTTTATTTTTGGAGGATATTTTAAATATTTGGTTGTTCTCCACAGATTATACATATTCATGTTATTTATTTTTGTTTTTTGATCGGTATTCTTAGAAAATTCTGCAGTAGATTCTTTTTCAGTTCTGCCAACTTGGATTTTAATTTATTAATTGCTTTGTTTAGCCAAGTTTTGTCAATCGTATTTCTGCTATTCTGCCATATTCTTCGAAGTCGTCTTTGTTTTGTACCATCTGCTCTACTTCATCTGAAAATGGCACATTCTTCGTACAGAATTATTTAGAGGAAGAGATGAAAAATTAGAGTATATGGTTCCTCTGGTATAAAGACCTGATATAACTTATGAATAAAACAAATATATGCAGTCCCTAATCAACTTATTGACTGTCCATGACAGGGTTAGAGTCAAGATATGCAGGATGTTAGGGACGACGGACACTATTGTTCTAGCCCACCAGCAATCCTCTTCCTTCTCCGAAACTGTTAATATATACTCTTAGGAAGATTTTTAGAGTACGTCGCACGATCTCATTGGCTGACGGTCTGAAAGTTTACTCTACCATTTTCTTAAAAAAAAAAAAATRATTTCTTCCTTATTTTCTTAGCATAATCTTAAACTCTAATGGGTTTGGTATACTCTGGTCACTATTTTAATAGTCGAATCTTATCATAGTCCAGTAAACGAAGATCCATTTCAGTGACATTTTATACTCTGACTTTATTCGCTTCCTCGGTAATCCCGTGCCAATTACTATTGTTAGAGTGACTCGATTTTCCTTTCAGTAATATCCAGATATTGCATACACGGCATAAATTTGAGTTAGGTATTTTGGTACCGCTCTTACAACATAAATACTACCTGCTTTCGCCACCATTATCAATGAAAATGCTTACTTGAGTGGAATACGCCATGCCTGTATAACCAATCAACCTAACAATGTCTAAGGGTATTATGTCTCATATGCGTGAGAGCAGAGAACTCGTTGAGAAAATTTTTGAACTGTTTTCTTACTCTCTTCAACTTGGATATGTGTAGACCTACTTCTAATAGAAGTTTCCCAAAGAGCCTTTAATCGCCTTTTATAACATTTGTTTGAATTGGTCTTCATTTTCTTCCACCTGGAATTAAGCTCTTCATAAAATTATATTTAATTTATTATTTGGAGTTCTCTACTTCCTGTTTTCTGTATGTTGCCTTACCTTTTGAAAGAATTTCCTGTCATTCTTCCTCTCTAAAATATTCACAATAAAGTTTCCTGTTTAGTTGGCACGGCTGTTCGATTGACAACGTCTAGGCATGACTGTCACCTTTGCTTACAAAACATTTTAATGCAGAATACAAATGAAAGGCTCATCCGTTCATACAAAACCTTTCAATCTCCCACGCAATAGTTTCTCTGCGCCTAAGCTTGCCCACTCAGCTAGCTACAGCGGTAACTTGAGGCAGAAAAATCACACACGCTTAACAACTCGAGTGTGCAGATCATGATAGTTGCTATTAATGACAGCTGCTAATGTAATGAATACCGCAAATGTGAAAATCGGCAGGGTAGTGCAGGAAATAATGCGAAACGGTACGACGGTAGGATGGTAGAGTTACTTGTGCCAGCTTATGTGAGTGTGTTTGTACAAAAAGTTGGGTTAGTGCCGTAAATATAACTGAGAGCCCTAATGACTACTCATACAATAACAACTGCTACTCATACAACAATAATTGCCATTCGCACAGCAACGTCGTCTAATCATATTCATGGGCTTAGGCGGTAAATGGCAAGTCAAGTTAAATGCTGAATTTGACATTTCAAGCGACCCACTTCAATGTGCCTAGCACTTAAGTCGAAGTGGCAGCTAATCGACAACGTCAAAATACACTGAGGAAAAAACGAAGTGAACAATGAACTAAGCTAAGCGCCAATCAATTGTTGGTATAACGGTAAAACTTCGGCTCAGCACAACGACAATGAGCATTAACGTCTGACAGCGCTTTTGAGTGCGGCTGTAACCTGTCGCACTCGCATATAAAATCCAGCGTAATGAAGAACCGTAGAACCTGCTATTCATGGCACTGCTGCCCACGCGTCTCTAGCGCCAAGCGACGATTTCAATGACGCACAAGTACCGTAATGAAGCAGTAAGCACAAAAGAAGCGTTGTCAACTCGGCTCTGATGAGCACTAGCTAGACACTGACGGTATGGCTGAGTCTCTGCCGCGTTGTTTAATCAACACATTAACGGCGAGAAACAATAGTCGAGCTGAAAAATTAAGCGCTCGCAATCATTCTTTCAATTATAACGGTACTTTGTCGTTATAGGGTTGCTTGATTATAACTACACGGCTAGCATAGTTAGCTTTACAGAATCTATTCGTAAAATGGCTTACTACCGTGGTTCAATGTAGGCACCTAACGTTTCTACAACGCCTCTGGACATCAACTGGCTGGTTTCAAGCTGCCTTTTCTTATCAAGAACACGTTGGTGTAGTCTTCATTGTATGTCGAGGGTCAAGAAATGCCGCGAATATAGTCCTAAATTTAGCATTTCAGCTACTTGCTCAACCAGTATCCACTTTCTGTACGCTCCATTGCCCAACACGTGCTCAACCCACGCAACGCGGAGAGAGAGACATGGTCTCTACCCACTGCTGTCCACAAAAAGCCAGCCGCCGCGACGCCACAAGTATTTGCGTACGCAAATGATTTGCAAAATTTGCGCGAAAACTTAACATAACTCAAATGAAATGTAAATTTACTTTACAAACTGAAATAGTTCAACTGTGTACACTTTGCAGCTTCGTTGAGCGCAGTCAGGCTTAGATGTGGCGTTGAAACTTACGCGAGTTTCTAGGTTGTTAAATATTAAATAAGAGAATAATAATATAATTTAATTTATTTATTAAAATAACGAGCTGTGGGAGAAAAGTAGAACTGACAGAAAATGGTGAGATGTGAAATGATTAAAATTTCATTGCTGAAAATATTCCTTCGCCTTAATGTAATGGAGCTCCTCGCATAAGTGCCAAGCATTTCTTGAGTATATTTTTACCGCTGCCAGACATACCTATCAGTATGTTCCTTCTTCTGCTGAATCATTAGTTGTAAACTCTTTTCTAAATCACACATATGAAAAATATTTTTCCAAAGCTTCTTATAACAAAATATTTCAACAGATTCTTTTGCCGCCAGTTCCCAAATTCTAGTATTCTTAATTTATTCTACTCTAAAGTTAGGCGGCTATCTATGCTACTTTTCTGTTCATTTCTTTCTCATAACATATTGACTGACTGATTTTCCAGGCTTGGAATTCAAGCCAGCCACAACAGCTAGATTTTACTTTAATTCTAACTATTTCTCATTTCCATTAAGTAACCATTTCATCAGTATACAAGATGCCTAAATTTATGTACCCAATCTCAAAATATGCGAAATTACTTCAGTTCTATACTCATATCCTATCCTATACTCATATCCATACATGAATTGATTTCAATCTCAGTTCAAACTTTTTTATTCATATTATTTTATTGGCTTTATATTTCATTGCCTCTCCGTTGCTTGTACCACCACAAAAATCTTTCATACTACCAAAACTTCTAGAAATTCGCCTTGAAGTCTATTCCAAAAACAAAAAACATATGCAAAGTGTACTTAAATATTACAAGTTCCGGCATTACCTGAGAGGAAGAAACCACTCAAGTTTTCAAGCCTCTAATTCAGCCAACCAGAAAACGAACCGATGAGCTTTATCGGGTCAAGTCGAGCAAGAACGCATTTAATACCCAAAATATCTATCAAAGTCATTCGAAAGGACTCGGGAGGGATGTCGAGCTCTCTTGCCATCATTCTAACACATGCCTTACGAGTTTCAAACACTATATTCTTCACTTCTTTAATATTTTCATCAGTTGAAGAGGTCGAAAGTTGTCCAGAACGAGGCATATCTTCAATGATCTCTCGACCGTCTTAGAAGATTTTGTACCACACGTAGGGATATGTTTGTGATAAAACTGTATCAACGTAATCTTTCCCCAATATTTGCAATGATTCTGCATACAGAATTTGTTTAAAAATACAAAAATGTATAATCAATATTTTTACCCATGGTAAAAATCACAACGCTCTAGTGAGGTATACTGGCTTAAGCAGCTGCTGTAAAAAACTGGTAAACAGATCGCGCTCATATCTGGCACAGTAATTAAGGACAGTCCTACCAACTTAGAAAATATATTATTTTGGGAATATAGAGTACTCGGGAATTTATTACAATTTCCCTTTTTAAAAACCGAATTAAATCGATCAAACCTGAACTGTAGCTATATTCGTTGTATACAGTTAATGTAATAAAAGTCAAAAAACCGAAGCAAAACACAGTCATCTAACTAATTTTGAAAATACTTCTTCAAAATGATTCAACTTTCTATTTCATTTCTAGACCATCAAAGCGACTTCACTTTTTTCCTTCATTTCAAATTTTCAATTATCCTGCTTTCTGCATATTAGCCTCTTTGCCCTGAATCTGCACTAAATGAAGGCAATTTGCACATTTTAAATGTAGCATTCAGCTAATATTAAATGTCTGCGTCGGTTAAGCTCCCTTTTTGGTTGGCTAATTAAGCGCAAAGTAGCGACTAGTAGCGCGTATTTGCTGGCAGGTGCTCTATCTTCTCAACTGCCTGCCTATTGCAACTTACTTTCAGCAACATCAAAGGCAAATAGGCACTCGCATACTATACAGTTAGTACTCAAAAATACCCAAGGAAATACCATATATAGACAATTTTGCGTTGCATATATTTTTAATCAAGAGACATGTCGATTAATTGCCAACATGTCACAGTTGGTGCACAATGGGCATCTCTAAGAGAGTCTTCTTTTTACTTTGCGAATTGTATCTTTGCTTTGTCGTTATTGAGCATAGCTTTGTAGCAATTATTGCGAGACAAGCAAGCACTCTTCAGTAGATAAGTATTGCGCATTTAACCTGGAGCTCATACATGCTTGCTTTCCCTTTTTCCAGTTCAGCTATTCGGCTTTCAGCTTTGAAATTAAATTACTTTGCGAATGTTTTCGAATTAGTTGATTCTACATGTGACTAAATCAGCTATCTTGATTTTTTTAATTTTCTCTATGACTAGTGCAGTTACATGTGTAAAAAAAAAAAGTGAAAGGAAAAAGCTTAGTCAAAAGCTTGATAATTTATGAGAAGATTTCCTTAACAACATTAAAAACAATTTGTTCTGTCATTTCAATATGCAAAATATTAAACAAATTGGCCCGATTAGTTAAATAACCATACACCAGAATTAGGTACACATTCATGGGTTTCGGAATAATCGTATTTGAACTTTCCACCTCTCTTTTATAGAGCTTAGGATTCATTTCCTCTTATTTTCATTCGATAATTCCTGGTACAGCAAAATCTTCGGTAAAGAGAGCAGTTCTCATTTCAACAACCGTAATTTTTCTCTTGAGGATTTTATGAATCTTTTAGAAACTTTTAGTTGTTTAGTCATAGATCTTCGTAACGAATTATAGATATATTTCCATTGAAGAGATATACCGTCGTCTATAGAGCAACAAAAGCTCTAAAAATGTCAGAACTGAGAGAATTTTTAATTACTTATTTGCTGGAAGTTTAATAAATTTTTTCAAATAGCAAAAGCTTTTTAGAATTCAAAAGCTTGTTAAGGCGCAAAACTTTAAGAGGAAGTTTTATTAGTAACATTTTGAATCTGTAGTTCAGGTACTGTAACTGCATGCACGATTTCGAAAAGCTTTTTAGGCAAGAAAAAGCTCCTTTGGCAAAAAAAGCTCTTAGAATAATTTTTGAAAAAGATGTGTTCAAGATTCGTAAAATTCACAGCAAATACTTGATTTTTTTGTAACATCACAAGCTTTTTAAGAAAAAAAGCTCCCAGCTCAATGCAGAGTAATCAGAAAGCAAAAGAAAAGAAAAAAMAACAACACTTTAAGTTTTAAATCAAAACAATTTATAAGTTAATCCAAGTGGGCGCTTAAATTTTTTTTTCAAACACCAAAAGCAGTTTAGAGTGCAAAAGCGCGTGCTTAATGAGCTACAAAGATTTAAGAAAAAGTTTTGTTGCATAACATTTTAAATCTGTAGTACAGATACTGTAACTGCAGGCATGATCTTTCAAATTTCAAAAGCTTCTTAAGTAAGAAAAAGCTCTCCTGTTAACTACAGAATAATTTTTGAAAAAATTAGTTCAAGCCACAGCAAATCCATGAATTTTTTAAAATATCACAAGCTTTTTAAGCAAGAAAAAGCTAAATGCAGAATATTTAAGAAAGGGAATTTCACTTCTTTTAAGCAAGTAGCAGCTTTCAGTTCGTTGGTTTTGAAAAAAATTCAATTTTGAAGTTAATATAATCTATCTGAGCAGTTGTTTGAAATATCTAAAGCTTTCAAGCAAGACAAATTTGAAAGCAGAAAAATATATGAAAAAAAATCTATATAAGTCAAAGCAAATCTTTGGAATACCAAAAATATTCTAGCAAGCAAAAGTCCTTACTTCCTTATTTTTGAAAAATATAATTCCTGATTGAAATCTGTGTGGATCGCGGTAAATCCATGAGAACAGTTCTTTGAAATATCTAAAGCGTTTTAGACTAGCAAAAGCTCCCATTTCGTTACAAGGCGTACATTACATTGGAACATGAAAGCTTTAGTTGTTCTAAAGCCAATACAATTGACAATAAAATCGCTTTCAAACTTCATTTAAGTAAAACATTGATTAGTAGCTTAACTGCAAGTTTTTCCATATGAAAATCATCAAAAACGTTTCGCTGCAAATAACGCGCATCACTGCTGATTAATTTTTTCATACCCTTTGGTATGCCAATCTACTATAAAGCCTTTACAGCAAAATAAAGGGTGATTTTTTAAGAGCTTGATAACTTTTTTAAAAAARAAAACGCATAAAATTTGCAAAATCTCATCGGTTCTTTATTTGAAACGTTAGATTGGTTCATGACATTTACTTTTTGAAGATAATTTCATTTAAATGTTGAC
>NW_017537045.1:1028218-1035465 GCF_001853355.1 Bactrocera latifrons | reverse complement strand
AAGCATACTGAGCATCTTTCTCTTTGACACCATGTCTGATATCCCACGTGATCTGTCAAATACTAATGCATGAAAATCCTAACCTCAAAAAAATCACCCATTACCAATAAGCGCACATGAAAGTATGTAAATATGTATATAATTAAAATTCGAATTAAGCCTTTCAGCGTTAACCATTACTACCCCTTCAACTATTTACACTACTCTTTCCCCCACTTGTGCACCGCCGCATTCACAGGCGCTCTGTCTTCACTACCCACTCAAATTATGCTATTAGAGTTCATTTCCTTTCCTCGACTTACTGTGTTACTAACGACTCGTAAGTAATTATGATTTTCCGTAATATTCCAATTATTTATGTAATTACATATAATACAGCGGCTGTGGCAGCGCAGTAGGCTTTGATTACCCATTTGCACTGTGGGTATAATTAAGCGCTGTTGACTACTTGTTGATATTTATTAGAATAGTGTGCTTTGGGATTATTTATAGTTTTCGTAATTTTCTCATTTTAATTTGTTGTAATGAGCTGTCGCCGTTAAATGATGTTACTGCCTGCGTTCACACGATTAATAACGGCGTATTACTTAATTGTGGCGCTAAGCGTGCAGTTATTTATTCAAAAAGGAATTGAGAATATAAGTGTCCTTTTTTTCTTTTCTATATATAGTATATGGTCTTTTTACGGATTTTTGATTAAATGAGATCCTTTGATAAGCGATTTTTTTCATTTATCTCAGGCATACTGATTTTGTGCAAACGAAAACCAAATATCGGAAAGCTCTTTCATCTCTCTCAATTAAGTTTTAATTATTTTTGAGAAAACGAAACACTCACCCATCAAACTTGACTTAAATTTTTTCTCTCTCTACTTCCTTAACTTGTCAGTTATTTTTTGAAAAAGGAGTCTTTGATATTTTCTTATTAAGGGACCTTCTATATACATATTGCTTTTTAATCAATCTCAATTTTACCGAATTCTGAGTAAACGCGATCGTTTTATCAGAGAGCTTCTTCGTGTCTCGCAAGCATATTGATTTTGTGTAAACGAGAACAAAACTATGAAAAGTTTTTTCACCTCTCTCAATTATCTCCTGACGTAACTGTATATCTTCCTTTTCATACTTTGATTTATGAGGCCTAATTATATAACACTACGGAATTTAAAAACACTACTTTAAAGCACTACTCTATCTCTCTATTGCCACAACTCTCCTCTATTCCAACTTGAGTTCAGTGAGAGCAGATACTTTGAGCACAATTAACTAAATAAAATATTATTTAATAATTCTAAACTTCAAATGCTTTACGTACTCATCTTGAGTAGGTTTCCAGAATAGAACAACAACGTGTCAGCGTCTTTTATTATAGCATAAGTTCAGAGATAGTTGAGAACACAGAGCTGTTTAAAAGCATAGACTGGAAACACAAATTTCATTTTACAAACTAATTCCGAATTACTTGTGACAGATTCCGAATCTATTTGGCTATAGACCCTGGTTTGCTTTCGGTTAAGAAGCACTAGTAAAAAATATATATAAATGAAAATATTTAGACATGGATTCCCTTGGTCGTTAAGACCGCTTGGAATCTCATATGATCGCAAACCTTAATATCTTATTTTCTTCAATGTAGATTATGTTCAATAAGGACTTGAGTTTAGTTTAGTAAAAAGACATAGTGTACTCAACTTTCTATAAAACGAAATAGTTGTTATTTAATTCTTTAAGGTGCTCAACTAGGACACTATTTGTATAAACCAAATCAGCGTCTACTACAACGTTATCACTACTTTTTAAATCTATAATCATTATTTTGATTAAACACGCACATCTAAGCAACTTCTTACCGCCAACTCTCCCAACTCTCATGATCGAGTTAAAGCTGAGCTCTTCAGTTAACACAAACAACTATATTTGACGGCATATAGATTTTTTCGCTCATCTGCTTATTCTTTCGCTCTAAATTTGCCTCCTTTGAGCTATTTATTTCAATTTTTACCCGACCACAACCATCTTTTTCATTCTCCTCTAATGACCACTAATGGCTCTCATCTTACTGCGCACTAATCAACAAGCTCATTGAACGCCCTCTTTAGCATCCAGTCATTAGTGTTTAGCTATTTAAATAAAAATGATGCTCATCCCTTGAGGTGCACTTTTCGCTCACACAGCAGGGTGCTCCGGGCATAATTTGTCGTGAAGGCAGAGATTAATGAACTTTGATTTACGCTTATTAAAAGTAAATAATATTTTAAATATAAGCAAATAACGAGAGGATCTGGTTATGAATGAGGAGAAGACGAAATATCTTCTGTCATCAAACAAAATTCCCGTTCTGCTATATGGTGCGGAGACATTGACAAGATATCATATGATGATACAATGTACGGGATATACGGCAATATTGACATAGTTCAGTGAATCAATAGGGTGCGGCTGCGTTGGTTGGGTCATGTTGTCCGGTTGGAACTAGACACTACAGCTTTGAGGATTTTCTGCACCCGCCGGTGGAAGTAGAGGAAGACTTCTACTTTATTGGGGAGATCAGGTAGAGAAGGACCTGACTGCGCTTGGTGTCTCCGAAATAGCGAAAAGAAGAAACGACTAGCACGTTCTTGTTAACTCGGCTATAACCGCGTAAAAAAGAAAGGACAGGTAGATGGATATACGAACTGATGTTCAGAAACCAGAAATGAGCAGAAACCAGAAATGAGCAGAAACCAGAAATGAAATGATTGGATGAAAAGGTGACCATATAAATAAATCTCTGTATAAAAAGTTTAAGGACAGAGGGGCAGCAAAGTGATTGAATGTAATAACAAAAAACGGATAGTCGGATCGATAAAATGGCGGCCTTATAAACAAATGAAGATAACAGGACAAAAATATACGGATCGTTATATTGATGGTATAACAGTCGCGGCCTGGACGAACATAAGGATGGTTGTATCGATAATCAGTCGAAAATATGGATAGACGAATAGACGGAAATCACTGTAATAAGTACAATAGACGTTCACTTCAGTAAATGAAAGGAAATACCAGAAAAAAGATGAAGAAGACTGATAAGTGCATGGTTTTATATTCCCTCTATGAATTATGAAGATAAAAATGGACGTTGGCTTGCTAGATAAATTAGCCTTGGAATAGATGGACGAGTTTATAAATTGACGACTTAGCAGACGATGGTACGAATGTGTTTATGGATGGATTATCAATAAACAGATTAAAAGATGGATGGACGAATATTCAGAGACCCGAAGGGATGGAATTGATAATAAACTCATAGAAAGATTGAAGTATGGTTACAGTACGGATGGACAGAGTGAAAAGTAATAATGAATAGGTCAATAGTCAAATAGTTTATATGGACATATAAACGAATGGACAGATATAATGGATAAGTAGCTAGAAGAATTAATTGTCGTCTGAATGTGTTACCATGCGCTCAACGTAGAGTTAGAGAAGGCTTACGGCTGAATGACTGTTTAGTGCGAAGACTTGTAGATGGAAAGTATATGATTATAAAAAGAAAGATGAATGAAGAAAACCGGATAGATGGACAGCAGAGATATTGCCGTAGTGACTGATTAGATATAAAATCGAAATACTGCAATGGTAATGTGTGAGCGGAAACTCTGAGGAATGTTTTGTTGGGTGGATATCTGATGAACTCGGATACTCTGAGGAATCTTTAATTGGGTGGATATCTGATGAACTCAGTAAAGTATTAACTTAGAAACGTATGGCTTTAATGTACTATATAGTGAACTAAATTGTAATTTGCGGAGATAAGTGATCCAACTTATTACAGCATTTAAACACGCATCCTTCCAAGTCCACCGCGCTTATTCACTTGCAACAAGTATATAGTTAGGACAGCAGTTTGCCATAAAACCACTTAAGCCCGAATGAATATTGCATGGAAATTTAATAACAGCAGGATGCATAAACTTTTCGAAAATTTGAAGAGCGCAACAATGGCCACCGGAGAAGACAATATAAAAGAGCGCATGACCCTTAGCAGCAGTAGAAACTTTAACCATGCGATAATAAATGACTTGGCCACCAGTGCCCGGCTCAACCGCACGCCAACCGAGTTAACCATCAGCACTTTCTATGGACGTTTCACTACACCACAGGCGAGTCGAGTTGGCAACACTTGAATTGTTGGAAAATGAAATTTTAAAAAGCTATTGAAATTGAAAAGCACTCACACTCAGCGACCAGCACTTGACAGACAGCGCAAGGAATGAAGCTGAAGTGTATTAAACAAAAGTTGCGCACCAGAATGGAAATGTAGAGGCTAAAGAGTATGCTTGAAGCTAAGGAGTAGGTAGTAGTGTTAGTGTAGGAAGTGTGCGTGTTAACTGCCGCTACACCGAAAGAGCGCCCACGAGACATGAAAGTTTGACTGTCGCATGCCAAGAGTTACTTAAATGGCAACACTGGTCAAGACTTCAAGACAGCGCATACTTCTGTACCTGTCTCTTATACACATCTAAATGGCAACACTGGTCAAGACTTCAAGACAGCGCATACTTCTGTACTCGAAAACAGCGCTTTGTAGTTAGTTCCGGTATTTAATGTTGAACTACCTTAAAGTGTCCGGAGTATAAACATTAAAACTTAAAGCGCTTGACAATGTTGAGAGAAAGCTTGAAGGCTGCGTTGAAAAGCAGTAACAAAATACTGTTAAACTGACAAAACAAGCATGCTTGTAGACATAACTCCTTCAAAGCGATACAAGACCGTAGCTATATGTATATATAAACAAATATATATAGTATGTATATAAGTATATTGCGGCTAAGTACTGCTACGCGTCGCTAAAACGCTCGTCAACGTAACAGTTTATTATATTTTTGCTTTTTGCTACTTAAATTCTGTATACAAGCATACTTTGTTATCGTTTTTGTTTATGAATTTGCTTAGTACCATAGTATTACGTTTACATAGCCTACTTTCAGGCGCTTAACACTCCTTATTATGCTGATTGCTTGGTATGCTGTGCTAATAATGCCAGCCCGTTATACACTTAATTAATGATGGTGATGACCCATTATACAAGCCAAGGTGGTCTCATAAAGCGCGGCAGTTATTTATCACACTTGGTGCATACCTACAGGCGTTTGGCATTATTTTTGATTAATTAAAGAGCAGCTGATTGAAGTTAGTTTTTGAAAAGGTTTCGTGAACGGAAATATTTTTTATTTTTATTTATTTTTTTTTTTTTTGTTTTTTTAAAGAGAGTATGAAAGATTGTTTTTGTAATTTTTTAGATGAGAGAGAGAACAGTTAAGTGGTCAAATAAACTTTAAAGAGCTTCACAAGAACTTTTTTTTTTAAATGGGATTTATAAAAAATGATGCTTTCTCTCTAGAAATATAAATAAATAAGCATGACACATTGGAGAGAGGGACTTAGAAAATATGGAAGGTTTTACATGACTTCTCATATACATATATGTATATATGTTTGGTATTCATCGAAGGAACCCGATTTCTGATTATAAAATAAATTTGTGAGCCACCCTCAAGTGTAAGTTCAACGGTTCAGCAGGCTGGAGAAGTGGTCGCTCGCGGCATGGGTTACTAGATCACCTGTGGGAATCCTACAAGAGTATGCTCCAGTTCTGAAATCTTTCGTTATTCGCCGCATCTTTTCATAGAATTGTCAAGCAACTCAAACTCTTCATACTTACTCAGTTCGGCCACTTTTTTATCTGTATGTGCGTCTCTCGCCATTTATATCATCTCAGATTAGACTTAGTTTACTGGTGAAGGTCTGCAGTTAACTAAAATCAAATAAAAGTGCGGATGAAAAAGCTTTGAAAATTCTTGGTGTATACCAGAAGGAGGCTTACCGACTTCTACAACAACATCGCAAAAGCCTGCCAGACGAGGTTGCATACAACAATAGCTGAAAATTAAGCAATTTGCGTGTGAGATTATGTCACACCCACACACATGCGCCTTCATCAACAAACAACCGAACTCTGCACAAAACAAAAGCTGAGCGGAAGTGGGAGAGGGAGAGGGAGGTGTACCAACACCAATAAAAGGAAATCAACATGCAAATTGAGTGGTGCGAGCGCTTGTGAGTAGATATTTCGATAGCATGAAGGTGACTGTGTGAATTGTTCACATGTGAAAATCAAATTAATTGCCATTGTAGCATACCGCTAGGCGCTGAGGCAAAGGTTATGGGAAAATGTACGCAATTGATGTGGGATAAAAGCGCATCAACTAGTGTGCTCGTGTACAGGCTAGAATATCTAATTCCCAAGCACAACAGTGGCGCACAAACACAAGCAGATGCATGTTTGTATATATGTGTATATGTATAAGTGTTTGTGCGTGAGCAATACACCAATACAAGTGAAATGGAATCCGATTTCGGTTTTGTGAGCAGCGTGAAGCAACAACGCAGCAGAACCGCTTTAACGCCACAGGCATGTTGTCATACGGAATTGTGTGTTACGCATATACAGTTATACAGACATAAGTATGTATATGTTAGTGCGCAAAACGTATTGTCATTGATATCCATGTCAAATTATGTCATTTTCCGTACCACAGGGATTTGCACTTACCTCACCAAAATGCTATGCATACCTGTGTAACGGCGTGCAAAATAACCGCACAACCACAGAAACATGCTAATGAATCTGCTAGAGGCTATATTATATTTGTATATACATATATATATGTATATGTAGTATAAGTGAGTTAAATATATGAATTGTGGTTTAATTTGGTGAGATCTTAAAGTCATTTAGGTAAACTAAAACAAGAAAAAACGTTAACTTCAGTTGCACCGAAGCTAAATACCCTTCACAGGTGCATTTCTGTTAGTAATTATGTGTTCAGTTTGTATGGAAGCTATATGCTATAGTAATCCGATCTGAAAATTTTTTTCGGAGATTATATTTTTACCTTAGGCAGTAATCCAAGTCAAATTTCGTGAAGATACCACGTCAAATGTGAAAGTTTTCCATACATGAACTTGATTCCGATTGTTCAGTTTATATGGCAGCTATATGTTATAGTTAACCGATCTGAACAATTTTTTCAGAGATTACATTATAATCTTAGAAAATAATCTATACCAAATTTCTCAAATATATCTTATTAAATGCAAAAGTTTTCCATAACAGCACTAGATTCCGATCGTTCAGTTTGTATGGCAGCTATATGTTATAGTTAACCGATCTGAACAATTTCTTCGGAGATTATATTGTTG
>NW_017537045.1:1013223-1026459 GCF_001853355.1 Bactrocera latifrons | reverse complement strand
CATAAAATAAATGGCAACCCTAATTACCCGCAATCTCTACTTGAACCGAATACTGTACAACAGGCTTAGTGAATATTATATTTTTTTTTTTTTTTTTTTGTTTTGTAAATAGAGTTTTTAAACCTATCCGAAAGCATTTCTGGTGAAAATACATATAAATTATTATCTATATTGTTCGAAAGATCATTTTTCAAAAGGTCAACAATAAAGCACCTTGACATTCAGATAGCAAATACAAAAATAAAACAAGTGGCAACACTATTCAAAATTAACTCAAATGCTTCAAAATACAATTAGTTTCATTACAATATTTACTAATTTTTTATATTTTTTCTAATTGCTCACGTCATCTATGTGAAATATTCGCAAATAAATGGCAACCCTATTAAATAAAATTGATAAATTTCATTATCTCATATCAATAACGCTTTTATGATTTCCCAAAATTTTTTAATAGTAGTTAGTTTAGTTTTCCTAAATATCGCGACAAAACGGCAGTACATGGCAATATTTTTAAAACATAGTTTCTTATGCAAACCATTCAAATTATGCGTGGTATTGGCAAACTTTTCTCCAAATTCATTTGTATACTTTCATTTCTAACTTTATGCATTTCATGCAATACTTCTAAATAACTTTTATGGGCTATTATATTAGCATATGTACTATGCATAAGCAGATTATTTATTTTAGATTGATGGCAACCGCATATAATCAAAATTTTAAAATAAATGAAACCAAAATTTCTTCAGTTTGTGGTTCTTATTGCTTTTATGATTATAATTGTATTAATATTTTAGAGTATGTTTCTCAATAGGGGGCAACTTCGCTCCAAAAATATATTTATATGATATATACAATTACTTTTACATTTTGCACAATTCTCTAAATAACTTTTAGGGGATATTATATTGGTTTAAAAACATAAATAACCAATTTTAACCAGTATTAAGGCCGGATGGCAACCCGAGAAAAATTGTATTAAAAAAAGTTAAGTCAAAAAATACTTATTATAGCTTAATATAACTTAAGTAATAAAAACTAGCGTATATTTTTCAGTTTTTTTCAATAGGTGGCAACTTGAAAAAAAAATTTAACAATAGTTTTTTTATATTTTTAAATTTTTTATTTTTTTTATATTTTTAAATTTTTTTTTTTCAATTACTTTCACATTTTGCACAATTCTTCTAAATTTCATTTAGGTAATATTATATTGAATTAGATACCTAAGCAACCACTTTTAACGGGTAAAAGGTCCACAATACAGCCCTAAAATAAAATAAAAATTTCTTATTGCTGCTTAATTATAGTTTAAATAACAAAAAGTATTTTTTATGTTTTTTTGTCAATAGGTGGCATACTTTTTATTTACTACCGAAACTACTATATTGCTGAAATTGGTAGATTTGCTCACATCTTACCATAATGTATACATACATAAACATATGTATAGAAGTTTGTAGATATGTATATGAAGGTCGCCTACAGTCACTTTTGCCCAGCGATTGGTATAAATTTCAAGGCCTTCTCAGCACCAATCATCACGATTGTACCTCTACAAAATTTATTGTCGAAAAACTATATTTATTTGCATATGCAAAAACAGCCCAGCATAAATAACGGTCACATGCAGCATTACACCCACATATGTACATTTTTTCTGCTCATATGCACATACATGTCTGACGCACTCAACCGGAAGAAAGGACAATCATGGCATGCGACAGTCCAAAAAAATATCGCCTGCTGTAAAAGAATATCACCTAAGTGCTTAGTATCAGGCGGCAAACGCTGGCCAGTGGGGCACAAATAAAAGATGAAGCTGCTATAAAAACTATTACCAATTTGCATATATGCAGCTATGCTTGCGTGTGTTTGTGAGTGTGCGTGCGTAATAAAAAAATGTGAAAATAACTCAAATTGTGGGCGTTGCTGACCTTGTAAGCTGCGCTTATATGTTTGTATGTATAGACGTAGCTGATAGGTGGGTTCGTGTTGGCGGAAACTTTATTTTCATAGCATACTGTTGGGCGTTTCACAGGCACATGCGTTTTAAGGGCACAAATGCGTCCCCTTTCACCAAAATCAACAATCTACATATGAAATATGTGTAGGGGACTACATACATACATACATATACATAATAAATTTAYATAAGTTTGTTCGTATATATGTACATATGCATATATGTATATTAAAAATTTCATATTTTGGGGTGCTGTGTGACACTATCAGCTCACCTTGAGCAGCGTAAATGAAAAATAATAGTTTCAAATTTAAATACAGTTATGTACGACATAGTTGTTTTTTTTTTTATTTAAAGAAAGTTTCTCATATTCAACCAACTCCTTCAGCAAAGCACATGCTTCAAGAATATCAAAATAATTATGTATTGTAATTATAATTTGTACCTTTCAAAATTCATTAGTTATCCGTATGAATGGATCCGAAAAATGTGGATCTATAAATTTAAAAAATGTGTACATAAATCAAGCAGCCTAAAAGTATGCAATAAAAATTCCAAATATGTTTTCTTACAAATTTTACCAAATATTTGTATTCTCTTGCTCTCGTGCAACAACATTTCCCTTTTTATGCATATCTCGTAAAGGAAAATTAAAGCCTTAAAGTATGCAACATCTATTTCAATTTTTTTTGGAAATTTTCAGCAAGCGCTGACTGGTTTGCTTCGCCTCCTAATGTCACAACAAAAACGAAAATGTATTTATACAGTTATTTCGTGAGAATTATTTCTAGTTGAACTTCTTGTAACTTTTTATTTATTTTTTTATATAAATTTTATTCATCTTGGAATTTTAAAATCCAATCAGCCCTAAACTATGCAAAAAAAATATTTATTTATTTCTATAAATTTCACTTTTTCTTCTTCAACTTTTATATCGTTTTATGTCAGCATATTTTTTTTCGAATTTTAAAAATTACTTATCTATTTCACATATAAAGCTCGCTCGGGCGTTAAGCATAAAACCCAAGAGGTGATATATTTATATAAAATTAAACATTGCGATGCTTTAGGCCTGTCGTATAGCTTGAGCTTTGTTTGGCTCGTTTTAAATTCTGTACTTTGTTCTTCCCGAAATAATTTTAAAATTGAAAGTGGCAAAGCCCATTTCTAAATCATCCAAACGTACTAACAATTTCGGTTTAAAAAAAGGAAATCCTTTAAGCTTTCCCTCAAAATCGCAGCTGCTTTGAAAATCCTCTTTATTTCAAACTACAATTGGACAGCTAGTCGTCAAGCAAAATTCGCACCGACCTTCAATAACTCAACTAATTTCTCAACTCTAATTTTTCTGTCTCATAAATCTTGCAAAAAGGAAAAGAAATGACAAACTCATTAAATATTTTAATTACATCAGCACCTGATGGTGACCTCCAAGCAATGACATTGAAACAGATTTTGTCCGTGACCAAATGCCACAACAGACGCACGCACACACCGGCGCTTTAGCTCAGCTCGAGCGTAAATGTTTTATTAGCGCCACCAAATTGTCAATTTAAAAATTTAGCGCGGAGTGGCAGCGAGTGTGGGCGTTACCGTGATTGGTGTGCTCTGCTTTAAATAAATAAATAAAGTTATGGATTTGAATTTTTGTAAAGAAATACAAAATGCATTCTGGATGGATCTGGTAGACTCCTATTTTGTTAGGTATTTTTACTAACTTTTTCTATAAGGGATACTCGAAACGAAGTTAGTTATAGGAAATCATTCTGATATACTGCTAGTTCCTTTTTTTGTATTTGTGATAAGATATGTTCTAGATGTTTTCCGATGTATAAAGGAACTAACAAACCTAAAGCGGCCTACAACCATCCCTAAATCACACATAAAAAACATACTCTCTTGAGTAAATTCAGCTTTTGTTGCATATTAATTAAAACCACCGAAAATGGTGAAGCCGTCAGCGCTACCTCCTGCAGCCATTTATAAACGCGACGTTTTCTTTATTCATCCCCACCGTCTCTCCGCATTGTGCGTCTCAAACGACTTTTCAAATTAATTTACGCGTCCACTAAATAATAAATCACGCACCTGAGCTTTCGAAGTATAATATAATATTTATTAGCTAGACATTAATGAGTGTACAAAAGCAGTAACAAAGGCAGTTATGTTACTTGAAGCATGTTATATAAGTTGCTTATATTACAATAAAACATTTATAACTAATTATGTTATTGTTGTTCTATATCATTGCAGGCGAACGACTCATTCAGTATGCTAGTGAGAATCTAGTCACTGAAGTGCTTATACACCCTCAGTACAATACACTCATACAATGTATGCGTAATCTACTGAGCAGTTTTACACGACATCGTCACATTATACACGCTGGCTACACGTTCTCCGGCAATGGTTCCTGGATCTTACAGGTGAGTGGGCATTTCCAAAGAATTTATATGGACAACTGGAATACAAGTTTAGAAGGAAGGCTCACAATATGAAATACTGCTAGTCTCGAAAATAACATATACAGATATACATAATTTAATAAGGCTTTGGACACCCATAATTAACAAAAAAAAAGAGTATAAAGAAAGTAACTATAACCCAATATTATATATTAGGGAACAAGTTGTGGGTTAAAAACCCCAAAGCAAGGATCTATTCACGTAATATTCGATACCACCAAAACCTTATTGGGTTTAGAATTTAAAACAAAACCCAAAAAACTATATGTTACTCAACAATCGAGTGTTAGGTTAGGCTAAGTTATGTTAGATGGCTGATTGAAGATCGAAATATGAGTCCTCCCAGAAGCCATAAAAAAGAGGAACTCCTATTCGAACTTATAAATTACCAAATCACTTAGTACCCAAAATAAATTTGTACTCCCGCATGTGCTAACAAGTGCTTAAGTCTTGATCTCCCAAACGCAAGACAGTCAAGAAGGAAATGTTGAATTGTTTCCAAATCATCTTTTCTTCCATACTGGGTGCGCAACTATCTAGTAATAGAATACAAGAGGATACGCGAGCACCTAGAGTGCCTTTTCATGCTAGCTCATGCAAGCTATGCAATTTCCTGTGATTCCGCTGTGGCCGTGCCTCTATTGCAGTCTTATTACAAAGACACTAGATGGTATTGACATGATGTTTAGGCACTCCTCGTCCAAACCCTGAAGGCACTGTAAATGCGTCAAGGCTAGTATCGCCTCTCTGCCAACTGAGTAAATGGTCACTTCGCTGAAAGAGGCTACACTTCGGAGCAGCAGATCTACTGCTACTTTAATGACTACAATCTCGGCTGGAAGACACTGCAATAGTCAGGAAGTCTAAAGCTGCAGTTGGTAGAGAACTCCTGATAGGAAACCTCTTCACTTACCTTCCCAATATTTTAACCATCCGGAAAGAAGCTCATTTCCATTCTCCTCCAAGCGTTTATCCCCACCCAAAACTCCCTTATCGATATAAGCAGAGAAGGAGCTGCCAGAGTTCTGTTTGATTTTACTTAAACGGATATCGAACTGACCAAGAGATCGCAACTCACCAGCCTATTCCAAATTTGTTTTAAAAATATTTTCTACCACAAGGTCTTTGAAAGATGCTCACAAAACCCAAAAGCTATAAGACAACCTGTTTCCCAACAATCCAGTGTACTTAAACGAAGTTCAGAACGGACCAAGGGATCTCAACTATCTCAAATATCCAGACCTGAGCTATCGCAGGTCTGTATTTCTATTATAATCTCCAAAGATTCAAAATTGCCCACCAAATTCAATACTGAGTGCCGCACTCTAAAATTGTTTTCAAAATTAGATATTCAAACCAAGGCTCAGAAGCTCTAATCTTAGCTTGCATCGAATCGTATATCGTTGACCAATATGGCAAGTATACTATACCAAATTTCCAAATCCAAGTAAAATTTTTCCTGAGTCATACAAATTATTCGTACCACCCCGCTGAGCTGAGAATATATATCAACCCATTCCAACCGAACTTTTAGTGATGGCCGTCATCTTATATACCGTCCTATCTTTAGTTAGACCATTTTCCATTATACATATGCATCTATTCAATTATTTCCCTATAGGATGGAACCTTCTCCGTCTCCGACTTCTCGGAGGCGTTTCAGGAACACGATGTACAGCGTGTCATACGTGCCTACGCCGACACGATTACAATGAATATACATTGTGCCGATGCCGGCCACTGGCACAGCTTGCCACACAAAAGTTTTGCACGCCTCTGCAAAATACGCATCAATCCCGTTGATGTATTGGACACCAGCAGTGAGGGCATCAATGCCTTTATTGGTAAGACAAATTTAAATTATACCACAGTTCATAAGCTTTAATCTATTTTCAATCCGCACAGACTATCTAGCACCACTGCTCGTGCCCACATCACTGCGGGAATTGCTTGAGACCTCGGATGTTGTGGGTAATATACGCTTTACGCATCCAACACTATATGTCTTCCCCGGTGGACAGGGAGATGCTGCACTCTTCGGCATCAATGGTTTTAATATGTTGGGTAAGTAAACCGTCGATTTGACAATATCTCTCATAAATTACATAAATAACTTCTCCTCGCAGTTGATGGTGGCTTTAATCGCAAAGCTTGCTTCTGGGACTTCGTACGACACCTAGACCGCTTGGATGCCGTCCTCATGACACGCCTTAACAATAGCAACATACAAGGTATCAGTTCGGTAGTATCTCGCAAGCGTGATGCCCATGTTTATCCACAAATTGGACACTTCTTTGGTAATGTGCCCGATCGTAAAGGTGGTCTGCCCAGTCCCGATGGCGACAAAGACCGCGATCCATTGCTGGTTGATCTCTTCGAACATGGCCACAATTTGGTAAGCGATCTTAAGTCGCTGGACTTGAAACCACAAAACTGTTATCGCAACCAAGAGCCAATAAATCTGTATCACAAAGTTGGACATGGCACACTGGATATGTATGTGATTAGTCCTGCGCGTGACTCGAAAGAAGTAAAAGAATTCTTATCGAAGTGGCACTCCGGCGATCAGCGTCTTTTTGCCGCACGTGATACACGCGAATTCAATTTCCCACTACAAAACTTGGTTTCGATCTGCGCGCTGCTGGTGTGGCAACCAGCCAATCCAGATGATACTATCACCCGTATACTCTTCCCCGGTAGCACACCTGATTTTAAGATACAAGAAGGCTTGGAAAAACTCAAGCATCTAGAGTTCATGAAGCACTCAACCTGCACTGCCAAATCAATTGCACCAGCTATACAAACTGTGGTAACTACACGAAAAACATTCAAGTCCGCCATCGGTGCGCCTATTGAGCCACTGAGCGTAACAGCTAAACCTAAATTCGCACCAGTTGCTGCCGCGGCTGTTGCTATACAGCAAGACAACAAAACTAAAGAGGCCGCAGCTGCCGCCGCCGCTACACAAGTCATCGAAGAGACTAAAGTAGAGAAAGTAGAGGCTGAAAAAATTGTGTTACCAAAGAAAGAAGACTCGGTGGACACTGATGAACCTGCTGCTGAAACTGGCGATGAGGCTGTGCCTGAACCAGAACCAGCTATTGAGGTAGAGAGCAAGGAGGAAGACAAACCCGATGGTGAAACAGCAGATGAGGACAATAAAGAAAAAGAGGCCGAAACTGAGAAGAAGGTTGAGGTAGTAATTGTTAAGCCACAGCCACAAGCTGCACCACAAAAGGAAGAAACGCCTACACCAGAGGTAATTAAACCAAGCAGGGTTGCCAAAGGAAAGGGGGATAAACCACGTGCCGAAGTCAAGCCTGTAGTGCGTTCACGCATTGACACCAAACCACCCAAATCAATGGAGCGCAAGGGTATAAGGAAGGACTTGACTGCTGAGAAGAAGGCCTCACCCACTGCTACGCCACGCAAAGAGCCTGCAGCACCAAAACCGGGCGCAGCACGGGATGTAAAACCTCGCATTATTACACGTGCCACCAAATCCAGCCCCAGCAGTACGCCAGCCAAGAGCGCAAAAGACGCTAACAATCGCAAGGTGCTCGAATCGAAGCAGCAAGCGACACGACAAGTTACCAGCACTTCCACTACTACGACCACACGTCGTGAAATGACGCGTACCACTGCAGCGGAACGCAAGGAAACACGCACACAACAACAGCAAGCTCAACAACGTAAACCAATTTCACGGCGTCCACGTGGCGCTTCGCCAACAAAACGGGCACCCGGCAGTCCAGTCAAGTCGGCTAAGCCTAAAGCGGATTTGAAGAAATCACGTCTAGATAAAGGTGGCACCACAGATTCCAGTCTGGTGTCAACGCCATCGGCAGATGAGGCAGTTGCTGCGAAAAAACTACAAGATCTGACCGCGTCGCAAGAGTTGGATGCTGAGAAGCAACGTGAACTCGACGATCTCAAAGAAGAACAAGAAGTTGTACGTGAAATAGAAGCAGTCTTTAGTCGTGATGAAATGAAACGACAAAAGCAATTGGCTGCTGAAATGCGTGAAATGTCTAAACAGGATAGCACTACTGAGGCCGAAGAAGAGGAAGAGTATTTGATAATCGAAAAGGAAGAGCTCGATCAATATACCGAGGATTCAATTGTGGAGCAGGAAAGCAGCATGACGAAAGAAGAAGAAATTCAAAAACATCAACGTGATTCACAAGAGTCCGAGAAGAAACGAAAAAAGAGCGCAGAAGAGGAAATCGAAGCCGCTATTGCCAAAGCAGAAGCCGAAGAACGCAAGGCACGACTCGAGGACGAAGCTGCTGATGAAGCACCTGAAGCGATAGAAGCTGCAGTAGAGGCTGGCGAGGAACAAGTTGAAGAACCTGCACATAAAATAACTACTCCAGAGAAGTCAGAAATTAAAGCCGAGTTGCAAGAAATAATTACCACAGCCAAGGATATAGTCACAACACGCACTGAAGAGCAAATAACCAAAGCCGAAGAAGAACTCTCTTCACCTACGCCTGAGGACAAAATAAGCAGCGCGAAGAAAACTTCCGACACCAAAGATGAGCTTATCGAACAACCTGAAATTATGCCTGCCAATTTACAAGAAAGTCTCCCAGAAGAGAAATTCTCAGCTACAATCGAGTCCGGCGCTACTACAGCGCCAACGCTGCCCGAGGACGAACGCATACCTCTCGACGAAATCAAGGAAGACTTAATAATCGAAGAGAAATATATTAAAGAAGAAACCAAAGAAACTGACCAGGCGGCTGGATATGAAGTAGCAGACGTTAAACCAACTGAACCTGCTGTAACGGCAGCCGGCATTGTCATTGAGAAGATAGCCGAGCCCGTAATTGTCGGCTTAGCTACCGCAGAACGTGTACTGCCAATGAAGATGACTTTTCAGGCACAACAAAATCTACTGCGCGATGTTGTTAAAACTCCAGATGAAGTAGCAGATTTGCCTGTACATGAAGAAGCCGACTTGGGTGTCTATGAAAAGGATACACAAGAAAGCGGTAAAGTCATTTCGCATAAAGAAGAAATTACAAAGGAGGAAAAGGAAACTGAAGAAAAAGATATTTACGAAGGTAAAGAAATTGAAGTTGCAGAGGAAATAGGGACAATAGATAAGGTAGATGATGAGAAGGTGAAAGTGGAGATTGCAGAAAAACCATTGCAAGCAACCGAGGAAAGCGCTGTGTCTCCAACTGAAAAGAAACCGCTCTCACCTATAGAAAAACCAATTTATTCTCTCGAAAAGGAAACAACTCCCATCAAGAAAGCCGCTTCCCCTGATGAGAAACCAGGTTCTCCTTTGGATAAACTGCCATCTCCTACCGAAAAAGAAGAAATACCAGCCGAAAAAGTATCCTCTCCCACTGAGAAGCCAGAGTCCCCTGTCAAGCAGCAACCTTCACCTGCTGAAAGGCAAATATCTCCCGCTGAAAAAGAAACGACACCAGTAAAGGAAGAAGAGACGTCATCCGAAAAGCTTACTACTCCATCCGAGAAACCTGTTTCTCCAACAGAAGAAGAGACTCCGAAAGATAACAAACAAGCTTCCGCTAAAACGGATATTTTGACTAAGGAGACCCCGGCAGTTAAGGAAGTTATTTCACCTGCAGAAATATCCGTTTCTCCAACTGAAAAAGACACTCAACAATTAGATAAAACGACATCATCCGCTGAGAAGCCTACATCACCTGTTGAGAAGAAAGTGCTTAAATCAGAAGATATTATAACTGAGACGACACCATCACCAACCGAAAAATCCGTCTCTCCAACTGAAAAGAAAACTACCGAAGTAGAGAAAGAGCCATCACCTCTTGCAGCTTCTCCAACTGAAAAGGAGGCTCCAAAAGTTGGGAAAGTACCTTCCTCCATTGAGAAGCCTCCTGTTGAGGAAGAAATAGTAAAAGCAGACGATATTGCAACCGAAAAAGCTGCTTCTGAAACGGAAAAAGAATATTCTCCAACAGAAAAGGAGCCTGAGAAAGTAACTTCACCAGCAGAAAAAGACGTTTCTGCAGCTGAAAAGGAGACTTTGCATGTAGATACTGTAACTTCACCTCTTGCAAGTTCTCCAACCGAAAAAGAGGCTCCACTGGTTTCGAAATTACCGTCTCCTGCTGAGACGCCTGCATCTCCTGTTGAGAAAGAAGCCTTGAAACCAGAGGATATTTCAACTGAAAAGAAATTGTCACCAGCAGAAAAATTGGAAAAAGAAATTATTAAAACTGAGCACATTTTAAGGGAGAAAGATGCTTCAATAGTAGAAAAATCCATCTCTCCAATCGAAAAAGAAGCTATAGAAGTAGACAAAGCTCCTTCTACAGCTGATCAACCTACTCTAAAGGAAGTGCTACCTGCCTCAGGGATTCACAAAGAAGCTGAAAAGGTTTCAAGGGCTGAGGATAAACCAACTTCTCTAGTAAAAACAGAAGAAGCTGCAACTGATAAGATGATCGAGAAACCAAAATCACCTATAGAGTTAGAAGTACAAAAGAAAGATATTTTAGCCGCTGATGCAGAAAAACCAGTAACTTCATTAGAGCAAGAACTAGCAGAATCTCATAAAGCGAGCTTACCTTTAGGTATATCCGCTGAGGAACCAACTTCTGATAAAAAAGGCACGCCTCCTAAAGATAAATTATCATCACCTGTTGACAAAGCACCTACCGAAGAGTCAAAGAAGTCTACAAGCACCCCTGAAGAAAAGGATGGTAGTGAAATTACATCAGAGGACGAGCTTCCTGCGCTAGTACTTGCAGATATTGATACATCTAAGCCAAAAGATAAAGACGACACAGTTTCAGTAGGAAGTCCAGCAACTATCGAAGAAGCTATCGAGGTTGAAATGCTGAAGTCTTTACAGGCCAGTAGAAAAACTTCTCAGGAAATAAAAGATACTGATTTGAAGGTGGAATCTCGTAAAACATCGGTAGTGTTAGATGAAAAAGAAGAAGAAAAGGAAGAAAAAGTCGAACTTTCTTCAAAAGAAAAATCTCCTGTCGAAAGTATCAAAGATGAGAAATCAGCACTCGTCTCCAAAGAAGCATCACTGCCAGGGTCAACTGTCGAAAGTATTAAAGATGAAAAGTCCCCCTCTGCATCCAAAGAAATCTCTCGACCAGCTTCTGCTGCAGAAAGTATTCATAGTGATGCTGAAAAATTCGAAACAGAAACTGTTTCTTCTCCGGTTGATATGGCACCAAGAAAAATTGATACTACTGATCTTACTTTAATGTTGGACGTTTCAAAAGGAGATACCAAACTGCCAACATCATCAAGTCCTGTCGATGTGGCGGAAGGCGAGTTCTCGGAAGTTAAAGACACATTTGTAAAAACTCAAATAGCATCTGCTGAGAGCACTGCTGTTAGTGGTACGGAGACCGTTTCCAGCCCTATAGATGAAGCAAAAGATCTAATTACAGAAGCTGATATTACTGCTCGTCCGGAAAGTCCAGAAGCAGAAAAATCACCTGTTATATCAAAAGAAACATCCCGCAAGCCATCACAAAGTGAGTCTGCAGCCGGTAGTACTAAAGACAAAACATCTCCCGTCGCTTCTAAGGATACATCTCGACGAGAGTCTGTCGCAGAAAGCATAAAGGTTGACAAATCTTCAATCACTTTCAAAGCAGATACCGATACGGAAGACCTCAAAGACCAAAAGTCACCTGGAATACCAACAAAACCTGCCCAAACCCCTTCCACAGCCACAAAAAAAGAAGACAAGTCGTTTCTTGATCCAAAAGAAGCGTTAGAGCCAGAAACAACTAAAGAAAGTCTTAAAGAAGAAAAATCACCAATCATATCTGAAGAAGTATCTCGTACTGAGTCTGTTGCAGAGATCACCCAAGAAGAAAACGATCAATTTATTGAAACAAAAACTGCGCCATCAGCAGTGGATAAGGCTTCCACTAAGTTAGATCAAACAGAACTGGCACTTGATTTAGATAAAATAAAAGCCGACACTAAACTTCCAACATCTTCAAGTCCTGTAGATGTTGCTCATGGTGACTTCCCTGAAGTAAAAGAAACATCTGTTGCATATAAAACAACTCCAGCAGAAGAAACCACTGTAGCAGGCGCGGAAACAGTATCCACTCCAGTTGATGAAGCAAAAGAGTTAACTGGTATCAATGCAGAGGAGATAACACGCCCCGAAAGTCCTGAAGGTGCTTCTCCTAAAATCTCTAAAGAAAGCTCTCGACGACCATCTGTGGGAGACAATGACGATAAGTCACTACTCATATCAAAGCCAGGGTCGACAGAAGAAAGTTTGAAAGATGAAAAATCCGCTGTTCCTTCTGCGGAGCCCTCACGACGAGAGTCCGTGGCAGAAAGTGTCAAAGACGAAACGCCGGTAGTTACATCAAAGCCCGTTTCGGTAGAGGAGAGCATCAAAGATGAAAAGTCCGCTGCTCTTTCTGTAGAGCCCTCACGTCGAGAGTCCAAGGCAGAAAGTATTAAAGATGAAAAGTCAGCAGTCGAGTCCAAACCCGTATCGGTAGCAGAGAGTTTCAAAGATGAAAAATCTGCAACTCCTTCTGTAGAGCATTTATGTCCTGAACCTGTGGCTGAGAGTATAAAAGATGAAAAGACACCAGCCGCATCGAAACCCGCTTCGGTAGTAGAGAGCGTAAAAGATGAAAAATCTGCTGCTCCTTCTGCAGAGCCTTCAGTACCTGAATCCGCCGCTGACAGTATTAAAGATGAAAAGTCACCAGTCGCATCGAAACCCGTTTCGGTAGCAGGCAGCGCCAAAGATGAAAAATCTGCTGCTCCTTCCGCAGAACCTTCACGTCCAGAGTCTGCGGC
>NW_017537045.1:1001815-1011064 GCF_001853355.1 Bactrocera latifrons | reverse complement strand
TGCTGCTCCTTCCGCAGAACCCTCACGTCCAGAGTCTGCGGCTGAGAGTATTAAAGATGAAAAGTCACCAGTCGCATCAAAGCCGGCTTCGGTAGTAGAGAGTGTCAAAGATGAAAAATCTGCTGCCCCTTCTGCAGAGGCCTCACGACGAGAATCCGTGGCAGAGAGTATTAAAGATGAAAAGTCACCAGTTGAGTCAAAGCCCGCTTCGGAAGCAGCGAGTGTGAAATATGAAAAGTCCGCTGATCCTTCTGCAGAGGCCTCACTTCCTGAATCCACTGCAACTCTTGATGCGGAAACTATTAAGATGATTGATAAAATAACAGAAGAAGTTGAAAGCAAGTTAAAGGTGGCAGTCGAAGAAACAATTGAGATCACAGAAGAAGTTACTAAAGTCGAAGATGAATCTGCTAAGATAACTGAAGTACTAAAAGAGGCAATGGCTGATGAAGTTAAGACGGTAGTCGAGGAATCTGTTGAAAGAACTGAAGCTATAAGCGAGGTTATTGAAGATAGGGCTGTGACTACAATCGACGAGATCAACAAAGTTACAAAAATCGCTAAAGAGACAATTAAAGGTGAAGCCAAAAAAGTGGAAGAAAAAACCGAGGCTATAGTTGAGGAAACTTCCAAGAAGGTCAGCGACATAAAAGAAGATGTAACATCATCAATATCCGAGACCATAGATAAGGCCGTCAAAAAGACTGAAGAAATTGATGACAAACTGGAACTTTTAGCAGAAAAGGTGGAAATAACGGCACAAGGAGCAGTTGAAAAATTAGATGAAACAACGAAGACTATTGGCGAAGCTCTCCTTAAAACTGAAGAAAAACTTCAAGATTTCACCAAACTTACAGAAGGAAAAAGTAAAACTGTAGAAAAAGATATAACAGATAAGTTTATTGAAGTGTCTCAAGCTATCGAAGACAAGACAAAAACTATAACTGAAGAAGTCTCCAGAAAAGTTGAAGAAGTAGAGACAGCGGCTGAGGAGAAAACAAAAGCTATTGCTACAGAGGCCGACGAGATAGCTGAAGTAATCTCCAAAAAGTTTACTGACGCTCAAGATTTCGCTGCTGATAAAGCAAAGACAGCTAGCGAAGAAATCGCAGAAAAGGTAACTACAGTAACAGAAATAGCCGAAGATGTGCAAAAGACAGCAGAAGGAAAAGCACAAGCCACTGCGCAAGCTTTAGTAGAAATAATTTCGGTTGTACCAGAGGTCGCCGATGACAAAATTGAGTCTGTTGCAGATGGTGTAGACAAATTGATTGACGACGCAACAACTACCACAGCGGAACTTACCACAGCGGTTAGTGCCACGGTTGAGACAATTACAACTGATCTTTCCACAGGCATTACTGGATTCCTCAAAGATGTCAAGAGCAGCATATTCAGCACTGCAGAGAAAAAACATGAGAAGTTGAAGGAAATCACAGAAGAAATAATCAAACCGGAACAAATCGAACTGGACTCTTTGCCAACTGCTACAAAACTACCCCTAGAGCTAAGCACATACTCAACTGAATTAAGAGAAACCCATATTACTACGGTGGAATCGCCCGAATTTAAAGTGACGATGACCGAACGCGATGAAACCATACTTCACGACATTACAGAAGAGGACGAAGAGCACAGAATATCCCCACCCACAACAAAACCGGCAATATCCAGTGAACAGCCCTTACGTCCAGTTTCACCACGTGAAGAGGAGGTTGCTAAAATAGTAGCCGACGTTGCCAAGGTTTTGAAATCTGAAAAAGATATAACCGAAATTATTCCAGATTTCAACGAGGAAAAGTTGATACAGCGTTTGAAAACACCAGAAGAAACCGAGCCTGAAACCGTTACGGTTCAAAGAATGCTGGTAACCGCCAGCAGTGAAGATGGCGGAGAAGAAATAGATATATGTCCAAAAGGTAGTATTGTTTTTACACCGACCATGGCTCCCGAAACCATACCAGAAAAAGTTTCTACAATTAAACCACTGGACATAGACTACCAACACTACACTGAAGACTCTGGCGCAGAGGAATCAGAAAAGTCTTCTCCCGAGCTCCGTTCGGGTCCGATATCCATTGAAGAAAAAGACAAAATTGAAGAGTCCGAAAAGGAGCTTCGTAAAGAAGCCGCAACTAAGGTTGCAAAAGACGCACTGAATAAAGATACCATCGAATCTCGGCGAGAGTCAATTTTGTCGACTACAGAAAGCAAGAAAGATGATAAGTCACCTGGGGCTTCCAAGGAACCATCACGAACAGAATCAGTTTCTAGCACTAAAGACGAAAAGATTGAAGAAACTGTTGAATTCCATCGCGAGTCAATTCTGTCGACTGCAGAAAGCAAGAAAGATGATAAGTCGCCTGTGACTTCCAAGGAAGCATCCCGACCAGAATCAGTTTCTAGCACTAAAGACGAAAAGATTGAAGAAACTGTTGGCTCCCGTCGAGAGTCAATTTTGTCGACTGCCGAAAGTAAGAAGGAAGAAACAGTCGAAGCTCGCCGTGACTCAGTTTTGTCGACTGCAGAAAGCACGAGAGATGATAAGTCGCCTACGGCTTCCAAGGAACCATCACGACCAGAATCAGTTTCTAGCACTAAAGACGAAAAGATGGAAGAAACTGTTGAATCTCGTCGGGAGTCAATTTTGTCGACTGCCAAAAGTAAGAAGGAAGAGACGATCGAATCTCGTCGTGAGTCAGTTTTGTCAACAGCAGAAATCAAGAAAGATGATAAGTCTCCAGTAGCTTCCAAGGAACCTTCACGACCAGAGTCTGTCGTCAGCACTAAAGACGAAAAGATCGAAGAAACTGTTGAATCTCGTCGGGAGTCAATTTTGTCGACTGCCGAAAGTAAGAAGGAAGAAACAGTCGAATCTCGTCNGAAGAAACTGTTGAATCTCGTCGGGAGTCAATTTTGTCGACTGCCGAAAGTAAGAAGGAAGAAACAGTCGAATCTCGTCGTGAGTCAGTTTTGTCGACTGCAGAAAGCACGAAAGACGATAAGTCGCCTGTGGCTTCCAAGGAACCATCACGACCAGAATCAGTTTCTAGCACCAAAGACGAAAAGATTGAAGAAACTGTTGAATTCCGTCGCGAGTCAATTCTGTCGACTGCAGAAAGCAAGAAAGATGATAAATCACCTGTGGCTTCCAAGGAACCATCACGACCAGAATCAGTTTCTAGCACCAAAGACGAAAAGATTGAAGAAACTGTTGAATCTCTTCGGGAGTCAGTTTTGTCGACCGCAGAAAGCAAGAAAGATGATAAGTCACCTGTGGCTTCCAAGGAACCATCACGACCAGAATCAGTTTCTAGCACCAAAGACGAAAAGAGTGAAGAAACTTTTGAATCCCGTCGAGAGTCAATTTTGTCGACTGCCGAAAGTAAAAAGGAAGAAACGGTCGAATCTCGTCGTGAATCAGTTTTGTCAACTGCAGAAATCAAGAAAGATGATAAGTCTTCAGTAGCTTCCAAGGAACCTTCACGACCAGAGTCTGTCATCAGCACCAAAGACGAAAAGATTGAAGAAACTGTTGAATCCCGTCGGGAGTCAATTTTGTCGACTGCCGAAAGTAAGAAGGAAGAAACGGTCGAATCTCGTCGTGAGTCAGTTTTGTCGACTGCGGAAAGCAAGAAAGATGATAAGTCACCTGTGGCTTCCAAGGAACCATCACGACCAGAATCAGTTTCTAGCACTAAAAACGAAAARATTGAAGAAACTGTTGACTACCGTCGAGAGTCAATTTTGTCGACTGCCGAAAGTAAGATGGAAGAGACGGTCGAATCTCGTCGTGAGTCAGTTTTGTCAACAGCAGAAATCAAGAAAGATGATAAGTTTTCAGTAGCTTCCAAGGAA
The DNA here is from genome assembly GCF_001853355.1 of Bactrocera latifrons. Classification (NCBI taxonomy): domain Eukaryota; kingdom Metazoa; phylum Arthropoda; class Insecta; order Diptera; family Tephritidae; genus Bactrocera; species Bactrocera latifrons. The sequence continues at coordinate 1,007,206 of NW_017537045.1, read as the reverse complement.
CCTTCACGACCAGAGTCTGTCGCCAGCACTAAAGACGAAAAGATTGAAGAAACTGTTGAATCCCGTCGCGAGTCAATTTTGTCGACTGCGGAAAGCAAGAAAGATGATAAGTCACTTGGGGCTTCCAAGGAACCGTCACGACCAGAATCAGTTTCTAGTACCAAAGACGAAAAGATTGAAGAAACTGTTGAATCCCACCGAGAGTCAATTTTGTCTACTGCCGAAAGTAAGAAGGAAGAAACGGTCGAATCTCGTCGTGAGTCAGTTTTGTCAACTGCAGAAAGCAAGAAAGATGATAAGTCTCCTGTAGCTTCCAGGGAACCTTCACGACGAGATTCAACAGACTCTCGTCTGTCGACTGCAGAAAGCAAAAAAGATGATAAGTCTCCTGTAGCTTGCACGGAACCTTCACGTCTGGAATCAGCTTCTAGCATTAAAGACGAAAAGAGTGAAGAAACTATTGATTCTCGTCGGGAGTCAGTTTTGTCGACTGCAGAAAGCAAGAAAGATGATAAGTCACCTCTGGCTTCCAAGGAACCATCACGACCAGAATCAGTTTGTAGCACTGTGTCGACTGCCGAAAGTAAGAAGGACGAACCGGTCGAATCTCGTCGTGAGTCAGCTTTGTCAACTGAAGAAAGCAAGAAAGATGATAAGTCACCAGTGGCTTCCAAGGAACCATCACGACCAGAATCTGTCATCAGCACCAAAGACGTTAAAATTGAAGAAGCTGAATTTCGTCGTGAGTCACTTTTATCCACAACTGAAAGTAAGAAGGAAGAAGTGGTCGAATCTCGTCGTGAGTCAGTTTTGTCAACTTCAGAAAGCAAGGAAGATGATAAGTCACCTGTGACTTCTAAGGAACATTCAGGACAAGAATCTGTTGCTAGCTTCAAGGAGGGGAAGACTTGGGAAGTTGGAAGTACTTCAGTTTTGGCGTCAACTGAGGTAAAAGAAGTGATAGCTGCTAAAGAAGAACAGGTTGTGGAAACCGCTGACGTTCATATAATTACGATGGGAGAAAGGACTTCGGCGGTAACTAGATCAGTGGATAGTGAAATCCTTACTCAGAAGGAGGAATTGAATAAAGCTGTCGTAGACACCACTGAATCTAGATCTGTACATACGACGTTAGAGGAAAAGAATGCTGATTCATTCACGACTGAATCTGTATCCTCAACAACGGAAATATCCACAGTTGTTAGTAAGTCAATAGATTCATCCATTCGTTCACATCTTTGTGAGGAATCTCATAGTGAATCCATGAGTAGTGTTAAAATGGAAGATGATTCTCCGAGAAAGTCACTTTCCAGTTTCCTTGCTAGCAAAGATGATCCTAATAAAGGCGAAAGTAAAAAACTCGAAGAATCTATCGTGAAGTTTGTGAAAACTGAAGCGCTCACCCAAGCGGAGGAGTCCATGACACATTCAGAGGAATGTTCTTCTGAGTCCATAATTAGTGAAATTCAAACCAGCGATATAACAACACAAAAATTAGATACACACACAACGCTCAAAACTGCCGCCCAAAGTGAGGCTGTGGCCCTAGACGGTAAAGAAACTCTCAAGGACACCGTGGCTGAGTTCTTAGCCACAGAGAAAATTGTTTCAGCGAAGGATAGCTTTGTAAGTGACACAAAAGCAACAAAGCCTTCAGGTGAAACATTAGAAAAGACTATAAAAACAACAACAACACAATCGACTACAGAATCTCGTAGGACATCTGATTTACTGGCAAGCATGAAAGACATTTCGCGAAGAGAATCCGAATACAGCCAAACAAGCGAAGGACGGCACACACACAGCGATCACGAAGACGAAGAGGAAAATGAGTGTCTAATTAGCATGAAGGAGGGACGTTCTAAATCTATAGCTACTATTATGATGACCAGCATTTATAAACCCTCCGAGGATGTAGACACTTTTGAAAAGCTAGAAGAAGAGGAAAGTGAAGAACATGCTGAATGTCTTGAAGCAGCGGAATCGACTGTCACCAAATCCACAAGTATCGTGCACAAGTCAAGTGAAAAAATTAGTGCCGTGAGTTCCGAGGGCAAATCGAAAATATCAACACAATTGGAAACCATAATCTTAACACAACCACTTGAGAGTGATCCAAAGACACCACCTACTGCTCCAGTGAGTCCTGGCATAAAACATTCCACAACTAGCGCAAGTACAGTAGTAACCACTACAACAACATTAAGTGAAACTTGTGGCAGCAGTGCAGCTTCAGTGAGTGGACCACTCTCACCAAGAGATATTAGCGGTAAGTCCAGTCCCGGTGCACTCACATCTGAAAGTCAATCATTACCAACACCTTTTGGTCGCGGTTCTCTTACAGATGCGTCCGAATCGTCGCCAAAGCCCACTTCGCCATTCCCGCGTGTTAGCAAAGAAGAGCTTAAATCAGCCAGCGCCGCTGTCAGCGAAGCTATCAGCTCTGGCACTTATGCAACACAAGAATACAGCGAGAGCATGTTGCCAGATTTACATGAGCTGCGCGGTATAGAGAAGACAACTGCACTTAGTGGCAGCACTGAAAAAATAATCACAACAACTATTACAACCGTAACCAAAGTGATATCTAGCGATGGCAAGGAAATCGTTATGGAAGAGAAGACAGTTACAACCACAGACACCACGGAGCCAGATGGTGAGAAGGTGACTGTAACCACCACACGTACTACCAGCGAAAGTGACAAAAGCGATCACATATTGCCCAAGGAGGTGGCGTTGCTACGCGGCGCCTACCGTTCTTCCACACCCGGCAGCGACGATGAACGTATGACTGGCACTTACATGAGTGATGACGAGCTACCCGCATCGCCACGCAGTCTTGCCTCATCACATGGCGCAAGCTATGAATTGCAACGCTCCAGCTCAGGCGTGAGTAAACGCTCCGACTTCGATGTGGACGACAGCCAAGACGATATACCGCCACAATATGGCAGCGAAGAACACTCTGCCGCCCGCGCTGTATCCTCAACCATCAGCTGCCTACAAAAAATCGCCGATCCAATGAGCACCTCATTCTATGGTGCATTGCCTGACAGTTTCGACATCAAGCCAACAGCACCAATACCCATATGCGGCACCACAACGCATACCGTAACCACGCGCACATATGTCGCCGACTCACCCCCTAGTCAATCCACGGAAAGCATCGAAAGCACTAGCCAAACCTCAGCCAGCCGTAAAGTCATCAGCGGCGGCGCACACGCCAGCGTTGACAGTGGCGATCACAAATTCCTCGAAGAAGCCGACATGGATTTCGAAAAGGCGCTTGAGGAGCATGTGCAAGTGCGTGGCGCCGATGTTATGTCTTCAGTCACCGCCAAGTATTCTTATTCACCCTCCAAAGCGGAAGAGGTAGAGCATAGTGTGGCCAGTGTTGAAAAGCCAAAATTCCCGTTAGTTGATGTGCAGAAAACACGCTTCACTGAAACCGGTACCACTGTATCCAGCAGCAGCAGCACAATAGAAAGCGCAACTGAAAGCAAAGATGGCAAGACAACAACTACTACGACCACAACAACCACTACTAGTGCTGAAGGCACAGGCGCAACTGCCAGTGAGACCACAACAACCACCACCACGACGACATCAAGCGCTACCGGAGCACTGCCTAAAGACCCTCTAAAGGAATGGGGTAAACCATTGGGACTGCCATCGCCCGCACCACTGCCCATTGAGGGTGATGTACGCACCACACCGAAGAAGGAGCGTCGCTTAGTGGCCACTAAGACACGTCTAAACAACGAAAAGAATCTACGCAAACGTTCAGAGTCGCCCAATAAGGCCAAGAAGCCGGCGCCCGTTTATGTAGATCTCACCTATGTACCACACAATGGCAATTCCTACTACTCACACGTCGAATTCTTCAAGCGTGTGCGAGCGCGTTACTATGTCTTTTCCGGCACCGAACCCAGCCGACAAGTGTACGATGCGCTGTTAGAGGCAAAGCAAACATGGGAAGACAAGGACTTGGGTAAGTCTAATATGCTTGTTGTAAATCTCAATTGCTAATCTAAATAATATTTTCTGCCCACACAGAGGTCACCATAATACCCACATACGATACGGATGTACTAGGCTATTGGGTTGCTGAGAATGAGGAGCTTTTGGCCAAATATCGTATCGATTTATCGCCTTCAGCATCGCGTTGCACAATCAACTTGCAGGATCACGAGACATCGTGCGCCGCCTATCGCTTGGAGTTCTAGGCCACGGGGATGTTTATCTCGTTCGCCGATGCCGAAAATCTCATACAACTCTACAACTAAAAGCTTAATTCTACTACTAAATACTTTAAGTACTAAAAAATAAGATCAAACTAAAGGATAAAATTAAAAATTCAAACAAATTAAAATGGCAATGAAGCTTTTGACCGAACATCAATCGTGAAGCTTTTTATGAAACAAAGACAAACTTGCAATAAACGAGCAAGTAAATAATAGCAACACATGAAAGCTTTCTTGGCTGAAACTTGCACGTAGGCGCGTTAAGTGTGCGCACTTAAACAACCGTTGCGAAATGTGACAGTCAGGGTGAGCTTTCACGCTTCAAAAGCCCACAACTCAGCGCCGCAACACAGGCGCAAATACAAAAGCTTGACATACCTGTTGAAGAAAACAAAACACAAATACAAATACATAATATGCAACTGAAGATCTGTAACTGAGAAAGCGGAATGAGTGAAAGCTTGACAAAGCTTTGCGCTTATATAAGTACGCAGCTTTGTAGCAGCTTTTGCGCAATTTTGGTAAAACGAGAGTTATTAGCATAGCAGACATGAGCATAATTATGGCGGAGTTCTTGGTGTACTACACGAGATTTTGCAATTGAAAAAAATCGAGTGTAGCGCCATTTTGTTTATTGATGCCGCACATTTTTATGCGAAGTCGCGGAAGGCAATGAAACGGAATAGCGGCACTTGTAATGCAAAAGAATTGTAATTTAAGCAAAAAGGTAATTACAGTAATTAAATGCATATTTGTTGAAGATATTTAATTACACAAAAGAGATATATATACACGTATGTATTGCCTGATTCATGTAAGGATGTCGATGGCTCTTTAAGAAACCCAAAAACTAAAAAACACATGAAGTGAACGCTGAAAGCAAAAAAATTATCCAAACTAAACACAGAATATTAAAGCATAATAAATAGCTAATAAAATAACAACTTTGTGAGCAGAGCAAACCATGAGCGAGTTGATGAGAATAGATTGCTGAGAAGGAAAGTTAAAATAAATATTAAAAAGCTTTGAAATAATTAGAAAGGAATTAAAAGTGAAAATTAAATCTATAAATATTAAAATATATATATAGGTTAAATGAGTAAAAAAAGAATCAAAATAGATATCAATGAAATATGAAATAATTGAA
>NW_017537045.1:1000312-1001654 GCF_001853355.1 Bactrocera latifrons | reverse complement strand
TGACAGATTGAAATAAAACTAAATAAATAAAATAAAGTCAAAAAGAGAAGAAAAGAAAAGAAAAGAAAAGAAAAGAAAAGAAAAGAAAAGGAAAAAAAGTAAGGAAAAGAGAATACAATGAAATGAAAATGAAAAATTAATAAAAAATTATATTGAATGGAATGAAGTAAAGTAAAACAAAATACAAAAAAACAAATAACGTAAGAATAAAATAAAGAAATAAATAAACAAAATTAAAAGAAATGAATAGAATACATAAGAAAGATTAAAAAAAAGAATTAATTTAGAAAAGAAAAAGAATTAAAGCAAATAAAAAATAAAAAATAAAACTAAAAGAAAAATAAATTATGTGAAATAATAATGTGAAATTGAATAAAATTAAAATGAATAAAAAATAAATGAAATAAAAACTATATAGTATAAACAAAATGTAATACAGAAAGCAAGCAAAGAAATAACAAAAACAAATTAAGTAAAATAATCAATTATAATATAAGTAATATCAAGAAACCGACAAGAAACAGTAAATTTATGCACATAAAAATCAAAAAATTAAGGGTTTGTAGCGAATTTAATTTTTTAAAGTTATTTAATTTTTTTTTGTCTATTTTATATTTAATTACTTCTTTATTATTTTCATTTTTTTGTTTGAATATTTTTTTTTTTTTTCAAAAATATTTCACTTTTTTTATTGATAATTATGCCTACTACAAATGAAGTTCCTAACAAATGCCGCAGCAACTGAACACATGTTACATGAAAGTTTTTGTACAGCCTATAAAGAAAAAAGGCGCAAAGAAATAATAATTTAATAACACTTGAGTGAAAGCTCAGGAAAGCAATGAAAGCTTTTGTGGTTTTTAAAGTTGTGAAGCACATGCAATCGAAGGTTACGTGGTACGAGTGCCGCAGAAACTGAACACAAGTTGCATGAGAGCTCAAGGCCTTATGATTCATTTACGTGGACAAGAATCACATCACTTCAATCGTGTCCAGCAAGCTACTGGAATTATTCAGAGTGCTGGACCTTTGTGACCATATCTGATATAGGCGAGCGCACGATAGATTAGCTCGCAGTGCAAAACTCCAATTATTTTCCGTCTATGCATCTATCTAGAAGAAAGCTTTTGCGACAACTTCATAAGTCTAAAAAAATTCAATGTTTTTTAAACTATGTTTTATTAAAATTTATTTAATTTGCATTGTAATTGTAAAAAAAAAACTATTAAAAACTAATCAACTAATACTAACAGAATATAAATGATAAACACAAATCTAAAAGTTTTAAACAACAATATAATAACAACAATAATAACAAATAATACAAAACAACGGCAATAAT
>NW_017537045.1:996241-1000112 GCF_001853355.1 Bactrocera latifrons | reverse complement strand
ACATACAAAAACGAAAGCTAAAGCAAAAACAAGTCACAAATTATAAAAAAAAATCAAAACAAAGCAACAACAAGGTAAACAAATAACAAGAAAATAATTAAATGTGCCTCCTAAGAAGCAGAGAAATATGAAAATATATATCACATATATTATTTACTTACACAGACATACGTACTTAACAAACAAACAAAAAGAAACGAAAACTGAACCAAAATTAACAACAAAAGTAAAGCAAATAAAATAAAATAAAGAAATGTACTACATTGATTACATATTATATATAGTATACATACACCTATGTATATATGGTGGCATGTTGTTGTAAATGAAATGTTAAAACAACACTATAAGCAGCATCAAGCTAAATGTATACTTATTTATGTATGTATATATGTGTTAAGCGTGAAAAAATTGCCTAAAAACCATTAAATAATAAGAAAGAAAAGCTAAAGCTCCAGCTGAAATATTTATGAAATTAAGCAGCAAAAACGCTAAGCATTTAAATTATTTTGCGAAATTATATGCAAATCAAAAGCAAGAATTATATAAATAAAATATACACACAATTATTATATGCTAAATATACAAAAAGAAAAAAAAATTAAAACAAAACTTGGTTTATTCATATTAAAGCGAAGCTATTGAAAATAATATAATTACACAAGCAGTTTAAATTGCAACAAACATTGAATTGAATAACATTTCGAGAGGTGTATAGATGAGCTTTAAAGAGAACACGTGCATGGGGAATACACAAATAGGTGGCGTTTTCAAAGTTCGGTAGATGTGAAAGCTTTGTAAAAGCTCGAAAGATATTATAGTAGAAAGCTAAGGCAGTATTTTACGCAAAAGTTCTGCGAGCACTTCGGCTTTTCAAATAAAAGGTTACTTAAATAGAAGGATAAAAGCACAATTGATATAAGTAAGAAAAGAAGGAGGAAAATTAGGAAAGGAAAAAGGTAGAAAGACAAAATACGTAAATCTTGAGCGAAATTTATTAAAAGCTCTTGAAAATGTTTGTGATTTCAAAAGTGGTGAGGGAAAATATAAAGGGTAAAGTGAAATAGCAAGTGGAACCGTAGTTACATGAAAGCTTTTGCGAAAAATGGACAGATAGGAGCAAAACCAATGACAGAAAGTAAGATAAATTGTAAAAATTCTTAAAAGCTCTTGAAAGCTCTTGTAAGTTCAAAAGTGGTGAAGGATGTCCAAAGTAAAAGCTTCGTAGCATAAGTGGAAATATAAAGGGAAAAGTGAAATAAGAAATGGAACCAAAGCTACATCAAAGCTTCTGTGAAACTTAAGAAGGCCTAAAAGTCAAAAGGTGTGAATATAAATATAAAAAAAAATTGAAAGTGAAACTAAATCGAGATTACTTGAAAGCTTTTGCGAAAACTCCGTTAGTCTAAAATATTCAAAAAGCTTAAAGGGTGTGCAATACAAAATCTGCAAAGAATGTGTGGAAATAGAAAGCGAAACTAAATCGAGATTACATGCAAGGTTTTTGGAGATTGATAGGGCTAAAAAAGCCAAATAAAAGTACGCAAGGTTTTAAAACCTCATTTTAGAAAGGCAAATATTCTTACGAGAAATCAGCTGGAAATTTTTAGTATAACCTTCCAAAATAATGAAATCACTATGAAAACTAGTGAAAGCTCACGTATACTTACGAAACTATGAGTTTTAAGTTTTAAAAACCGAGCAATAAAGCTGAAATTACTTGAACAAAGCTTACGTATTAAGAGCACAGAAGAGCACGTGGTTATAATCTATGCAATTTTCAGTATGACATCTATACAAACTAATTTAATTATATCCCTCAGAAAGGTTTTTGATATGTAACATTTTCAATGAAAGCTCGGTGTAAGCTCAGTGTAAGCTAAACTGAAAAAATTTGCAACAAAAGCTCAGTGAAAGCTTTACTGAAAATTTTACAACAAACCGTTAAAAGATGTTTTGAAATACAATTGAACTACCAAAGCCTTGTCTTCGAGTCGTTAAAAATATAGTGTATCAAAGTTAGTAAAACAGGTGGATTACTAAGTGGAAAAGCGAAAGCTTCATGCAAGTGTTTGACAAGGAAACATAACTGAACTCTTGGCGTAATTTCAACATTTCCATGACACTTAGTAGAACCTACGTTAATATTATGAAAGCTCGGTGGAAAATTTTACATTCACATAAAGCCATGGAGCAGTCTTTAAAGCGTATTAGGCAAGAAAAAAACAATTGTAGAATTATAAATTAATACAAAGAAACTGAAACAGCGTTTTTTAGTTATTAATAACATTTTTGTTTGACGTAGTTCGAAAGCTTTTGAAATACCAAACTCATTCAACTCACAGAAAAATTGAAAGGCCTTTCACTTCTACCGAAATGATTTAAAGTAAACGCTTCGTAACCACATAGATCAGCTTAAAAGCTTTCATTAGGATATTTTGTAGTGCTAGAGCTTTCGTGGCAGCTTTTTACTAAGATTTTTGGTCAAAATACTTTTCTTATTTTCAAGGGTATGTCAAGTATTTAACTACATATGGCAGTGCAATGTTAATGAGTGACTTGTTGTTGTTGTTGAGTTGTGGGGCAGCTAAATGTATACAAATACATACAAACAATTAGGTTATAGAAAGCGGTAGAGTAAACAATAAGGAGTAGGTATGCAAAAATAAATATAATAAAATTTTAAGAAATAATAAAAATATGATAGCAGGGAAATGAGGGAAGTGAGAGCGGTGATAACACAAATTTTAATGGATTTGAGAGCGAAGAGCGTAAGGCGAGCGAATACCTGAAAAGCGGTTAGGTAATAAGATTGTGCTAAATAACGGTTAAATGTAATGGGTTGGCTAAAGGAACTGAGCAGAGCGGGGTTTGAGTTGAAGAATGAAAATATTTTATTTTTTTAAACAAAATAAATACGAAAACTTTTTTAATTTTTCATAATAGTACTAGAATAACAAATTGCAGAAAAATAGTGAAAGGAAATCAATAAAATACACACCTCTAATTAGCGTTAAGACAGTAAACATGGACATATGAAACCGTAAAAGTCAAATATGCAAACAAATCTACAAAATATACGTACACACGCAGATGACGCTGCTAAACAATAACGGTAAAATCATTAACTACAACCGCGGTAAAGGAATAATATACCAATGAAACAATTTCAATAAAATACAAACGTAATTATATAATACACAGCATACTTTTAGGCGTACACGCAGAGCTTTTTAAGCCACGCAGCTTTAAAGCTTTCACTAATTTCTCTTTTTTTGATGATTTTCTTAGCAGTCAATATAACGTCAAAATAAAACACAACAAAAAAGTTTAAATAATATGGCACTTACTTTTTTTACACTAACAACAAACATATAGAGTACATAAAAATAAATAAATTTGCAAAACACATTACCAAGTACGTAAAGTTGACAACAAATTAATAGTTAGCCGTAAAAGCTGGCCGTGAGACCGTCCAGGATATTTTCTTTGTGCATACACACATACTTACAAATATTCGTAGCATACTTTTTGGCTATTTAGCATGCAGCTAATACATTAAGTTGAAAAATGTGTCGTTTAAGCAGAAAAATAAGCAAATATGTGATAAAATTAATTTTTCACACACACACACAGGCAGATGCACATGCATTTATGTATGCAAGTGTTAGTAAGGAGTTACATATACAATACTTTTTTGCAAAATTTTTTAATAAGCGAGCGTATAAAAAATCATTGGCAGTGGTGCATGTTAACGGGTGTTAATACAATATTGGATTAAATTTGAAAATTTGCAAATGAAATATAATAATTGTCAATTCATTTCATATGCAAGTAAGATATAAAGTTTGAAATTTCAAAAATAAAATTT
>NW_017537045.1:977119-995441 GCF_001853355.1 Bactrocera latifrons | reverse complement strand
GAATTATTTGCCAATTAAGCAACACTTAGTGTAATCCGTGCTGAATGCCACATTTTTAAAAAAATTAAAAATTTAAAAAGCAACAATGAAAATTAAGCTTTTTACAAATAATTATATGCAACTTTATATATTATCAAAAAAAAGCGAGTTAAATTTAATAGTAACACAGACAAAAGGTAGCATTGGCAATAATCTATATATATGCAACTATTTTTTTTTTTTTTTTTTCAAATTATAGCAATTTTTAGCGACACATGTGTGGTTAAAGAAATAAAAAATTAATTATTGCTGTTACTTCATACTATAAAAGCAGTTTAATAATAAAATAAGAATGTTTATAATAATAGGATAGCATAAATTTAAAGAGAATATAAACACTAAAAGCAAAAAACGTAGTAAAAATGCTGTTAACTACAGAAAAATGTTCAAACAGGTTTAATATTTCAAATAATTTACGCTATATGAAAGCTCTCAATATTTTTAGATCATAGCTTTCTGGTTCTCTGAAACTAATACTGAAAAAAAATTAAATAATTCAAAAAATTTTTAAATATTTTTAAAATTTAAATAGTGAGCTTTCATGCCAAATAAAGCCCTCATGTAATATATGAAAGTTTTTTATGGGGACTAGTGCAGTTTTTATATGCAGACCAAAAGTTTAAAAATTAGAAAATCCTAAAAACTTTTTAAAAACATTCATTATTAAGCTTTCAACAAAAATTTCAAAGCTCTCTTCTGACATGCTACAAAGTTTTTATACTCAAATGAAAGTTTACAACTTTAAATAATTCAAAAGTTTAAATTATTGAGCTTTCATTCAAGAACACAGCTTTTGAAAATACTTTTAAATGTAGAAAATGTATTCAAATGAAAATTTTTACCGAAATGTGATGAAAGTCAAATATTTTTTCTTAACAAATAAGCGAAAGTCAAAAATTTAAGCTTTAATGCATGAAATGATGGGAAGTATATTATGAAGTACCACTAAGTCACAAATACTAAGGAAAAGTAAAACTACTGACTAGCTGGACTTTCTGTGAAATCACTCAGAAAATTTTTAAATATGCAACTTTCACTTAATAAAAGCTTTCACGTCATAGAGTCATAGAGTATTAAGAGAAATTTCACTACCTACAAAGACACTAAGTGTAGTATTATATAAAAATTAAAAAGTTGGCGAAATACTCCACTTTAAATAAATTTTTTTGAAAGCTTGCGTATAAAGTCCTGTTTGCATTTTCTGTTGAAAAAATAAAATCATTTACAAACAAAAAACAAAATACAAAAGGACATGTATAAGCGCAATCGATTCTGTATAATTTTCAAATATTTGATGTAAGCTAAAGCTTGTTAAAGCTTTAATAAAAACGAAAAATAAATTATAAACGGGGTTTCGCTTGGTGAAAGCCACGGCTTATTAAAGCATTCGTAAAAAATTTAAAACTTTCACAAACGTAGTTTTTATGTTTTCATGAATATGAATGACATTACGTTTGAGAACATATTTTTGGTGAAAGCCAAACATTTTAAAAGCTTAAGCACATATTTTTTGTCGTTTTAAAATATTTTAAAGCATATTGTGTGAGCATAAGCTTTCAAAACTTTTTGAAGCAAGGCAAAAGTTTTAAAAGCTTTAATACATAGTGCTAAAATATTTATAGACATATTTTACTTACTGTTAATGGAAGCTTTGAAAAATCTTGTCTAACCTGTAATAAAATTTCAGGCTAGTAAATTGTTTTGAGATTTCACTTTCAAAAATTTAAACTTGTGAAAGCTCTTTTAAAATTCTTAAAATTTTGGTTAAAACTCTTTTCATATTTTTGGACTAAGCCTAAGCTTGTGAAAGCTTTCATAAAAATCCTGAAATTTTTTGTTTAATTTTTGGTGAACGTTTTAATAGTTATTTTTAGTTTTTATGTTTTCTATGATCGCAAACAATTATGCCATAGTAAATTAAATTGAGCACCACGTTCAAATAATATTTTTTTTTTTTTTTTTGAGGTAAACAGAAAATTATATAACATTAATTAAAACCCAACAGCCAAATCCGCATTAATTGCATTAATTAATAATAATTTTGTGTATATATAAATGTGTAGCGAGCTTTCAGCTTCACTTATCTGTCGAGTGAATTTTCAATTGCCTTAAGACAGCTATGTTTGTTAACGAAATCTTTTATTGCTTCGCTAATTATAATAATATACAAAAAAGACGAAAACCAAAGAAAATGTTTAATAAATAAAATTTTCCGTATATTCCAATTTGTGAAACTAAAAATAATAAATGCAAAATCTTGATAAAAGAAATTAAATATATAAAGTTAATAAAATTTAAGTCATATATGGTGAAACAAAATAAAATTTAGAATGTAAAACTTCTTGGCACACATGCTTCAAAAGTATTGGCAAATTAACAAAAATATATATACAGAAATCGCTAACTCACATAATTTCCAAAAGAAGATATTAAATTAAATAAATACTGCAGAAATTATGCAGTAAAATGTCGCAGTAAAAAATCTTTAAAAAAAAATAACAAAGTATTTAGTCTGAATAAAGCTACAGCAAAGCGAAAATTCCGATTGATGGTCAAAAAAATAATAAAAACGAAAATAAAGCGGATAAGAATATGCTATATCCATGAAATTAATTATATTTCAAACTATTTAGAGCAAAAACAAACACATACAAAATATAAAAAACAAAATAAAAAATATAAAAATTCTGAAAAAACAAACAAATGTCATCAAGCTTATCTCAAATGAAATAAATAAAACCCAAATATGTAAAAAACAAAAACAACCATCTATTTGAAGAGTCTTCTGTTTATTTCAGATTATAGATAGTTAAATAAAAGGCAAGTATGCGGAATAAAATTTATTATAAGAATAAAAGCTTTCATAGAATCAATTTAATCAGCTTTCTCATGTCCGTTCTTTTGCTTGTAAAATTATCAAAATATCTTTAAATTTTTATAGACATTCTTCTTCAACAATTTAAAAGCTTGCTTGGGCAAAACTTATTCAAATATTACAAAAATCTTAAAGCTTGTGTGGTTATAGCTTTTTCAAAATTTAGCAAAAGCTGTGTTTCCTTTTAAAGCTTTCATATAAAATCAAAACATTTTATCAAAAGATTTCTTAAAATGCATATTGCTTGTTAAAGCTTTCATAAAGAATCTGGACATTTTTATAATGAAAGCTTTTACAAAAATCTTAAAGCTTGTGCGGTCATATCTTTTTCAAATTTTAGCAAAAGCTTTCTTAAAATATGTATTGCTTATTAAAGATGTCATATAAACTCTGCATAGTTTTATAGGCAAATTTGTGATGATAGTAAAGTTTTTTATAAGCTTTTATAAAAATCTTCTTTAAAATTTTAGTAAAATATACAAAATCCTTAAACTTTCATAGACATTTTTATGGTAGAAACTAAAAATGATGAAAGCTTTTACAAAAATCTTAAAGCTGGTGTGGTGAAATATTTTTCAAATTTTAGCAAGAAAGCAAGCTTTTTAAAACATCTTAAAGCTTGTGCGGTCATATCTTTTCAAATTTTAGCAAAAATTTTCTTAAAATATGTGTTGCTTGTTAAGCTTTCATTTAAAAACTGAACATGTTTATGGGCATATTTGTAGTGTAACAGTTGTAAAAGATTTTATAAAAATCTAAGAACTTACTTGTTCATATACTTTTAAATTTTGGTAAAAGCTTTTAAAACATTTAAACTTTTTAGTTTTTTGTCTTGAATTTTCAAAATCATAAAATGGTTATATCTAATTTTACATATGGTATACACGGTGTAAGTAAAAATAGTTTGCATTCAGGCGCCAGAGCTTTCTGAATTCTCCGATTTTAAGAATTGTATCATTATCACAAGATTTGTCGCAATCGCTGTAGAAATCTATAAAAATATGTATTAAATTTTGCAAAGCATCATAGCATACACACAGGCTTACCGACATAATTAGATGCAAGTCCAACACAAAGAAATGCTGAGCGGTCATCTCGATGCGCTGCAGCTGTAATTGCGTGGAAAACTGATACACTACACAGCTGTAGCGTTTCATCGCTGGCGTTGATCTTACAGTAGCCAATTTGCTGACCAAATCTGTTATGATGGCGCCCTAAAAGCATGCTAAATTTTTAACGCATTTTATTAAAAGCTTAGCATTTTACACACCAACTGTTTACAATTGCCGCAGACATAGCACAGATGACAAACTATCACACTAAACGGCAAAGCCGCCGGCATGCCCACTAAATAAGTGTAAGGCGAACCGTAGCCATCCAAACCCAGCAACGACCAATAGACGTGACATGTGAAGTCCAGCATGTAACTCGAAATGATGCCGAAAAGTGACCAGCCGGCAAAGTCGTTGAAAAGCTGCACAGCTTTGAAGATCAGCGTATAATTCTCTTTGATTGCCAACAGAAACTCCAAAGACTCGAACCGCTCATAGTTAATATCCAACAGCTGACTGGCGGATGAAGTACGGCAAGCGACCACCTGTCGCAGCTTGACACACACACAATCCAAATAGTGACGCAAGATGCGCGCATAAATCAATAGCTGTAGTATGCGTACGCGTAACGTAACGATGGTCCAAGCGGCATGCCAGTAATAACCGATATCGTTGAGCCACACCGAAACGACGGTGAATACGCAAATTCCCACCACCGACAGCAGTATTAAAGAGAAGAGCAGCAAACGTAAACTGTGCAGCAGCGCGCTCTGTCGCGTATTGCATTTCAAGCGCAACTTCAGTGACACATCGATTTGCTGCAACAGCTGTAGGAATGACTCATGCTGCTCACGCTTCCACAATGCCGCTATAAAGATGGAGAGATGTGTAAGCACCTGCGAAGTGTAGACCAAAGTCGCAACCAACCAGGTAAGCACGAAACCGTGCTCAATCTCACGCGCATACAAACCGTGTAAGTAGAGTACGCAAACAATTACGGCGAGTGTCGCCAAGTAGAGACGTTGCAGTAGATAAGTCAAGCGCGTAGCCCTCTCTTCAGTCCAAGCCAATTGTCTTTTGATTCTCTTTCGTGACAGCCGTTGCCAGTGCGGCGCAGTGTAGTGCTCCTGTATGGGTATCACGTAGATGCCGAAAACAGCGCATCCGCGTAGCCAAAGCCGCAAACACTCTTCCATTTTGTGAGTGAATGCCTGGCTTTGTAGCTTTCGGGCGTTTATAAGTGTTTCACAGGCAGGTGAAATGGTCGTGGACTTGAGTATTCTAAGTAATTTTTCTTAGCCATTTTATGCAATTAATTGCTTGAATTTGCCGGTAATTAACGCTGCAATGGACTTAGACAAATGATGGCACTAAATAACTTGCAGTAATTTGCTTCTAAAGACAATTTATTAGAGGATATAGCGGAATTTTTTTTTTTAATATTAGCAAGTAGGAAAATTTACGAAGAAACACTCCATTAGCTCTTACTAATTACTATTTCAACGCATACTCATACACAGATTCACTAAAGTTTTCAATAATTGCTTGACTCTAGATGTATCATATATGATTGGCTCGAAAACTTTCATGGAATTTAGCTTGACTCATCCTGTGGGCAATAAGTCTGAAAATTCTAACCAGGTTTAATAAGGTTTTTAGTCATTCCAGGACTAGTTAGAAATTTCGTACTCAATTTTAAATGATCCTCATAATGATCAAATTCGGGTATTACGGTCCGCTCTGTTACAAAAACACTCTTTTAGAATATCCGTAGAATAAGCAGTCTTTAAATCTGGTTGCATTTCGATTACATAGACCCATTTGTTGTGGAAACGGAGTCACAGTTACTACATTCCTTGCTTTCAAACAGCATTTTGGAGCTCTTGGAGCTTCGGCTCTGAAGACGTCAACTCAGTGGGTATACTAGTATAAACACCAACAGGGGGATGACCAGCTCTTAATGCACAATGTAAGTCATTACCAGATAACGAAATCGGGACGATATAGATGTCCCAGGACTCAAATCTATAGAATTCTCAATCGTAATATTCTCCAAATAACTTTCACGAATACCGCCGAGTTGACAGTCTTTCAACGGAATAAGCCCGGTCCGGGAATGGGATGACAGTGCTATATTCCTCGTTTTCAGACAGCATTTGGCTGTTCGGGAGGTATCAAATCAGCCAGTGTCTGCTAACACCCGCGGGAGGGAGTTGAGCTTATATACCAGGAGTGCAGCGAGTACTTACTTCAAGTAGTGTCATTTGGAGCCTTCCCTCTTTGCCTTAACAATTTTCTGGGAAGCTTTCGTCTTTCTGTATCTGCTTTCTGCATTTTATAATGGCCTTTTCATGAGTCTTTCTCTTTTATGTATTTTCCTTTTTTTGCTGAAATCTCAATACGGATTTCACATAGAATCTCCAACCCATCACAGAATTCATACGTCACACAAATTACAAGTTACTTTATCAAAAAGCTGTATGTAAGCATTACCGGAATGAGAGTCTTTTCTCGGGTAAAACTTTCTCAGTACATTTCCGACACCAGTCAAATAATTATCATATAAGTGCCGAAACCTTCAAATAACCATTGCAGATATTAACACTAAGCTTTCTGCAAGTCCATAATTATATAACCGCAACTGCAAAATTTTACTGGATGTTAACCTCATACACCATCATCAGCAGACGGAGTCTACCACTGAAGAAAGCACAACAAAGCACGAATATACATCAGCATGACAGAATCTATTTTACACTATATCATAATTGCGTACCAAGAAGAAAAATCTAGAGTTCATAAAGTTAATATTCAAATAAGAATTCCCTGATCCTGGGATTAGCAAATGAAGTAAGCCGGAAAGCCGTGAATGAACTTGGCGTCGCCTGAGTGCACCCGGCAGGATTCTATAGTGCACATTTAAGAAACTATTTTTGTCGCTACAAAATAGAAAAATCATATCAGACTCTTACCACATAAATGTACCTTAGCTATTCGTAAGCAAGTCACATGTTGAGCTGCCAACTTTCGTTCTATAGCCATTCAAAGCTCAACCCCTTTCAGTACGCTGCCTTGCTCTCCCCAATACATATATGTGTTTGTTAACTTCAACGACTGTTTACTGTACCTACAAGGCGTTGAACAAACTCCCCACAGTGTACAGCTTATCTTTCTGTTGATTGAAATCGCTTATTTAATTACAATACATATTGGACACACCACAACTGCAGCGGTAAATTTTCCACCAGCAACTTTGCAAACGCGAAATGGAAAGACAGCTGCGCGGTTGGTTGCGCTCCTGCACATATTTCGGCATCTACGTAGGCGCTTTTGAGGATAGTAACCTCCGCGCCACAATACACAATGTGAATAGCATAAGCAGCCATTTTGCGATTGACACCAGGAAGCACGCACAATGCAACACACTGCTGCTGCAACGGCTCTATCTGTGTCTGCTAACGCTTGTGCTGGGCGTAGTCTATACGCATGGCTTAATAAGGCGCGCCACAATGCCTGGTATCTCTTGGGTAGCCGCGACTTTACTCTACTGTCTGCACGTGATGGCAGTGTTGTTTATATTACTTGAAGCTGGGCATAAGCAGGCGCAACATGACCGCTTTCTGCAGCTGCTGGAACAGATTGAAGTAGCACTGCGCTTACGGTTGCAGCACAAAGTGCAGCGCGCGGTACTATTCAACGGTCTGCGTCAGCTCATCGCTTATTTGCTGGTGTTTTCGATGCTCGGATTCGCGTTTTTTGCCTTGTCCACCATGTGGTTACCTTATGTAGACTATTTCTGGCATGGCATTTGGTTGGTCATAATTATACGCATACGCCTGATACAGCTCATAGTCTACCTGTGCATCTTGCGCCATTTCCTGCAATGTTTGTGCGCTCGCCTGCGTTCGATTGTGGCAGCGCGCTTGACGTTGCGCCGTCAAATTTTGGACGTAAACCGTGTGGGTTTATGTTCGCTCCAGCGATTATTGGCCGTGAAGGAGATCTACGAGCTACTGCTTAACGAGTTCGCCGGTTGGTCGCTGTTTGCCAACATCGGCTCGTATTTATTGGACGCGATTTGCACACTCTGCTGGATGCTGCTCAGCCTCGACGGTTTCGTGCGACGGCGTCATTACGAAATTGCGTTCCTTTTTATGTTGCTGCCGCTGGTGGTAATACTCTGGTATCTGATGCATTTGTGCGATAACTGTCAACAATTGGTGCGTATATACATACATATGTTTTGTAGTCTTCACTTAACAATACGAACTTCGCAAACTTCTAGGCGCGCTCTGTGTCCCAATTGTTATCTAAATTGATGATCATTAACTCAGCTCTAAGATCACAACGCCTGCTTTTATATCAATTTTCGGCACAATTACAAATACAACGTGTTGAAGTGTCGGCTCACAGTTTCTTCATATTGGAAATGCGTTTTCTCATAGCGGTCAGCCATAAATAACTGTATGTTTGCACTGCTATAATTAATTTATTCTACGCTCATTAACAGATATGCACAGTAGTCGTGACTAGTGATTCTACTGCAGATTTTGAAATCTTAAACTAATATAAAGGATGGATATTTACATTAGGGTTGTACAAAATGCCGTCTACTCTTTCAAAACATAATTCATATTACAGCAAAACTTGCACAAAATCGCAAATCTCTCTTAAATTAGAATAAAATATTGAATAATTATTTAGAAAAAAAATAAATTTTTGACGATAGGTAACTCTATTTTAAAACATGTTTATATTAAGATCATAATAATACTTTCTTCATGGCTTTAACAGCTTGGGCATGAAAACTTTTTTGTAATATAATATTTTGATAAGTTTTAAATTATATAGTACGTTAAAAGTTGCCTATTTAAAAATTCAAAATATTTTTAATTTAAATATCTTTCATTGACAATGTAACCTACTTTCTTAACACTTTTCGGCACGATTTTCTTTCTTTTACTTCGTACGTACAATTTGTAAAAATGTTTCTCTTTAGAATTTTTGTCGGCTGGCAACTCTATTCCAAAATATATTTAAATTCAATACTTTTCAGGATGATTTCCTTTATTTTACGCCGTACGTAAAGTTGGTATTTTTTTAAATTTTTTAATTTTGTGTTGGATGGCAACTCTATTCCAAAATATGTTTAAATTTAATAGTTTTCAGAACGATTTTATTTTTTTACACCATACGTACAGTTTGCAAATTTTTTCTCTTTTTTGAATTTTGTGTCGGTTGGCAACTCTATTACAAAATTTATTTATATTTAACACTTTTTTGAGCGATAGTCGTTCTCTCACGAAGTATGTAAAGTTGGTAACATATTTTTCAGTTTTGAATTTTTTGTTGGGTGGTAACTCTATTCCAAAATAAGTTTATATCAATACCTTTCAGAATTTTTTTTTACACCAGTTTGTAAAATTTTTCTCTTTTTTGAATTTCGCGTCGGTTAGCCACTCTATTACACAATATTTTTTTACATTTAACACTTTTCTGAACGATATTCGTTCTTTCACGAAGTATGTAAAGTTTTAAAAATTTTTTTCTTTTAAATTTTTGTTGGGTGGTTACTCTACAGATCTTCAGATTTTTTTATCACTTTTCTTTATTGAATTTTGTGTTGGTTGGCAACTCTATCACAATTTTTTGTAATTTGACATTTCTCATACTCATTTTCTTTCTTTCACACCATACGTACAGTTTCTAAACATTTTTTCTTTCCAATTTTTGTTTGGTAGCAATGCTATTTATATAAACTAGAGTCTATTTGAAACCTGTTAAAATTGACATTCTTTTGTCTTTAGGCTTCACACTAATTTTAAAACAATTTTTTAAAGTTTTCGGTTGTGACTCTTTTCTAAAATATTTTGCATTTAAATACCACCCAAACGTTTTAACATGAGCGGCGCTGCTTTGAACTTGACACACTTTGCTCGATATCTTTCCCATCTCGCGCCCTTTAATTGGCATTCTTACTATCTTGCGCCAATTAATAATGCAACAGGTCATCAATTCGACTGTCGCACTCGTAATAAATGACTGCACTCTTCGCTCATTACTCCTACAACATCGTTCGCTCGAAGCAACCACGATTAGCGACGCAGCGTGATGGAGCAACAATTGCAAGTTTGGTTTCGCATTTGTTCATTCTTCGGCAGCTACGTGAGCGCCACGAAGTGCACGGACAACGACATTACCAGGAATGTGCACGGCCAAACCAACTCACGCGGTTACTGGCTGCAACGCGGCTACAATTGCATGTTGTTTCTTTGCATTTGTGCTGTATTCGGTTGCAGTCTTTGCTGGCACACGGTTCCGCCGGGCCTTGAGTTCAATTGGATAGCAGTAACCATACTTTTCGCAACGCGTTTAATTACGAACGCGTTCATATTAATGGAAGCGGTGTGGAAGCAGCAACAACATGCAGACTTTCTAAAAGCGTTGCAGGCGATTGAAGCGTCAATGCAGTTGCGACTTAAATGGCGCATTGACAGCGCGATGCTGCTGTGGCAAATAAAACGCTTACTTAAATATCATCTGGCTTTCTCCGTGCTTGGCATAGTGCCATTCATGGTGGCCACCTGGGTAGTACGGGATTATAGCGGCTACTTCTGGCAGGGCCTGTGGTATATATGCAGCATACGCGTACGCACGCTGCAATTGCTCGTTTATCTGCGCATATTACGGCATTACTTGCGCGATTTTTGTTTACAGTTGCAACAGCTTGTGGCCTACCGCCGGGCAACGCAACACCGTTTGTTGGACTTTGATTTTGGGCGGCTTGGCACGTTGCACCAACTGCTGGCGCTCAAAGAGACTTATATGCTGCTCTATGAGACCTTCCAGCTGCTGAAGGATTTTTCTGGTTGGTCACTCTTCGCTATTATCATTACATCTGTATTGGATTTGAGCTCGAACTTCTACTGGCTCTTACAAAGCTTCGATAATTTTTGGGGACGTCGATATTACTACTTGGCTGATCTTTGGTGGTTTCTTCCCGTTGCGGCATTGATTTGTGAATTGTGTTATCTGTGCGATAATTGCAGACAGCTGGTATGTATTTGGCTTTTACATGCAAAAATAAAATATGGAATACTTACAGGGCGGCATTGTGTCGCTTTTACTAAGCCAGCTGATTCGTTTGAATTCAGCAAGCGCGAGACGGCAATATCAGTTGGTTTTGCAGCAATTCGCCATGCAGTTGCAATTGCAGCGCATTGAGATTACGGCACGTGCATTCTTCACTCTGGACTTTCGCTTCATGATGTCGGTGAGCCTGCATATATGCTAAAAATTTCTCACTAATGCTAAAAATGAGTTATATCCCCCAGTTTTGCGCGGCCATGGCTATGCATTTGGTAATACTAATACAATTTTAAAGAAGTTGTTAGAAAATAAAACATTTTTATTTCTTAAAAAGAAAAAATAATAAAATTTATATGTTACTTCCCGGGAATTTTTCGTAAAATAATATATAGTTACTGAAGTGAAATATCTTTATACCCTTTTCCTATGCAGATTGTTTTGTGCTGATAAACAAAATCGAATTCGTTGCCAACATATGGACATGGCCAATCGACCGACCCAAAACGTAAAACCGAAGTGGTCTCTCAATAAATCCATTGGTTGATGCGATGTGTGGGAAGTGACGCCGTCTTGTTGAAACCAAATGTTGCCGAGATAAAGAGCTTCAATTTCAAGCATAAAATAATCAGTTTTCCCGACGCGATAACGGTCGCAATTGACGGTTACGTTCTCACCGGCAACATATTTGAAGAAATATGGACCGATATTTCCACCAGGCCGCAAACCACAGCAAACTGTTGTTTTCTTCTGGATGAAATTACAGCTCTTGAATCTCTTTAGGTCGCTCTTAGTCCCAAAGTCGACTTCAGTTCTTCAGCAAGCTGTATTTTATACGCTTTTAATTTAAGATATTGACGTAAATTACGCCAAGTTCCATACGTCAGTGCGAGTTGCTGCGAAAGGCGCCGAATCGCGTCTACGCGATGTTCGTGTACACTCTCAGCTACGGCTGCTATATTTTCTTCACTGTGAATTCTTCAATAGTGAATCCTGGGTCCCAAGGTGAATTTTGCGAAACTAGTGCTTTTCCACTGGCAATAAATAATAAATTCAAAATGTTTCCCATTCCCAAGCGCTAAGTGATAATCTCATTGAAAAATTAATTAAATAACTCTGACATGCCTGCATGCAACCGATAGTGCAACAATTAGCTCGGTCTCCAACTAATTTAAACGTGTAATGGAGCAACAGCTACAAGCTTGGTTTCGCTACACTGCAATTCTAGGCATACAAACGGGAAGGGCGCACACGCCGCCAAACCAACAACTAACTGGACTATGTAGAGCGCACACCAGCTGGAGAAGCGCATTTTCTCAGAAAATGCACGTACTCATCTCTCGCCTACAGCGCTGCTACAACTATGCTTTGCTGCTTTGGGTGTTTGTAGTCTATATAAACGGCTTGTATTGGCGTCGACGCATACCCAACGCTATTCTCACTTGGCTGGTGGCAACCATACTCTTCACCGCACAAGCCATTACAAACGTGCTCATCATCGCTGAGACACTGTGGAAGCAGCAAGAACACGAGGACTTTTTGCTGCTGCTGCAGCGCATTGCGTTCGCTTTTAAGCTGCGGCTGCGACAGCCTATCGAACAGCAGCAATTTGTGTTGAGTTTGCGGCGCCATCTGTGCTTTTCATTGGCAGTGTGGTTGGTGGGTCTTTTGCTCTTTCTGTTAACCACATTTTGGCTACAATACATCGGCTACTTCTGGTATGGCTTGTGGTTCATAATCACCATGCGTGTACGCATCATACAACTGCTGCTTTATTTGCGCTTGCTGCAACATTACATGCGTTGTCTTTGCAAGCAACTGAATCAAGTTGTAGCATACCACAGGGCGCCAGACAGTCAAATGCTGGATTATAATTATGCAAAGCTGTTAACACTCGAGTATTTGCTAGCTGCTAAGGAAGTATATGCGCTCCTCTGTGAAGCGTTTCATTTACTAAATGATTTCGCAGGTTGGTCGCTCTGTAGCATTGTATCATGCTCTATGCTCGACATCACTTGCAATATATATTGGTCGCAATTGAGTTTGGACGGCAGTGCTAGACGACGTTATTACTATATAGCGAGCATATGGTGGCTTATTCCCATGATTGCTATGGTCTGGCATATATGTCGGTTAAGTGATAACTGCAAACAGTTGGTGAGTGAAAATATCAATAAGCAAAGTTACAATTTCACTTAAAAAATATATACTGCCTACTTTTAATATAACACATATGTTCACTCTATAAATAATATTTCTTCTATTTTAATTTGCGGACAAGCAAATGTGGAGATAAAATATGTTTTTATGTTATTCAGTGAGTAAAAATTTTCAAGCTGGAGCCATTTTGAATACTATCTTAATGTAAAAAAAATGTATTGCCTACCCTTAAAAGCATAATGTTAAAGGTTAAATTTACAATCAATACAGCAATGCTGAGAACCGCTAAAGTATTATAAAGAAAGTCTATTTTAGTAAAAAAATTATTTAAAAATATTTATCGCCCACTTTTACATAGCCGATGGTTTATTAATGTTATACATAATGATAGAGAATCGCTATTACCTTGCATTACCATAAATAAAGGCCTACATTTAACATTATTTTCAAGAGCATTTTTTCGTTTAACGTTTATTCTAATTCGTAAACATATTTTTTAAACTATTTGTATATATTGCCTACTTCTAGAAGCTTACGAATTTTTTATATGAATGTAATAAAAAAATTGCAAAATTATATTGTCTATTTCTAGGGTCAGCCATTAAATAATTTTTAAAGAAATGTTATTGTAAAAATTATAAACAAAATGACGATGAAATTATGTTTTAAAACACCATTACTTCACTAAAATTTATATTAAAGTATACCTTTCAGGGCACATATGCTTATTTCGTATTGTGCTTAAGATGTTACTACATTTATTTATAAATTTATATATATATAATTATTAATTTATTTAATTCACGCGTATATTTTATATTGCATACTTTTAGGATCGCTTAATAGCCAATTTATTAAGCAAAATAATTGTTAGCAATTCTGCGCGTTCATTACGCACCTATCGCCTGTGCTTGCAACAGTTCACTATGCAACTGCAACTGCAACCGCTTGAGGTATCCGCGAAGGGATTTTTCAATTTAGATATGCCGTTACTCATGTCGGTAAGCCTATGTGTACGCTAAAGTGATAATATAAACTTTAGAAAACAATTATTATTTAATTTGTTTCAGATTTCCATTGCGATAACTGCCTATCTGGTGATAATAAAACAGTTTCTGACCATCTAAATGTTGTAATTTTTTTTTGGAAAAAAACAAAATGTGTTGCAATAAAGTGGTGAACAAAAAAAAATATATTTATTGCAAAATGTATTTTTATTATTATATCTTGTTTGAAAGGTACGCATATCCAAAAAAAAAAATAAAAACAGCACAATAGCATTTCTTACATTAAATACAATCAATGACACCCAACAGTGCGTATACGTAACCTTAAGGTATTTACAAACATTTCGGTTTAGTACTTACATAATAAACTATAAATAAGTATAAATACTATTTTTTATTGTTCGTTTTTGCTATCAAATCTCCAAAACAGACGTCCATTGAGCGGGCGGTAAAAAAATTTTATAATTTTGTTTTTTATAAAAAATCCTTAAATTGCAAAGTACTTCAAACGGTAAGTATTCTGCGATTAATAAAAAATTATTAGTGAGAATAATACTTTTTTCATTTATTGTAATTGCAAAATATTCATATTTTTTATTAGAAGCAAAATTCACAATAATAAAAGTGCAAGAATAAACAGCTTTCAACTCACCAATTACACCCAACAGTGCGTATGAGTTACTATGAAGTATCGAAAACAACTGCTATTGTAAAATGGCTTAATAAACATAGTATTTTACCTAGAAGAAGAAGAAACGCTTACTTCGGCTGCACCAAATTCCAAATACCTTTCACAAATAAAAATGGTTTCCAAACAAAACTAAGTTTTGATCGCTCAATTTGAACGGCTGTATGATGTAGTGGTCCGATCTGGAAAATAGGTTCCCAAACAAATATCGGTCGGTCAGTTTGTATGGCGGCTATATGCTGTAGTAATCCAATCCAGAAAATTTCTTCATATATAGTAGTGTTGTCTTGGATAATAATTCGTGCTAAATTTCGTGAAGATATCTCGTCAAAGCGAAAAATTTGCTATGCAAGCACTAGATTCCGATCGTTCAGTTTGTATTGCAAGTATTTGCAATAGTGGTCCGGTATCAGCCGCCCAGACAAATGAGCAGCTTCTTGCTGAGAAAAGAACGGGTGTAAGATTTCAGAATGATGTCTCAAATACTGTGGAATAAGTTCGTATAAATGCAGACGGACGGACAGACGGATATAGCTAAATCGTCTCAGTTCGTCACGTTAATGATAAGCGTACACATATATAAATATACAGGGCCTCTAACACATTACTATCATTTACACATCTCATATTTTGGCAGATATATTCGGCAAATAATACCTTTCAAGCGCCACTATTGATAGTTATTTGCATAAGCATATGTAAATTGTCTCTAAACATATAGAAATTGTATTAACATCACTATATACGTGGTCATAGTTGATAAAATCTGTGGAAAACGACAATAATTATTTCAGAAATATTTTTCTGAAGCATACATTAAGGCTCACCACTGTTACCAAACGCAAGTCTAATATAAAGAAATTCCTGCCGGTCACTACAATGCACTGCAGCTCTAACTGTGTGGAGAATTGCTGCAATAAAAACCGATAAGACATGGACTGCGAAGAACTGATAATTATTAGCCGACGCAACCCAGTGGCTAACAAGCGATCCTAAAAGTATGCCAAGAAATTAATTAAGTGAAGCAGTGATTGCGATTTCTTATTCTTACAAGTTGCGAGCATTTATGACACAGATAACAAATATGCCAGATGGTAGCGGTTATAGGCACCAACCACCAAAAACCTGCTACATAGTAGGCGGAACTCTCCATAAAGCCCTCATAGCTTAGCAGCATCCAGTAGAGCGTACAACCATAGTCCAAAATGCAAGCGGTTATTATAGCAAAGAGTGACCAGCCAGCGAATTCACTAAGCAGCTCAAATGCCTTATAGAGTAGGTCATAGATATCCTTTATGGCCAATAAGTATGCCAAAGTTTGCAGTTTTTTGTAGTTAACATCCAACAGTTGTTGGTTTGGCGACGTACGATATGCAACAAGCTGTTGCAATTTCATGCAAAGACATTCCATATAATTTCGCAAGGCACACAAGTAAATGCATAACTGTATAATACGTAGCCGAATGATAGTATTATACCAAATGGAATGCCAGTAGTAAGCCATATGCTGTAATTCCATAAAATAATATACCGCAAGGCCGAAGCAGATGGCCGATAGCCAAAGCAGATATTTAAGGTGCCAACGCGCACATGATATCCAACAATCCAATTTAATGTCCTCTTGCAGCCGTAGCTTCAGTGAGAATTCAATTTCGTGTAGCAGCCTCAAGAATGCTTCCTGCTGCTGTTGACGCCACAAGCCTTCAGTTACAATGATTATACAAGTTAACGCTTGTAAAGCGTATAACAGAGTGCTCACTGCTTCGCTGGCCATGCCCGGTATGGGTTTCAATGAAACAAGCCCTTTCACAAATACTACACAAATTCCGAACAGTTGTATGTATAGACACATTTTCTTCAAATGTTGTTTTGGTAAGATTGACTTGCGCTCAAGCCATGCCAGACGCTTGCTGTGCGCGACAGGTCTGTTGTTTATGTAAGTTGTTGTCAGGTTTGGACTCATGTAGAGCCCAAAGACAAAGGAATAGCGTAGCCAAGCGCGCACCTGCTGCTCCATTACGCGTGGGCTTTCTTCAGTGTACGCGTACAAACTTAGCTTTTTGGGTTAATTTAGTTCATACATGGCAAGCTTTTAGCGCGTCAATTGATTGATATGTAAATAGATATAACTGATAATAATTGAAGAAAAATAACATTCATAATTCAAAGTGCCACCAAAGCACTATGAAGAGTGCGCTTACTTGCGGCATAACGATGACGGTGCGCGTGTTCTTTAGCCACGGGCAGTTAAGCGAAAAAATAAGTGAATTCTGAGCGTTGGCAAGGTTGTATTTCTCAAACGATTATTTAAAAAATAAATCGTATTTTTATTTACTGAGAAAGAATAACAATGGAAACTACAATATAGCATACATAAGTACACATAACCGCACCTAGGACTATGGACATTTTAACAAAATGAATAACTCCTCTTCAATAAAAAGAATTTATTATGACACTATTTTACCATACTCATACAAGTTCTAAGTATTTCTAAGTTTATTTCATATAAAGTTCATTATTTAAATCTCGACTTCACTACTGGTAGGATCTAAGCGACCAGTGTATAAGACCTTATTCACGAATTCAAAGCTTTCGCAAATAATATTATGCAAGTACACTCATGGAAAATACAAGAATAGATGGCGCTCTCAAAGTTCGGTAAATGTGAAAGCTTTCCAAAAACTAGAAAATCATATAGGTAAGTAGCGTAGGCATTTATGTGAAATGGAAATTAATATAGTCGGTATTCTCCAAAAAAAGTTGGTATAACAAGTCGGATCTCTTGCGAAAAGCACACGCTTCTTCTTAATCTTTGAGGTTAAAAACGTTCGTAGATTTTTAGATGAGCTTTCAGTTACTTGTAGTTTGTGTAAAACTTTTTTCAAAAGTGTTTGTCTGGAATTATTTAAAAAGGAAGTTTAACAGTTTTAAGCTCGCTTTCACAATACTCAACTATATATTATACATAAAATAACGGGTGATCCATGTAAAGGATGAGTCGTTTTAATGTGAGGATAAATAAAGCTTAAGTCTATGGGAGCCATTCTGATTAGATCTCGTATTTCATTCGCCAGTTACAAGTCAAAATGCTCGAGCTCATCATCGAAAATTGGACTCAACGGATGGACCACCTGAGATGTCGCCACGGCCAAAAATTTTAAAGAGATAATCTTCAAAAAGTAAATGCCAAAGTATGTTCTTTCGTCTGATTATAAATATTCCCCATTAGATTGGAAGTTTCTGTGTTTTTTCTTTAGAAAAGTGGGATACCTCGAAATGGCCTCTTTGACGTTATAGTTCTACTTCAACTTACCTTCTGAATATATTTTGACTTATAAAAGCAAATTTAAAATTAAAAAAAAAAAAATGAAATATAAATTTAGAAATTATAAACAAAGTCTTACTATGTTAG
>NW_017537045.1:955656-977085 GCF_001853355.1 Bactrocera latifrons | reverse complement strand
TTTGAATAATGGCAAAGTTGCACATATAGTTTAGATGGTACTTAAGTATTGGATTGGCATGGCATAAAGTAAGAGTCGTGAGATCTTAAAAAAGATCTTCGCTTAAGTCAGTGTTTTAACAATCCTTATGGTTGGACTAAGCGATACCGCAAGTGATTCCACAGATTCCATACTAGATAAAGCTACTAGATACTAAAAGCGAAGCAAATTAATCTGATAGTGACCGAGGACAAGACGAAACGTCTCCTGTCATAAAAAAACAGTCGTCGCATTCGCGATTTGGCTCCTACGTTGACAGTTATAACTTCAAAGTCGTAAATAATTTAGTGGGATTTTCGTGGGGTCTTGGGATGGCCAATACCGCAGTCGATGGAACGATGAGCTGTACAAAAGATACAACGACATTGACATCGTTCAGCGAGCTAAGAAACAACGGAATCGCTGGCTCGGTTATGTGGTCTGAATGGATGAAAGCGCCTTTGCTCTGACTACAATTTAAATCTCCAATTTGCTCCAAATAGCAAAAAGGACTGGCGCGATGTTGTAAACTCAGCTTTAACCCCGTAAGCGGTGTGTACTTCAATAAAGAAGAAGAAAAGGATACAAGACTTTCAATTACCGAGTTCTTCCTTCCATGTACAGCCAGTTTTTTTGTCAATTTATTTAGTACTTTCAATTCATAAATATGACCATGTGTCATTACTTTAAGAATTTAAAAATTGTATCAGTATCACCAAATTCATTGCTACTGCCGCAGAGATCTGTAAAGAAAATCTATTTTAGTGATCGCTTTGAAAGCAAAACTCGAGATAAAAGTTCTGAACTTAGACACTTTAGTTGATATACAAGTTCTAAAAGAAGGAAAGAAGTTACTTTATAATCATTTTTGAAGCATTATGTTCGATCCCAATAATCTGCTTAATTTCGGAATACCCAACTAGTTACTAATCAGTCGTCAAATTGAGAGTTGACATTTGAATGAAAGCTTTTTGCATGAAACAAAATGAGTTTAAAATTATCTGAGGACTTATATATGATAGAAATGAGATTAGAACTCCGTTTACATATTTGAGTATGAGCTCCGAACACCACTAAAGAAGTTATTTGGAGTCTGGTTTGCTCAGAAAATCCATTACATTAAAAAGAGAGAACTTATCATAGTATTGGGATAAAGAGAAAGAAAGATAGAAGAAAGTAATTTAATTGAATTCGAATTGCCTCACCCGTCGAACGCTTTAACATCTTACAATTAACAAATTTTATATAACTAGAAATAAAATGTCGACAGTTTCGTCAAGTCGAAAGCAGTTTGTTTCAAGTTAGTTAAAAAAAATGCTCTAAAATAAATTTTAACACCGAAATTAGTCATAGAGTGAGTTTTTTTCTACTCTCACGTTCTAAAAAAACATCGAGGCAAATAATTACATCGACTGAAGCAAGTGCCTAAAATCGCGCCATATAATTAACCTAAATCTTAAAAATTAGTGTTCCAGTCTGACTGAAATATGAGATGCTTCGACCTGAGACTGAATTCCAGGATCAAAGTCTTACTATTTTAAGATTTCCCTAACTTCTAGCAAAAGCATACATCCAGGCTCACCGTCATTAGTAAACGCATTTCCAAAACGAAGAAATGCTCCGCCGTCACTTCAATGCGTTGTAGTTGTAATTGCGCGGAGAGTTGATATAGTGTGAGGCGATATGAGCTGAGTGTGCCAGCGGTGCTCGTTATAGTTATCTTGCTCAGTAAATGCGCCACCGTGCGACCCTAAAAGTATACAATTGTTGAATAAAAAACTAAGAGGGAGCTTATTTAGTAAAAACTTACTAATTTCGTGCAATTATCGCATAAATAGCACAAGTGACAAATGAGCGCGATTAACGGCATCATAGCGGCTGGACCAGCTATATAATAGTAACGACGCCTCACGAATCCATCCAAGCTCAGTAACGTCCAATAAAGATTGCAGGTGAAGTCAAACATATAGCAGGCGATGATACTAAACATCGACCAGCCGGCGAAACTGTTGAATAGCTGAAATGCCTTATGCAGCAGTATATAGATCTCCTTGATGGCCAGCAAATACTCCAACGAAGCCAGCCTCTCGTAGTTTATATCCAGCAGTTGCTGCGCCGGCGCCATGCGGTATGCTTCAATTTGACGCAATTTCGTACAGAGACACTCGAGATAGTGCCTCAAGATGCGCACGTAGATTACTAGCTGGATTATCCGTAGGCGCATTGTTATTATGGACCAAAGTCCATGCCAAAAGTAGCCAATGTAATTCAACCAAAGTGAGGTAATAATGAAGAGCGTTATAGAAGCAAACGATAATGCGAACAGGTAAATTAAATGTGTGCGCACAATTTTATGCAATAACAGTGGTTGGACATCCTGTCGCAATCGCAACTTCAAAGAGATCTCAATCTCATCCAAGAGCAGAAGGAAAGTATCGTGCTCTGGCTGCTTCCATAGCGCCTCCATTACGATGAGGAAATTCGTAAATATTTGCGTGGTAAAGATTACTGTAGCCGATACCCAAGTAAGCATGAGCCCGGGTATATAGTCAAGCCACGTTAGGCCGTGTATGTAGAGCGCGCCGATAGCGCAGAACAAAATACACATATGAACACGCTGTAACAGTGCCTTCCGGGTGAGCTTCTTCGGTGCGTCAGTCCAGGCTTGGTGCTTGCTTGCTATGCGCAGGGTTTGTAACGTTGTTCTGTTATTGGTTTCACCCAGATATATGCCATGCAGTATGCCGTAACGCAACCACGTACGTAGTTGCTGCTCCATGTTGCTTTTGTGGACTAAAGAGTGCTTACCAAACTCAACTTTCCAATGGAAAATTATGTAGATGTTCCTTCAGGCGCTTGATAAGCGTGAGTGACAGGCGTATTGATAGAACTTTGAATGCTACATTGCTGACGGTGTGTGATATTAAGGGCAAGTATTTAATCTTGATACTTGAAAGACTTAAATTGTTGAACACAAGATTGTATGCATTTGCAGGACATAACTTTTTTGTAAGTGATAGAGTTAAAAATAAAGAAGAAGACGAAGTGAAACAGGTGGTTTCAAGAGATTTAGTAGTAACATGCAATTTCGAAGACCATCAAAGTAATATAGCTAAGAGAAATATAGCGGAACGAAATGGAATCGGAACGCAATTGTATTTTCAAGAGATTTTGTAGTAAAATGAATTTACTAAGCCCTATGTGGCGGAACGAAACGGAATCAGAACGTTTTGCTACTATGACTAAATTGTTACGACCGTATTAGAAACTGTTTCAGGCAAGAATCTTAAAAGTATTGAAACGATATGAAATGGAACAACACATAATAAAAATACAAGCTACAAAACAAGTATTTTGAAAACGATAGACAGATAATAAAATAAGCCAAGCGAAAATCGAATAAAAAGTATGCCAAACGAACTAAGCAAATTATTATGAGAAATTGAGAAAAGAAGAGCCAAAAAGTATGGAAATGAGTAAATGAAAAAGCAAATTAAAGAAAATATATGCGGGAACAACTTTTTTAATGTAAAGGAACGATGGTAGAATTGGAAAAGCAAACTAAATAATAATGCAAAAATAAATGTGTGCCATTGAAGGAACGATTTGGAATTGGAACACTAAATTGAAACAGTAAATGAAATAACATGCATGGAGCTTGTTAGAAAAAGTTAAAATTTTGGTGTAATGGAAAAGCAAATTAAAAAATAATGCAAAAACAAAGGTGTTCTATATGAAGGAACGATTTGAATTGGAACAACATACATAATGGCAATGCTAATTACAAAAATAATGCAGGTAAAAATGTGTACCATATGAAGGAATGATTTGGAATTGGAACACAAAGTTGAAACAATAAATGGAATAATATGCATAGGCGCTCTAACATGTCATCGGAACATTTGGAATGAAATAAATTGTAAATTGTGTAAAGGAACGATATGGAATTACATAGAAATTAAGTCTGAAGTGCGCAAAACAGCACACTTATAATATAATTAATATAATATGTTATAAGAAGAAAAAAATCAGTAACAGAAAAGTAGATTCAACTGACTGTCAAAGAATAAAGAAAAAATTAAAATAATTTTTTAGCAATAAAATGGAGAGAGAAGTATTTATAAAACTAAAATAGAGACCCTATACAATTCAGTAATCACGTGACAAGCTAAGTCGATTTAGCCATTTAACCATGTACCTCTGTCACACAAATTGATCGATTAACATTACGTTCCTTGATGGAAACTTGTTTATTTGTTCACAAATCACTCGATATAATCGAGGTTAACATTTTTTTTTACAATTTTTCAATAACTTGAAATTTAAATTGAAAATTAAATATTTAAAAATTGTAGTATTATCACTAAATAAGTCGCTGTAGACGTAAAAATCTACAAAGAAAAGCAATTAATACTGCCACACACATTTTATTTAAGTATACCTTTAGGCTTACCGACATTATCAGGCGTATGTTCAGTGTAAAGAAGTTTCTTGCGGTCACCTCGATGCACTGCAGCTGCAGTTGTGTAGAGAATTGTTGCAGCAACATGCGATAAGCGCACATGGATTGCGAGGAACCCGCAACGATTATGCGGCACAACATGCTAGCTATCAAGCGATCCTGAAATTATGCAGAGAAAGGAGTTACGGCATAATTACTTGTAATTTTTTTGCGTACGCACCAACTGTTTGCAATTATAGCACAAATAACAGAGATGCCAGATGATGATGGTCATGGGCAGCAGCCACCAAAAGCACGCGACATAATAGTTACGACGTTCGAGGTAGCCCTCCCAGCTGAGCAGCGCCCAGTAGAGCGTACAACCATAGTCCAACATATAACAGAAAATGATGCTAAACAGCGACCAGCCGGCAAACGCATTGAGAAGCTCGAATGCCTTGTACAGTAAATCATAGATATCCTTAATGGACAATAGGTAAGCCAATGTTTGCAGTTTTTCGTAGTTAACATCCAACAGCTGCTGGCTTGGCGCCGTACGGTAGGCAACAAGCTGTTCCAACTTCAAGCAAAGACAACGCATGTAATGACGCAACACACACACGTAGATCAGCAGCTGTATTAAGCGTAAGCGCATCGCAATCGCAAACCAAATGGAATACCAAAAGTAGCCAATATATTGCAATTTAATAAAATTATACACGAATATAAGCACACAAATGGCGGAAAGCCAAAGCTGAAATCTTAACAGCTGACGCACACGTGGCAGAAACACATCCAATTTGATATCCAGTCTGAGCCGCAGCCGCAGCGAGAACTCGATTTCGTGCAGCAGCCGCAGGAACGTCTCGTGTTGCTGCTGACGCCAGATTCCTTCGGCCGCTATGAGTATATTGGAGAGCGCTTGTGAGCTAAAAAACAACGTCGCCACGGTCCAGCTGAGCATAGTGCCAGGTATGGGTTTGCGCGAAGCCAGACCATTCATGTAGAGCATGCATAGCCAGGCCAGCAGCACATACAGGTAGAACTTTTTTAAACGCTGCAGTGAACATGTAAAACCGTGATTGGTGGGTGAGAAGCTGGTTGCCTGCGCTGATTTCTTACTGACGTCTGGCGTTGGGCTTATGTAGAAGCCGAAGACGAGCGAGTAGCGTAGCCAAGCGCGGAATTGCTGCTCCATTCTGCGTGAATTCGTGGTAAAATACTAAAAGGCTAGTAAGAACTAAGTAAGATTATACGATTATTTTCAGCGGACACAACGCTGCAAAAATATCGGCTTATTGATAAAGATTGACAGCTGCAGAGCTGACAAGCAGAATATACGTTAATATTAAATCAATCAATTATTTTTCACGAATACTTAATGGAGCGAATAGTATTGGGAAATATATTTGTACGAGTATGTGACGTAACGACTGCAGGTTTCTATGTTTTGACCGAAATTTCGATTTAATTGCTTTTTAATTATTAAAAAACAATTTTAACTATATTTAAAAAACTAAATTTAAAAAAAATTTAACTATATTAACTATATTTTTTTAATTGAATTTTCATTGATGCTCTCAAATATTTTTATAGTCGATGTGTGGCCTTTAAAATCCCCAACTAAACTCATGAAAGTGTTAACCTTAAAAAAAGCTTCTGAAAATGACGTTTTGATAATGTCCAGATTTAATATCTCAGCTTAATAACAAGCTTTTGTCCACAGTTCCAGCGCTATCCCCATGAGGTGTGGTTGTTAGTCACCTTCATCTTCTTAATTTGCGTAGACACAGTTTACGGCTATCAGCGCGCCAGTCGTTCTTCGTCTTCGTTGTTGGACGCCAATTGGAGATTCGAAATGTATCCAGGCCCTTCGCCAATTAGTCTTTCCAACGAAGTGGATGTCCCTCTCTTTCTTTGTTTCCACCGGTTGTTACTGTGACGAATACTTTCAGTGCTGATTTGTTTTCCACCATTTGGACGCCATTTCGCCACACAATATCAATGTCGTCGTGTAACTCGTACAGCTCATGGTTCCATCGATTGCGATACTCGAGGTTGCCAATCCGCAAAGGATGTTGTCATCGCCCATGTCTATGCAGCATATAGCACAAGGGGAATAATGAGTGACTTATAGAGTTTGGTTTTTGTTCGTCGAGAGAGGACTTTACTTCTCAATTGCCTAATCAGTCTGAAGTAGCACCAGCGTTATTCTGCGTTGGATTTCGAGGCTGACATGAAGCCATGCGCAAAAGTTCACGCAAGTGAGGAAAGTTTTGTGAACACCATTCACTTGGGAGTGCCCAGAAGCGAATATTTTACATATGGCTCAATCAGCTCACGCCTTCCGGTTTTAGTCCAAGTATCTTCTTGGTAGTCAAAAAACATCAATATGAAGGAATGCCAAAGTAAAAGGCAGAAAACCATCCCAATTCGTTTGTTTGGTTTGGTTATTAATGCAATCTATTTCATTTTAGTATAACACTTGAACTCTAATACCGACGTTATTGGTCTTTGATTGATACTGCTGATAACATTTATCTAAGAGTCGATATTTGAAGTAAGGGCAAAATACAACTGTACCAGCTATACTAGCAGTTCTTGTATTATAAGCTATTTCTATTGATCTCGAATTGTTTATTGTCTCGTGCAGCTTCCTAGTTGTTCTTGGATGCCAAAACTCCGCCTAACAGAAATACGTACTCGGCTAAGCTGGCTAAATCATATCATGCGAATGGATGAAAACAATCCAGCTCAGAGAGTATTAGACGCAGTATCCACCTAGGAAGCAGAGAAAGAGGAGACCTAAACTCGTATATACATAATTCATACATTCTGAACTTCCCGACGTATTTTTGTTGAACGTCTCAAAAAGTACTTAGTACGTCAGTACTTTGAATGATGTTTGGGATTTGTGTATCTCACTGAATCCTAAAAGCTATTGTATCTTCAACCAACCAATTGTGAGAACATTGTTGGTACAGTTCTACTTGCATTTTGGCATAAAGGATTAGTCTGTTTACTAGCCTAGAGAGTGGAAGGCCTAGTCTGAACTTTATGGCGTATTTTTGTTGAAACCTTTCGAAAGCTCATCAGTTTTTTGGATGAAGTTTGGAATTGATGTATGTATATTCAAGAAAAACGCGAGAACTATAAAACAAGCCTTTGAGCAAAGGACTTGTAAGAGCTCAAGAATGCTTTGGGATCGCTGACTTTTGCATTAAAAGAAACATTAAAGTTCGTCGTTAATTTATTGCTGTAAATATATGCGAGAAAGTGTCGAAATAAAATCTCTTCCGACGTATCCCTATGAATTCGCGAATTGAAATCATACCCAGTGTTAATCTTTCTAGTACTCGATGCATAATTTTATTTCAGAGTCGCTCAGAGATAAATATTTATAGCCTCATTGTCAATTCAGTGTGTTTCTATTTACTTAAACGCTCATTTTCTCTACATTGCTTAATAGATTTCAAGATAAGCTCAACAACTCCAGCTCCAAGCAAAGAAATTGCACCAGTATTACCAAATTTGTTGAAGTCACAGAGAAGATCTACAAAGAGAATTGTATAAAATTTCAGTATGACATTTAATTCAGTTTGGTTTTAATTTTAGTTGAGTTGAAAAGATACTTCTATGACCACAAGTAACAACAGCTAAAACTGTTATTTCAGATACTCCAAGCGCTCTCCTTCAAAATTTCTCAAATTGCATTACCGGTTTCACCTTATGACCACAGAGTTATCTCACTTACGGTCATCAATAGACGCAGTTCCAAGACGAAAAAGTTTTGTGCCGTTACTTCAATTTGTTGTAGTTGTATTTGTGCGGAAATTTGTTGCAAGACCAGCCGATATGGCGTCAGCGACTGCTTTGTACGCAACATTTTCAGTTTGTTTAGTTGGAAAGTGATGCGACGCGCCTAAAAGTACACAATAGTTTTGGTTTACATTTAAATAAACAGCCGCTGTTGCGCATTATTACCAATTCCTGGCATCTATCACATAAAAAACACAAATAGCAAATGATTGCGAGCAACGGCAGCAACGCCACCGGCCCCGCCACGTAATAGTAGCGCCTATTCTGGTAACCATCCAAACTTAGCAGCGTCCAATATACATTGCAGCTCACATCAAACATATAACAATTGACAATGCCAAAGAGTGACCAGCCGGCAAAGTGGTTAAGCATATGAAACGCGCCATAAATCAGCGTGTAAGTCTCCTTGACGGCCAACAGCGAGTCCAACGAAGCCAATCTAACGTAGTTGATATCGAGCAGCAACTCCGCTGACGCCAAGCGATAGGCCACAATTTCACGCAATTTTGCGTAGAGACACTCCATATAATGTAGCAAGATGCGCACGTACAACAACAATTGTATAATACGTACACGCATTGTTAGTATGGACCAGAGTCCATGCCAGAAGAAGCCAATGTAATTCAACCAATGTGTGCTTAGAATGAAGAGCAGCAGGCCAACGAGTGAGCAAAACGCAAAACAGCCGATCAGGCAGTGTAATTCATGCAATAGCGCACGTTTTTGCACATTCACATGCAAACGCAGCTTGAGCGCGTCCTCAATCGCCGCGAGATTCTGCAGAAAGGCGGCGTGTTGCGCACGGCGGCGTACGGTTTCCATAAGTATCAGCAGATTGGTGAGCACTTGCAGGCTGAAGAGTATGACGCTGGCCACCCAAGTGAGCACCAGCGTTGGCAGACCGCCACAGCCGCGTAAGCCGTGCACGTAAACCACGCATAGCGTCAACGCTATGAGGCAGAGGTGACAATGCGATGGCTTCAGCAGGCGCCACTTGTCCCTGTGAGCGCTGTGAGATTCTGTTGGCAGAGTAAGTGTGCCTCGCGCCACAGCAAACGCTGGTTTAGGTTGTCGCAGGTAAATACCGAAGAACATGCACAAGCGGAGCCAGTGCCGAAGTGCGTGTTCCATTTTACGCTCGAGTTTTGCAAATGCTTCGCGGATTTGCTCTACAATCGACGGCAAGTTGAGTATGAAATTCCGCGTGTGTGCAAATATTTGTTAATGGATGGTATCTTTTTGCATAAAAAATTATTTGCATGTATTAAAAAGTTGGGAGAGGTTAGGGTGGTTCTCATATATATACGATTATTTTTATACCCTTACCGGATTTGCCACGAAGCGTTTAACACTTAAGGAGAACCTATAAAATGTATATGGTATGTTTATAAATGATCCGCATGACGAGCTGGGTCTTTTTGAAATTTCTACCACGAAGCTGCTCATTTATAGAGTACATCGATATCGGGTCACTCTAGCATATAGCTGTCACACAAACTAAACGATCGGGCCCAAGTGCTTGTATGGAGAAGAAGCTTTTTCATTTGACTTTTCATTTCGGGGGAGGGGATGGAAAATGCCTCCGCATCATCGGTGCTATCGTCACAGCAGCGGTACGTGCCACTTGCAGGTCTCTAAAAGCACTCCCTCTAAGGAACCATCGCCCACCCTGCGACGGCATTTGCATTACTTCAGAGCGGCCCCGCTGTTTGCTGTGTAGCAAGATTCCTGCACTCACCGACATGACGCTGATTAAATTGTTCGCGTTTATTGGGTCGAATACGTCTTCTACGGCGGTGCGTTCTCGTTGCCAGCGTACATTCAAAGAATGTGTGTTCAGCATCGTCTTCTGTCGCGTCGTTGTATAGGCATGACAACTCTTCGACTATTCCCATTCTGTAGAAGTACTTGTTGAGGTATCCACGATCGGATAACTGCTGGATTGTGTAAAAACCTTCTTCTCCGTATTTAAGGCTTCTCCATAAATCTAGATCTTTTATAAGCCTGACAATCCATATGCCGCGACTTTCAGTTTCCCATCTTTGTAGCCATGTTGTCATTGTTTCTTTCTTTGTTTGTTCTATTGCGCTCTTGTTTTCCTTTCGTATGCTAGAAGGTCAATTGGGGCGTTTCCGCATATAACTTGTATTGCATAGCTGGACACTGTTCGGAAGGCTGATGGAACTCTGAGGGCTGCGGTCCGGTGCACTCTGGCTACTATCTTACGCCGGTTTTCCTTTTTAAGAACGTCTGCACACATCTACACTCCGTATAATAAGGTTTTGATTGCTGTCGACATTAGGAGCTTTTTCTTTTTTTGGCTGAGGCCTCCTATGTTGGCCATTAGTCGGCTCAGTTAAGAGGAGATTTTGGTTGCCTTCCTGCGGCGCGCTGGCTTTGTACCCAGAAGGTTAGTCTGGAGTCTAATCTTACGCCTAGGTATCCGTAGTTTAATGTTTTTTGTGTAATAAGAGTATCTGTAGTTGTGTACATGCTTATCTCGAGGGGTATGTGCTTGTTTGTTAGCAGTAGTAGCTTTGTTTTCTCCGTAGCGCGCGGGAGGCTGTCTGAGTCGAGCCATGCTTGCGTCTGTATGACCTTCCTTGCTGCTTCTGTATCCCTTGCTGTGATTACTGCTGCAATGTCGTCCGCGTAACCAATTAAATAGGATTCATCTGGCATTGCTAGTTTTAAAATGGCGTCATTGCTAATGTTACATTAGTCTGGATTTAGAATGGATCCCTGTGCTGCTCCTGACATGACCGCTATCTGTCGTGGTCCCTCTTTCGTAAAGCAATTTCTTGCTGCTGAAGCAGCTCCACCACAGCCCTTAGGTAGTCGGGAATCTTAAGCATTTGGCAAGATATATTCAAGAAATTTAATATGGATTATTATCTTGGAAGGAACTGTTCAGATCGGATCCCTAAAGCATATAGCTGGCATACAAACTGAACGATCGAAAGCAAGAGCATAAAAAAAATATTTTTTAGAAGTTAAGTTAAGTTAAGTTATTATTTCTTTCCTATAACATTAAACTAAAGTATGTACCCATCAAAGCTATGCTTTCACATAATTTCTTTAAGAATATTTACATATTAATAAAGGGTAATCCAGTTGTAGGTTTCCTACTTTTTCTAAAAACAAAAACAGATACCTCAAATGTAATGGAGTATGTTTTTTAGGCATTTATTTATTGAAGATTATCTCTTTCAAATTTTGGACGGCTACGTCTCAGATGGTCTATCCGTTGACTCCAGTTTTCTATGACTCGTTCGAGCACTTCGACTGGTAAATGGCGAATAACGTGGTCCATTCTTTTGAATAGTATCCAATAATGAGAGCTTGGTCTCAAGTTGTGGTGAGTCTTTAAGGAAAGTAGTAAGAAAATGAAGCAATCAAGCAAGACTTCTAGAATTCTTTTATTTATAGGTAGCAATAGTAGTCAACTAACACTCCTTTTTCTCCCTGTCTATCACAATCCTAATAAGCTCATCAGCATAATCAACCTTTACTTCCCTTTTAAGCCAATGGGGTCTGAAGCAGTATGCGGAAACTCTCAAGAACGGAACTACACATTCTTTAGATAATCTAAAATTTGGTAATGGTCTGTACTACCGTGTTACTGGCTTTGAGCCTATTTAAAATTGTGTTTTATGGAAAGTAGGTGTTTTTATAATCTGATTTTGTCAAATTTAACACTAACTGCAATATCAGGATTTCAAAATAATATAGTTCAAATAGTTGCTTTGATATGAAATTTTACCTAAAAGTGGGCGGTGCTCCTTGTGCAATTTTTACATCAACACTGTTATATAATTAATACTATGGAAATGCAATTTTTCATTATCGCATAAATCTATTAAAGTATATGTCAATCAAATAACACGCTAAAGGAATATTAGTCTCCAAATTAGCTCGAATGGTTTAGTTAGTACAGCAAAGAAGTCTACGCGAAATGGAGCAACAATTGCGCGCTTGGTTACGTTATTCGCTCGTCTTCGGTCTCTACATAAGTCCAACACCGAGTATGCAGTACACAAACGACAGATCAACAGCGCGCAGCCAGCGGCTGGCTTGGCTTGAGCGCAAAAAAATCTTACCAAAACAACGTTTGAAAGAGATTTACCTACACCTGCTATTAGTTGGACTTTGCGTAGCCTATGTGAGAGCACTCGCTGCGCGTAAGCCCATACCAGGCTTGGCCAGCGAGGCAGCGTGTACTCTTATCTACAGTATACAAGCGTTATCTAGTATAGTCATTGTAGCCGAAGGACTATGGTGTCAACGGCAACAGGAAGCATTCTTGGGACTGTTACACGAAATTGAATTCTCACTGAAGCTGCGGTTG
Organism: Bactrocera latifrons; assembly: GCF_001853355.1. Lineage (NCBI taxonomy): Eukaryota > Metazoa > Arthropoda > Insecta > Diptera > Tephritidae > Bactrocera > Bactrocera latifrons. The sequence continues at coordinate 964,459 of NW_017537045.1, read as the reverse complement.
CGAGAGGATATTAAATTGGCTCGTTGGCCGTCGCGTGCACGTTGGCACCTAAAATATCTGCTTTGGCTATCGCTCATCTGCTTCGGCCTTGCGGTGTATAATTTTATGGAATTGCAACATTTGGGTTACTTTTGGCACGCCATTTGGTATAACATAATCATTCGTCTACGTATCATACAGTTATGTATTTACGTGTTTGTGTTGCGAAATTATATGGAATGTCTTTGTATGAAATTGCAACAGCTTGTTGTCTACCGTACGGCGCCAAGCCAACAGCTGTTGGATGTTAACTATGAAAAACTGCAAACTTTGGCATATCTCTTGGCCATTAAGGATATCTACGATTTACTCTATAAGGCATTCGAACTGCTCAATGAATTCGCTGGCTGGTCACTTTTCATCATAATAACCTGTTATATCATGGACTATGCTTCTGGGCTATATTTTGCGCTGCTAGGCTATGAGGGCTTTCTGGAGAGTTCCGACTATTATATGCCAGCTTTTTGGTGGATGGTACCTATGACCGCCACCATTTGGCATATTTGTTATCTGTGCTATAATTGCACGCAACTGGTAAGCACAAGGCAAATGTTATAATCTGAAATCATTTCGAAGCATACTTCTAGGATCGCTTGTTAGCCGCTAGGTTGCGTCGGTTAATAATTATGAGTTCTTCGCAGTCCATGCGGTCTTATCGCACTTTATTGCAGCAATTCTCCACACAGTTAGAGCTGCAGTGCATTGTAGTGACCGGCAGGAATTTCTTTATATTAGACTTGCGTTTGGTAATGGCGGTGAGCGATACATTACATACATTATGCTTCAGAAAAATATTTCTGTAACATTTAATATTCCTTTCTACAGATTTTAGCAACTGTGACCTCATATCTGGTGGTGTTAATACAATTTCTGTATGTTTAAAGAAAATCTATACATATTCAAATAAGAGATAATGCAAATACTTAATATTTTATATTTGAAATGATTAATATTAATAATTATAATCAACCCGCTTACTACTCATCTACTATAGGCTCTATATAAAAAGGAGACAGTTAAATAAATTGAGCTGTTTGAAAGAAATTAATGTTTTTATGAGAAAAGATTTGTAGAGGAAAACCGTTTAGTGAAATAATCTAAGCAATGTACCTAATATTCATACTTATTAAATTTATCGTCAGATTTTGAGCTGTAGAACTTCTGTAATAACAAACGCATGGAGTTATTATGGCCGTATCTTTTGTAATAGAGATGCTTGACAAACATTTACTTTCTGCTCTATCAAACAGAGTAACCTACTAACGCTGTATTAACAGTTCATTCAGACAAGCTTTTTTCGGAAATATATTCTAACGGTTCAAATATGTAATATGTACCGCATACCGCACTTATACTCCTGTTTATCTCAATATTTGCTCTTTCAGCACTCGCCGATCTCTCTTTCTAGCGTACTGCACTGTGAGAGTGCCGCAAGAGATAGTAGTACTGAACTCCTTACATTTACTTACTCATTTAATGATGATGGATGAGCTTAATACTCATCACCAATGCTCTGTCACACGACTTAGCCAGTTAGAGACAACAAGCCATTTATAAAAGCTAAGCAAACCCAGCGGTAAAGCAAGCTTTGCGAAGTAATTTTAAGTATTTTAGTCTCTTCGATGGACAAAAAAATTATAATGATTACATTTAAAATAAAATAGAGTGTAGAACACATATAGTCGTCATTCTATTTCTCATCTTCAAAATACATATATACCTTTTTTATGTAGCGGGAAGCTCTCTAAATTTTGGGCGAAGATCGAGTTAGGTCTCAGCACCGTAAGCTTTACAGAAGGTATTTTCAAACGTCTCGCAAACGTCCTTCTAGATAAAAGAAAAATAACTTGCAGAGCTTCGAGCCAGTCGTAAAAAGCTGAAAACGTCAATAATCTTTACTGAAAGCAAAGCACCACAGTGGGGAGTAGAAGCTCGACAAAGCTGAGAACGTTTCTAGATATTTCTTCTTTAGCGTAGCTAAGAGACTCAAAACTTTCAAACGATTTGTATATTATTGTCACCATCAAGACAACCCCTGTACTTGATGCCTTGATAAATGAATGAAATTATAAATATCTTTAATTTCTAAGCCTATCAACTCTCTTGTACTTATAACTAATAAAGTTCCGATGCGATACGATGAGCTTCTGATTTGTTTACGTCATTCTTGGTTAAGCATTGTAGATTCTAGTGAACGAGTAAATTCTAAACTCATAATATTAATAGGGGAGCTTTCGCTCGAAAGATGTTCAAGGAATTTTGATCGAAATTATCTGTTCCTAAAAGTTCTCTTAACCCAAAGTGTTGGCAAAAATCGCTCCTGGTTCCCAATCTGCATCATTTCAAATATATCTCTATTTATTATCGAAAATTGTATGGATATAACAGGTACCAGAACATTATAAGCTACTTAGTCAGCAAAGATTCTAATAGTGTGCCTTTTTGTCCAATTGTGTCAGAGACTCAATCATGATTTAATTGGTTCTTGCTTTTCTAGTAAGGCGGAGAAACCTATTAGTGCAATCTAAGCATTTTATCACAATTTCGGCAGAGTAATTATATTAGGCAGCCATTAAAAGTCATGAAAGAAATATATATATATATTTGTATTGCCACATTTCCTTCACAAGCATCTATTCCAAAACCACGAAGGGCAGTTCCTCGTTGGATCCATGAAGTGAAAGTTGCTGTCAAGCCTATTAGGTAAACAATATTCTAAGGAAGCACACACAATGGACATCTTGAAGTCACTGGGTGCTCTGCATAGGTGCCTGCAACTCAGCGCGCTATCACTATGGATGGTGGAACGTAAAACCGGCAAATTTTATCTCTCGCGACTGCTCGAATGTTATGCTATTTGTACGCTCCTCATTGCATTCGCCATTCTAATTTTAGACATCTTTAGTGACGGTGATTACTTTCGTATGTCGGTTAATGATGTCGGCCATAGATTAGACTATATACAATTGATGGGCATACGTGTGGCGCATTTTGTTTCAGTTTTGGAAGCATTTCTGCGGCGGCACGGTCAAAACACTTTCATAAAGCAAGTACGCGAATTGGATCGTATATTCGAATGTTCACTAAATGTACACGTGGATAACGGGTAAGTGAAAAATATGTGGATACAGGGGAGGTTTCTTTTTTAATTTCTTCTTATTTTTGAGTGTCGGAGGCTAGACGATCCGGCACGGGCCAAAGAGATTTCGCGCGCTCTCTGTATAGGATAGAGTCAACCGTGCCTTTTCAGCTGTATTCTCGACGATAACCAGACTTTACATTATACTTACATACATAAAATAATCTCAAGGTAACGGCATTTCACCCCTCGGAACATTTGGATTGAAGAGCTTTCATAGGCACACGAATACCAGTTTTCATCTCTTTATGTACCTCATTTCTCCTTCCGTTATTTCTTTATGCTATCGATTAAATTAAATATCCTTTAGATATAAGAAGATTAGAAGAGGCTAGTACTATTTCCGAAACATAATTTTGCATCAAAAAGCTATTTCGGAAGCTCCTTTGAATCGTTGGAAATTTTGCCATAATACCGATTTTCTACCAAAGGACACCGCGCATATGCAATCGGTTTCCGTTCAGCGCAATCACCTTCAGTTTATAAAAAACAAACATGTTTTCTGCGATTCATTATATTTGTTTTTCCTTGGGAGTCACTTTTGTGCCACAGAGTTCTTAACTAGCTCGCTCATCTCTCGTAATATGGTATATTATATATTTGTAATCTCCATTTCTTATGTAATGTAGTCTTTCTTTCTATCACATACTATACCTTTATCAATATCAAGTGGAGGTCCTTCTCTTCCTATACTTCTCCCGGCGGGTACTGTGTCGACTACTTTTAGATCTAGTGCGTTTTCATGCATTTGGACGACTTCTTCACTATTTAAGGCCTTTCTTTCACTTTCTTTCTTCTAGCCACCTTCGCCAGAAAATTTTGCGTCGCGGTGTCGTTATGATCTTTATATTTGTCAGCGTCGAAGCTTTGAAATTGTTGGTATATTTTCTCGCCTGTGGTCGGAACTTCCCCATATATTGGTTATTCTATATGCTGCCATTTTTAATTTGCGGAGTGCGTTATTTTCAAATATTTACCGCTATTATGATTGTGCGTCACCGCTTAGATAAACTAGTAACGGTCATTAATGAACTAAATCTGTTGAATAGCAAGCCGAAGCAGTATACGGCTGACAATTCAAATACAAGTATAAAATTCATAACACAAGCAACGACAGTCTACGAAATAACCGAGTATCTGAAACATCAGTATGATATGGAGAATACAGATGTGAAGCGTTTGCTCATCATACGTGATCTCTACAATCGTTTGTGGGAGCTGACGGCCACAGTCAACAAAAATTTTGGCATTTCAATATTGACCAATGTGGGCAATGACTTTATATCCATCACCACGAATTGTTATTGGATTTTTCTGCAATTCAATACTTTCTCAGCATCACTAGAAAACTTCCTGCAAATCTCTAGCAACCTCATCTGGTCCATCACGCATCTCTTCAACGTACTAATGTTAGCAATGCTCTGTGAGCGTACGGTTCAGCGGGTGAGTACAGTGCAAAAGTAATTTAATTTATCTCACTTAGACATTTTAGTATCTAAATTTTAGACTACGGCAATTGCTATGGGCTTGCATCGCATCGAAACTAATATTTGGAATGATAACCATAACACCGTGGTGAGTAAAAAATTTGAGAATAACTTTTTTGATAAATCTTTTTCGAAAAGTGAGACTAGTCCATAAATATAATAATATGTATATATAAATGGTATAGATGTAACTTGCACTGTCTCTCCTAATGGTAGACTCAATAGCAGAATACACTCTCAAAGCTGTTCACAGGCTATTCAAATAAATATTTTTAATAATCGAATTTATCAATATTTACTCGTCATGAATCATAGACCGAAAGCGGCCAACATACATTACTCTATTCTTATTGTATTTTCTCTCCCACTACATCAAATTCTCTCTCTTATATATCTTGACCAGATGAAAACTTCATTATTTGGTCAAAAGCAGCCACCTGTCCGAATTTATCGACATCTTCACAATACTGGTCATATTCGGAAGTTTTCTTCTTCTTTATTATCGTAGACACCACTTACGTGGTTAGAGTCGAGATTACAACAGCGCGCCAGTCATTTCTTATTTTCGCAATTTGGCGCCAATTCAAGATACCAAACGCAGCTAGCTCTTCTACAACTGATCTCTCCAACGCAATGGATGTTTTTCTCTACCTCTGCTTCCGTCGGCGGGTACCGCGTCGAACACTTTCATAGCTGGAGCATTTAACATCCATTCGGATGTTACGATCTACCTAGCGTAGCCGCTCATACAGCGCTTCGTTCGAATGCGATATTCGCCGTTAACAATGCGCAAAGAGCCATAAATCTTCGGTAGAACTTTTCTCTTGAAAACCTGTAACGTTGACTCATTAGATGCTGTCATCGCCCATAACTCTGCTCCATATAGCTGAACGGGAATAATGAGTAAGTAACTTATAAAGTTTGGTGTTTGTTCATCGAGAGATGACTTTACTTCTCAATTAAGCTCTGCTCTCTGTTTGAAGAAGTCGCACGATAGGGAGTCGCCTTGTCTGATACATCGTTAGGTAGCGAACAGTTCAGAGGCAACACACTTTATACTTTCTACTAATTACCAAGCTAGTTTCTGTTTGTCTTGCAGATCGAGCAATTCTCTTTACAACTCTTACATCAAAAGTTGGCCTTCTCAGCCGCTGGATTCTTTGATATCAATTGTTCATTACTATATACAGTGAGAACACACAAATGTAATTATATAATGGACAACTTGAATACTATTACTTATTTTACAGATCGCTGGCGCTACAACAACATACCTGATAATACTAATACAGTTTCACATGAGCGATGATAATTAGCAATAAACTGAAAGGAGTGTCTAAAACATGATCTCATTTAGAAGTACTAATCAGACGCACTTTAGGTGTAGAAACAGAAATAAAAAATATTTCATTAAAATATTACTTCTTTTTAATATTCTTCTTAGGTTAGGTTGGGTTAGATTCTAATAGGGACGTTGACTCGTTATGATCCCTAAACTCCTACAAAATTGATTATAAAGATCCTCATAAATCGACAAAGTCACATTTTTTGAGGCGACTTATTACAGTTTTGAATATGTTTCCTGGTTCACAGACGGTATGACTGCTGAGATGAAGTGTCTGGATGTTTCGACCTCACCTTCTTCCAAACAACTTCGAGAATTTACGTTCGGTAAGAAGTCGTCGCATGGGAGTCCAGTGCTAAAACGCAAGTTCAGACCTCATCATAGGGAGAGAAAAAGCCTAAAAAACAGAAGCTTCAAGGAATGTTTTGACCGTCACTTAACGTATCTAATAATATCTAGCTTCCCCTCTATTACTCTGCCGAATTCAAAAACGTCTGAGATCTAATCTCAGCGCAACCATTGCGATAATTTATCACTTAAATAGGCTGACTTTTATATTAGATGGCTTTATGGTGCGACCTTCTTAACCCAAAAAGATAATTGCGCCGAAACTTTATTATTATTCCAATTATTTGGCACTTAATATGGCGATGATAATGGCCTGCAATTCACCAGACGTTTAAGATAAAGATTTTATGGCCTGTGCTTGCACTTTTTATTGTTTATACAAAGTCATTCGAGCTTCCCAACTCAATCAACTTAAGGCGCTTGGCCCCAAGCGCTAGTTGTTGACACACGGTCTAAGCAATATGTACTATCGTAATATTTTCGCAAGCTTTGCTCGTTACTTCTATTTAATGATAATGTATTTAGAACTTTTGCAACCCATGCCACGTCTCACATGGTTCACGTCCATTTGTCGGGTAGTTTGGATCGCTTGGCTAATAAAACTCGGCTACGATGTTATGTATGAAATATTCGCGGAAACAATCGAAAGGCTCGATTACATAGTCGGCAGTATCTTTTTTGTCTTCAAAATGTTAACGAACATAGTGGCCTACGTCGAATCCATTTGTAAGACAAAACACTGCCAGCAGCTGCAACGTCTGGAAATTGAGGTGGATGCATTACTACGAAAACATATCGACAATACAGAGGCATTAGAACGAAAAATCTGGCTCAAAGTATTCCACAGTATGCTTTTGCAATTCGTATACGACATCCTGCAGCTCGTGCTTGCCTACAAATGCTACATGTCGCCGGTATTTTACTACGTATTGCCAATGCTGGCAATCGAACGAGCCCGTTATGCACAAATCTCGCTTACGATTGAGCGTCAAAATGTACGCGCACGCGGTTTGATCGCTTTGCTGCGTTTACTGGTTAAAGCTAATCGTCCGAAACATAAATACACTAGTGATGTGTGGCAACCCTATGCGGCGTGGGAATATGAAAGAATGAACTTTTTACGTCTGCTGCAAGGACGGCTCTGTGAGTTGTATCAATGTGTGGGCGATTGCTATGGTTGGTCCATCATTGTTTTGCTATTTACTACATTCTTCACTGTGGTAGCCAACATTTTTTGGTGCATTGAAATCTTAAACCGTGGTTTCCGTTTCGGACAGTTCATGTACGATGCGCTGACCATGTTGAGATTAAGTACTTTAGCCGTAACATTGCTGATCACTGCTGAGAAAACGAGGCAATACGTGAGTGCTCAAAGCTTTAAGGGGTCAATAGGGTAATCTGGCTTGTTTTTGAGGTTTTTTTTTCATAGAAATATCTACTCTACAAAAGAATTTTTTCCCCATATACATATAACGTGGGGTGCAAATGTAAACAAATTTTTTCGGATTTTTTTGATGACATCTGTCGGAGAAATGGCTGCGTGAATGAGATGCTTTCACAATTTCTCATGTTTGGATCATCTGAAACACAAAAACCTTAAAAAGTACTTGAATGCTTATCGTTCCTACTAGAATCATGAAAAAATGTTGATAAATAAAAAAGTAATTAACGCTATTTTTTAATTTTCCCAGTTTTTTTTTAGCGAAATTTTGTCATAACGTTGTCAATAAATTATAAAAAAACGTAGGGACGATAGCCAGGCGTTTCGTGAAACATTTAAAAAAAATTAAGCAAATCGGTTGAATAGTTCGACCGGAGTCATGTCCGTTGTTGGTTTAAAGTTTGAGGTGCGCTCCGAGCGCTCCGAACGACGAGCAGTATTATATTAAAATTTAAAAAAAGACTAACCTACTGACTCCCTTAAGAATAACATTAACTAAACTCTTTCTTATAGAATATGCAAGTTAGCGGTCTCGTCTTTAAGTTGGCGAAACCGCTCGGCAATAAAGCTTACAACGATCTCGTCTCCGGTTTCTCACTACAATGTCTACATCAGCCATTTTTGATAAATGTAAAAGGATTTTTCAGATTGAGTTTACCGTTACTAGGTGATGTAAGTATTTACATTTATAAATAACCCTAGAATCCATAATTTGAATGTAAGTATTGAAAAATGGAACTACAACTTATCAATATTTTGGAAAAAATGTACTATTAAGTCAACAGCAACTAGAACTCTCTTCTGTGATTCCAGACGTCTAGAGAAACTGAAATTTATCTTAACAAAATGTTGTATTTTCGAAAGACGAACACATCTGGAGTGGAATAAGATGTCGACAGGAAGTAGAAAATTGTTGGTAACAAACCAGTTCTTCTGAGGAGACAATGCTCTTCCCGTTAAAGAACATAATGAACTGCTTTCCAAGCAGCATAATGAACTCCTTT
>NW_017537045.1:944182-950836 GCF_001853355.1 Bactrocera latifrons | reverse complement strand
ATCTATGTAAGTCGAAACAGTGGTGTATAAACGAGTATTCTTCTGAAAACTTGGTTCCACAGTCTGTTTGAAAAGATCGAGATGGACTACGGATAACTGTGAACGTTTTTTTCTGAGTAATCAAAAACGGAAGCGGTACCGTGATTATGCGACACTCTGTCCTGGAGACTAGTAATATAATTTCAAGCTGTTGATAAATGCATATCACAGGATTCTATTTACCCATGGTACTCCAATTGGGATTTATTAGAAAATATTGACTGTCCTTTAAAGCTCAGGTTTTCGAAAAACAAGAGTCAACTCTTAGCCTTGGCTGTTGCCAAGCCGTTAGCAATCCGCACTCTAATGTAAATCTAATTTATATTGAGCTGCTCATATTCCTAAGGCCTAATACCACTCCAATTAGGTGACTTCGAGTTATTCTGGATGAACAAAGTCGCCAGAAGACTTATGACATCTTGCATCCCCACACTTAGATTCACAATGGTTACTATGATTTGTATTAAACGCATGTATGTGTCCAGAATAATCAGCATCAAGTAGCAGCCCACCGGTGTGATGTATTTGGTAAAAGAAAAATAAGTCGAAGCTCTGATTGTGTTGCAATCGTGGCGATTCTGACAAAGCGCTCTTAACCATGCGATCCATTAGAGTTGAAATACAAAAGAAATCATTACAAAATTTTCGTCATAAGATCCGTTAGTATAACCCTTAACTTACATATTGTCTACAAGTCCACTAATAAAAGCCTTAGAAGACTATCGGCGTCCAGAAATTTAGTTTTAAACTCACAAACATTTTAAAATATTTCGATGATCTGTAAATGACTATAACTATCTTCAGTCTCAACAAACTCCATTAATCCATTAATATTTTATACTTTCTCATGCAATGCTCTAAGCACTTACCGAATACCGTTAAAAGCATGAGCCCGGTATCTTCTATAAACCTTTGACAAAAGCATTCAGTATAGTACAAATTATTCTCAATAAGTTAAAATTGATTTATGAATAGATGCTTTTAGTTTTATTTAATAAACCTTTTGAACACGTATAGACCTGATCAAATATGCGTACAAATTAATATTTTTATTAAATCGTTTCAGTTGTTCACGCTTGCCGTGGAATTCCCATTATTAACTATGCTGCTCAGTATCTCATTCCGATCCGCTTTATTTTTCTCGGCGAACATAAACTGAATGAGTATAACCAGATATGTGACGATGGACGCAACCATCTAGAAGTTGAAGAAGCATAACGAAAGAAAGTGAGTACATAGAGTAGTATATATTGTATTTTAAATCTTGCTTAGCTGGACTAATGTATGCTAAGATAGAAACTATTAAAGAGATTCTTAATGAGTGTCCTTAAAGAATTGTGATACATTGATTCCAAAACCTAATAAACATCGAAGGTCGAATGAAAACTTAATTGGTTGATATTAACGAATAATATACTAGGAAGACAGGCTTAGAAAACTGAGAACGCGGCATTCTAAATAAATGTCATTTAATTGGAAAAAATTTACTAAATTTAAAAATCAAAAATAAAACAGAATTTTATCGAAAACATATAGCGAAGATTAAAAATAAGGTGTCGTCCAAGTAGACGTATTTTTTTTTCAAAAACCTTTTTTTGACAGATCCCGCGCGAGTCGTGTCAAACTGTCATGTTTATTTTTTTATTTTATTTTTTTTTTTTTTGTTCTGCATTTCATGATGGAAAGACTTACGCCTGAACAACGTTTACAAATCGGTCAACTTCATTACGATAATTCGTGTCTTTGCTCCACTTATTGTCATTAAATTGGCCTACTGAGTATACTATTCGCAACACTATGTATCACCCACCTTGGGTCTCATTCATTATCTATTATGTCTAATATTCGACATAATAGACCCCGTCCAACAATCAGTGAAGAAAATATAGCAGCTGGGAGCTGAGAGTGTACACGAAAATCGTGGAGATTCGATTCAACGAAGTTCGCAGCAACTCAGACTGACATATGGAATAACTTAGCGCATTTTACGTCGAGATCTTAAATTGAAAGCATACAAAAAACACCTATTGCAAGAACTGAAACCGCTCGATCTTTCTATGAGTTCTTCAAAGGTTCCAAGAAAATCCGACGTTTTTGAGCCAAATTTTGTTCAGCGATAAAGCCCATTTCAGGCAAAATGGCGCATTTGGGACAAAGAGCAACCTGAAGAGATTCAAGAGTTGCAAGTTATCCAAAAACACAACGGTTTGGTGTATTTTGTGGGTCGGTGAAATCATCGGTTCATATTTCTTCAAAAATGATGCCGGTGAGAACGTAACTGTCAATGGTGGCCGTTTTCGCAGCATGATAACCGAATATTTGATAATTATTAATTATAACACGGTGCCACTTCCCACACATCGCATGATTCAATGCATGTATTGAGAGAACACTTCGGTGAGCAGATTTCAGATTCACGTATAATGCCGGTCGATTACCCACCAAGATCGTGTGATATCACACCGTTAGACTTTTTCCTGTGGAGATATGTAAAGTCTAAATTCTATGCGGATAATTCCGCTTCGATACAGTCCTTGGAGCAAAACATCACGCGTGACCATCTTGTCTACATACAAATATCTTCAGTTTCATCAATGAAATACCACTTACACTGCCCAAAAGAGTTAGATTCAAATTGAAGAATTCTTTTGCAGTAATTATATACTGTTGATGTAAAGTTTGCAATGAAAAATCAGTAACCAAATCATTATAACTCTTATTGCCCAGTGGTTTGACGAGTTTGAACATAATACAGCCGATCTGGCGACTCTGAAAATGAGAGACAATAAAAATAAATCAAATATAAAAGAGAAAGAACACATGGAATGAGTTATATATCATTGTCAAGCAACGGATACTTTCTTCTTTTGCAACTAAAATAGAACCCACGAACGCTTTTATCATCGCCGTACTCACCTGTTCCTGACTGTTTTGACTTTGCCAACACAAGATCCAGAGCAATGTCACCACAACCACCAGAAATCCGAGATTTCTAATGATCGTATCATGCTCGCTCAATCGCGCAATTAGCGAAGAAATTACCCAATAGGAGTTTATAGTAAAATAAATGAAGTACATTATCATAAACGCCAATAAAGACCAACCATGACTCTCATTGATTGTCTTAAACATATTATAAATATCGTCATAAAATTTTTTATACACGCGCAACTTCTGTTCATCAGCTTCCTCGCTTGGCAGCAACGTCTGTGGCATAACACGTATAATACGAGTACACCCCTTGGACACTGTCAAGCCGCGTAGATAGTGGCCAAAGACACGACGTATATTTCGTTCACCCATTTCATTGAGTTTGCGGCACAATATAGTGGCGTATTCATTCAGTACCGTTGTGGATAATATAATTTCTAAAATTCGAAATTGCATCGCTAAAGCATTCGGGAATGTATGCCAAACAAGTATGGCACTCTTCAGCGTCAACCCATATATATACGAGTAAATTTTAAATGAAATATTAATCATTATAATAAGCACACTGAGTATTGATGAAAGGCAACTCTCACTACTAAAATCGCTATAGGCGTGCTTACGACCAAATTCTTTATTGAAACGCTTTTCAAACTCCTTGTAAATCTTTATTTTTTCCGCCCGTTTGGAGTCCATAAAGAACGATTCGAGCAGAATCGAAATATGTGTAACCATTTGGGCTATGAAGAGTAAGTTGTACATGAGTCCACCCATGTCGGAGTGTAGATGTAGCTCATGTTGTAATGAGTAAAGTAAGACACATGTAATGTGAATGATCCAATAGCCGGCGTAAAGCTTGTAAATGAGTTGAGATTTGGTAAAGCTACGGCATGCGAAGATTATGCAGCCAAAATTCACAAAAGCTCTTATAAACTCGAAAAGATAAATCTTGAAAGATTTCTTCGTAGCGCGCTTGCCGATAGCCATTTGGATGGACTACTAACTGTTTGTAGCTTAAAAAGATAACTGTGGCAAATGTTAACATATAATACACCAAATACCAAAGTAAATACTACAACTCATTTAATTAGTCAATCAATCAAATGAAAATATTAATGCGTTGACAGTTACAAAGAAATCAAAGAATTTTGGGACGTCTATTTTTGGCAAATCATGGCCTTTCTCTGTAAATTTAGTTTGATAAATAAACATTGCAGACCAATTTTTTTAATACAGAGCCTCCAATATGTATTCAGCAAGGTTTAAGTTATGATTTGCGTAACGATAAGTTAGCTAAAACAAGTTATAGACTAATTCGTCGCAATTGCAGCCAATTCAGCACTCAATAGGTATTTAGCACCTCTTAAATTATGCGCTGTAATACACCAGAGTCGGTGAAATAAGCTATTAATATTAATTAAGCGCTGTTGCAAACAATTCAGCTCGAAAAATATGTATAAGGGTTATCAGAACGTTTCTCTGTAAATTTAATTTAATAGACATTGCAGACCTTTTTTTTAATTCAGCGCCGTCAGCATGCATTCAGCAAGGTTTAAGTTATGATTTGCGTAAAACTAAGTCAGCTAAAACAATAGACTAATTCGACATTTCACCAGCCAATTCAGCACTCAATAGGTATTCAGCACGGCTTAAATTATGTGTTGCGATGCACTAAAGTCGGTGAGATAAGCTATAAAGCAATTCAGTTTTTAAAAAAATTTTATCATATTTTTAAGAATTACTCAATTTGTCTCAACTTGACTCTACAATTGGGGTTCCCGGTCTTAGAAACATTTTTGGCAACGATAAAGTAGACGGGTTGGCTAGGAAGGATCAAGAAGGAACTCAATACACGGCACTGACGAAGTGCCGCCGCAGGTTTATGCCGATTCGAAAACTAGTCATAAATTTTATGACGAAGGTGCAATCCAAATAGCAACTTCGAGAGCGATTTTTCTCCTCTCATTCGGAACGTTTTGAGATCAACAAAGTAAAGTTTGTAACCTTTTATACTGTCCACCAACAGTGTGCGGTCATTCTTCCATGAATTATTTATAGTGAAGATAAATGAAGGAAAATTTACTCGGAGGTTTAATATTTTAAGCATTGCTTTATCTGGAATTAGAGTTTACAACGGAAACGGAATGGATAAAATATCAAGAAGAGTCAACAGTCGGCCATCCTATAAATTTCTAGAGAACGATTTCTAGCGTTACACCATCCATCGATAGAAACATCTACTATATCTACTATATCAAAAAATACCGAAGATTATTGATGAGGCAAACGAGTTTGGGGACGTATGAGAACGATACTTTCTTCAAATGGTCTTTGGGCAAAGTTGAATAAAGCATTGAAAGACCGTGTTATACCAAGAAGCTAAGAAGAAGAGTTCTGATCAGACAAACGTTCGAGTTTACGGACGAATTAAAAAAAAAGCAAAGCATTTTTATGAATGAGATGAAAGTAGACTTTGGAGCAAAGCTGAATAAGAGCTGGAAGGAGCTGGTATACCAAGAAGATCAGAAGAAGAGTTCCGATCGGGTACCGAAGCATTTGCCACAATGGCTGGGTCTATGTAACCGAAGCAGACCCAGATTTTTTATTCGACCACGCACTGTAAACTCTGCCGCTACAACAGCAACAACAGTTACGATCGAGTTTGCTAACGAAAGTGAGCCTAGATTGTTGAAGTAGCTTTCGCAGTCAACGTAATATAATGCTAGAATGTGGGCTTAAAACTGAAGTCTTCTCCTGACTAAATACTTAACGGTCGTACCGTGGGCTTTAGGTTAAGAGGCTTAAATCAAAAGCATTAAAATTAATATTTCCTTGGTTATAACATAATTATTTATTTTTATTATAATTTAATGTGATATTTTGCATATTTTTACACTTGTAAACAAATTTGTATATTTTATGCTTAATGTATGTATATTCTGACAATCATTTCATGTTTTATTTTTGTATGTAAACTATTAGAATTTTCAAAATATGTGCGAAAATTTAAATTTTTTTTTAATATTAGAGAATTTCGGTAAGAAATGTTAATGTAAAAGGACACTAAAATAGCTATCACTGAAGGTATACTCAAACACTATAAAGAGCTGTTGAATAATGTAAGTAGAGAGTTAATGAGCTTTTGAAAATATATGATTTGAGCGAGGCCCTAACAGCTTAAAAAACTCTCAAAAAGCACTTGAAAATTTATATCAAAACACTTTGTATTACTGATCCAATGCAAGCGGCCTGTGCTGGCTTTATTTGGCACTACTTTGCCCTACTACTGAAAACTGCTATGCGCAATATTGTGTTTAAGATGTTGAATTCGCCATAACAATGTTTAAAAAATATATTTCATATATTTTGATATATTATATTTTAATTAATTTAAATGTCGATGTTAAGTAAGTAAAGCCAGCTTGCATTGTAACAGTGTTTAAAGTGGAAATGGGTTTTAAGATATTGATAGAATTTAAGCTTCTTTGCTATTAAACTGTGAAACGCAGACCATGCTGCACTTTTCGCTCCAGCTAAATTTACTTAGCATGCAATTCTCAAAAGGTTTATGAAAAATTTATTATCAGGGAGTAAGAGATTGGTGGCAGGAAGAGGATATTAATAGAAAAAGAAGTTGCAATGCTAAAATTTTGATAGGCATATAAATAACATAGTTGAATAATATAT
>NW_017537045.1:941733-943732 GCF_001853355.1 Bactrocera latifrons | reverse complement strand
TATATTATATTTTGGAATTTTAGATATTTTTTAAATTATTTTTGGAATCCATAATATTTTCAACTAGTCCCAATACTATTATGAACTACTGTTTCTGTTTAAGTAAAACAAAAGTGCAACACACATTATTGCATTAAGACTGTTGCCATAAATAAAAGCATCGATAAAAATGTCTTTTGTAAAATATTAAAATTTATTAAAAACTTTTCGAAAAGCTTTTATGGAAAAATTAACTTTGCTCTCAAATTTCTGTCTGCAATTTCTATAAACATGATTTGGAATGCACCCAATTATCATGGTTCTGATCACGGCTGACACAAAGAAACCTTACTAAAAGCTCTACAAATTGCAATAGAAAAACTCTTTTAGAATTTTACAATCAATTTCGTAATTTTCCGATAACCTCTTCAAACCGCAACGAAAACATTTCCAAAACTTCTGTGAAATGCAATAAGAATGTGCTTATAAAATTTGAAATTTAAACTAATTGCATTGTATTTCAAGTTTGACAGTTTCCGATAAATTTTTCAAAACTGTTGAAAAACTCTAGTTCAATTCTAGCTTTTATTCACTTTTTTAGTAAATTAGAAATATTTGATTTTGTAAGCTTTTTATTCCATTAGCTTTTTTGAAAGCTCAGTGAAATTCAATATGAATTCAAGTTTGATAGTTTTCCGAAAGGCTTTTCGTAGTTATTTAAAAAGAACTATGGAATTCAAAAAAGCTTTTACAAAATTTGCTATTTACCTAAAAAATTTAAATATTTGATTTTATAAGCTCTTAATATTTGTTATTAAATGTCGAAATGTTAATTAAATCACCATAACTTTATGAAAAATTTAATTTTTCCTTCTCTCAGAAGGGCAGTTTTGAGTTATTTTCACAAATATTCAAAAGCTTTTAGGATTAAATGAGATTTTCATTCGATTTTTTTTATTTTGTCAAGTTTTTAATATAATATACGAAATAAGACTTTTAAGTTAACAAAAAATTATAAAAAAAAGTTGACGATTCGAGCTTTTGAACAAAACTTTTTTTTTTTATTTTGTGCTCCCATGTTAAATTTTCTTTAAATTTTCAGAACTAGTTAAAAGCTTGCAAAATCTTTAACCCTTTGAAAAGCTTTTCAGGAGCTTTATCAAATATTGAAGCTTCTGACTGAAAATTGTTGAAATTTGCTGACAGTTTTAAATTAATTTAGCTTCGAACTTTTTTAAACATACAAAAACTTTGATTTTGAAATAAAATGTTGATTTTTAAATAAAGCTTTTGCGAAAAATTTAAATTTAGTGAAACTTTTAAAATAAATTTAGCTTTGAAAATCTTTTGATATCATAAAAATTATTTTGAGCTTTTCCCGAGCTTTGAACTTTTTTGTGGTATCTTCCGCGCAGCAATTGCTTTGGCACAATTTTTGAGTAAAATAAAAGCATATTTGTATATATATATAAATGTGTAAGAATATAAATTTGGAAATTATTTGTATGTACATACATATGACAATGTAAATCTGCCATTCTTACCCCAATAGTTTAGCCCTTTTTTCTTGATATGTACCAGCATCCCAAAAACTTTTTTTGGAATTCTTTTTGTGGCATATGCATACATACACACTATATATATATGTATAAAAAATGTGTATTTGTGTGTTTACTGTTGGCAACTGTGTATGTATATATTGTACACCGCATGCAAATAGTACAAGTACTAATTAGGAAATAAAAATTTAAAAATTTTTAATATTCAAATTTGAAATGGTTAATCAGACTGTGTTTCTCTAAAAACTGGCTGTCATTCGCAGAAAAAGCTCAAACTATTTTTAGACAATTTTACCAAGTACAATAAAAACAAAAAAGCACATATTGAAATTTTTAATCGTGGCGTAAGCTTTTTGTGTCGGTATATTTTAAGCAAAACAACGCTTTTACTTCTACTTTGCAAATTACATAATAATTTCGGATGATTCCTTTAATTTTTATAAGCTACAATAATTAACTTT
>NW_017537045.1:939890-941478 GCF_001853355.1 Bactrocera latifrons | reverse complement strand
TTGTTTTTATCAATTTAATTTTTTAAAGTAGAGTGAAGAGCAGGCAATTACAAACTTTTTTCAATAGTTGCAATACAAAAATATACAAAAAAAATTCATTTTTCCAACTTTCTGAAAAAAAACTTAACTAAAATTAAAGCTTTCAACGTTCATGATTTCAAAAGATTTCTTGTTGTTGACGTTTATTATAACACATTATGTATGCAAAGTTGAAAAAAAGCGAATAAGCTTTAAAATTTGTACCAAAACTTCTTCAAAACCAGCACGACTGGATCGAAGTAGGCAAAGAATTTTGCAAAGCTAACCAATACCAACTTTTTAGTATTTTTTAACTATTTACACTCAAAATCTTTAAAAGCTTCGAAAGCTTACACGTATTTTATTAAATAACTTATCACAAAAATTGCATTCAATTACCATAACGCATTTCAAAGTCTAAGCTGAATAAGCTATAAAAGCTCCGAAAGCTCCAGATAATTTTTTGATCAAATTTAAAAGGCGAAGTTGAAAGAAGAATAATAATCAGCTTTGAAATCTGTAACAAAAGCTCTTCAAAACCAGCACGACTACCTCGAAATAAACAATGAATTATGCAAAGCTAACCAATACTGACTTTCTAATATTTTTTATCTATTTACACTGAAAAAGCTTTTAAAGCTTACACGTATTCCATTCTTTTTAGATAACTTATCATTAAAATTTCTTAGTGTTCGTAAAAGGTTATGTAAATTATGTAAGCAATTATAAAGCTCTGAAAGCTCCCGAGCGTTTTTTTACATTAACTTATCAGTAAAATTTCAAAGTTTTCATGAAAGGCTATACAAAAATTAACATAATTCGGAAATTATTCTCAGAAAGACATCAACGTTTATTCTAAGCAAAAAGTTCACAAAAGCTTACTTGCTTTTTCAGCATAAATGACTTAATGTTTTGCGTAAATTTATCAGCAAAACTGTATTTGTATAGTTTGTAATAAAATTTTATGTAAAAATTATTAAATTTCAAAATTTGAGTGATCAGTTTTTTGTGCACAAGCTTTCATAAATCAAATAAAATAAAAACTTTACTTATATGCTTTGTTGTCAATATCTGTGTTAGTAACAAAAAATTGTGCATAGCCAAAGTATCAGCTTGTAAATAACTTTCTGCAGTTAAATGACAACATTGAAGTGCTGCTAATTGCTTGCTCAACACTGTACTAAAAATTTATTTCTTTGTTTTTCTGTTTTTTCGTACAACTCGCGCTACTTAACGAATATGGTTTCATTCTCAAAACTACAAATACAATAAATTTTGTATGTTTTAATATCAATATTTTTATGAATTATTTTTTCAATTAAAATGATTTTCATATTTGTTCAGCTACTCAACGTTACTCGTAGCTAAAAATGTGCTGCTGAGGCACTATATAATTTTGTTTTGTTTTGCGATTAAAATGCTTAGAAATATGTATGTAAGTATGTATACCCATATGCTATTTGTTGTGGAATTTATGTAGGTGTGTGATTGAATGAGCTTTCTGAACATCTGGTATAAGGATAAAAGTAAAAACTAATTTTCAAATTATTATTTTTTAATATTTTTCATT
>NW_017537045.1:935116-937004 GCF_001853355.1 Bactrocera latifrons | reverse complement strand
AAAAGTATGCAACAGTACCAGCAATAAAAACATTTTGTAAATTAATTACTGTAAATTGGTTAGTGGAGACGTCCACTTATAGAGCGTCCGTTCAAGAGAGCTTCAGGTTTTCCAAAAAAAATAATAATTTTAAAAATTTTCAGAATATAAATTTCACCAGAATGCTTTGAAAGTTTTTTTGAAAAGTTTTCTTTACTTTTATCCTTAAAACTCTGGAAAGTTTTGCTCACTGTTTTTACATTCCTTGATATTTTTTAATATTTTTATTAAACAGTGTTTTTAAATTTTATTTTGCAAAACATGCAATATGTATCTACTCAATTGTTATGATTATTTGTTTGTATAAGAGTTAGTTTGAGAACCTTGTACTACATTTAAATATAATATTTCATATTTTCTCCAATATACTTGCTATCTTTCATATGTTTTGTTATAATAGTATTACAAAAATTAGACCAGGAAGCATTCGAGAATGTTTCTATACAAAAAATTATAAAACACTGGAAGCGCCACATATTTGGTCTGTGCGAAATAAATACTGTTTTTAACGAATAAGGGTGGCTCAAAATATTCTAATTTTTTCAGAAATTGTTTTTTCGTTGCTAAAATGTGTTTTATGTGCATTACTTGGTTAAAAAAATTTAATTATATAACTATAACTTTTTCAAACCCTCCGAATATTTAAAATTAAATAATACTTATTAAAAAAATTGTTTTCAGCAATAAGTTTATTTAATATGTTTTATATTTCAAAACAGACCTGTTTCAAACCATTCAAACATATTTAATTAAATTTCAAGGCTTCAAAGGCATTTCTGTAGATAGTAAGTCGGTAATTTATGTAATTTATGTGCGAGGAATGTTTTTTCCAATTTTATAAATTTTTAGTTTTATTAATAGGCGCAACTTTTTCTATAAAAAATTTATGAAAAATGTGCAATTTGTAAATTTTTTTTTAATATCATCATACATATGTGTGTATGTTAGACAATATTTGTTCAGGTTCTTGTTGAAAAAAAATAATATTTCGATCAAATATTTCTAAGAATTCTTTCGTAGTATCGTTTTGGTTTTCATAGAAACAAAATTATACATAAAAGATTTTCGAATAAAAAACGTGATTAAAATTTTTCGAATAAAAAATTTTTGAACAAAAAAATTTTAAATAAAAAATACTCTGAAAAAACACCGGAAACAATTTCAAAAAAAATGTTAATTATACATTAAATAATTTACGAGTAAAATTCGATGAATAAAATTTTCGAACAAAAAAAGTGTAATAATTTTATAAATACTCGTTTCAATTTTAAAGTCGCTTTAAATATGTGCTTCAAAAAATTGCATACACATGTCAGACTTTTCGAATAAAAAGCTAAAATAGTGTTTGTGCAAACTCGCGTAATTTATTTTCGTATTCGTAGAACAACACTACATAAAAAATTTTTCCAAAAAAGTTCGATTAATTTTTTTTCGAAAATAAAATATTTTGAAAAAAAATCGAAAAACAATTTCAAATGAAACGTAAATTTTACATTAAAAGATTTGCTAGAAAAATTCGAATAAAAAAGTATAATCATTTTATGAGTACTCGTTTCAATTTTAAATACGTATTAAATATGAGACTTTTCGAACCAAACAATTTCGAATAGAAATGGTAGACCAGTGTTTATGCATACTCGCGTAATTTCTCATTTCATATTCGAAGAAACAATATTTTACATAACGTTTTTTTTTCGAATTTAAAAGAGTACGGAACAGAACATATTTCGAAAAAAATTTGCATAAAAAAATACTTGTTTAAAAAAAATTTCATATAAACAAATTTTCGATTACAAACAAAATTCTATTATATATATTTGGAGCTAAAAAAATTCGAATACAATTTAAA
>NW_017537045.1:932755-934891 GCF_001853355.1 Bactrocera latifrons | reverse complement strand
ATTTAAGTTTTCGAACAGACAAAAATATTGAATAAAAAATAATGCTTTCTCGTAATATTATAAAGAAGTGGTTCAGAAATTGTTCGAAAAAAATTTAATATTTTAGTTTTCGAACAAACAAAAAATGTTTAATATAAAAAAATTCTTTGCATTTTAGGAAAACTCGTGCTTTCTCGTAATACTATAAAGAAGTGGTTCAGAAATTGTTCGAATAAAATTTTTTTTGAATATTTAAGTTTGCGAAAAAACAAAAAATAAAAAATGATTTTTTATTCGAGTGTACTGCTTTCTCGTAATACTTCTTTATTCTTTTTTTTTTTTTGTAATTAATATTAATTTTATTCACATAAATCTGTACGAATATAAAGTTTTAAATAAAGTATAATTATAAACAGTTTTTAATTTCAATCACTGTTGTATTAAAGCATTGCTCACAAGGTTTCAAAAAATAAATATATTTTAAAAACTGATATTTTGCTTATAAATTATAACAAATTATTTTAAAAAAATATGCACAATTTACTTATGTATAACACTTTTAAAACAAATAAAAAACTTTCAATAAAAAGAATAATAGTTTTTTTGTAAATATTTTCGCTTTCTGGTAGTATTTTTTATTTTTTTTAATTTGTAATTTTTAAATACTTTTTCTTTACGCTTTACGTTTTCACAGAATAAATATAATTACATAATAAATTATTAAACACATGCACAATTTACACTTAACTACTCAATTTTGTTTGTTGTGCTCGGGACTTTGGAAAAAATAGCACCTTACCAAAAAAAAACAAAAAAAATAAAAAAAATTACATATGTATATACACATTACATGGCATCACATGTGTATTGATATACATACATACGTGCTTGGCCTTTATAAACTAAATAGAAAAATTGTGTAGAAGACAATAAATATATATGTTTGTATATAAAATAGAAAACACTTATAAACATATTTGGCTTTAGTATAAATATTGAAAGACGACAAGTGCAGAGAATTTCCTAGACGCATTAATATTAAGATTGCAAATGCTAGCGAGGCGCTTAGAAAAGAATAATTAAGCTAAGTAGCGCCAGAAGGGCTGCTATTCAAAGCCAAAACACATACAAAATTTGAGGTTATGCTGAATTTTTAAATTTATAATGCGTATTTGACTATTTATTATTATTATTTCTGCATGAACCAAAACTAAATATGATTAAAATACAATAATTTTCAATCAAAACTTTGAAATCACAACTTTTGGCATTTCTTTTGTTCTAAAATTAAATTTGAAAACAAAAAATCAAGAGCACTAATTCACTGTTACATATCTATATCACTAATTTAGCACACCCTTTTCAATACTAAATATTTGTAGTCAACATCCAGCATTCAAAAACAACACATATTTCTAAAAAAAAAATCATACATAACCTAAAAAATTCCTGCATTTATCGTCTTTCTTTGTGTTAATATCAACGCATTCACATTATACATGTATATTTCTGTAGTGTAGTGTAGTTATTTTCAGCAAAGGGAGGAATGTTCACCATTTCTAGCAAAAATGTTTCCAACAAATTATGTCACCGAAATTTTTGTTTTGACACTCGACACTTGCTTTCCTTAAAACCGAAAAATTACAGCTATTTGCACAAAATGCACACAAACAAAAATGTACAGCAATTTACTTGGCCTCCATACTGCCAGGTGTGGCGGAGAGTGCCATTTTCGATAGCGTAGCCAAGGAACGTTTGGAAGTATCCGAAGTGTCGGAGAACAGGCGGCGGAAGCTGTAAGGAAATTAAATAAAAATATGATAATATAGTTTATATTAAATTCGAAATATTAAAACGTTATATAAAAACATCATATATAAAAAATATATAAATTGTTTACTATTAAAAAATATTAACATACATTAAGCATTAAGAAATATCTTTTAAAATATTTAATTTTAGTGGCTGCTCCAGTGTTGAGATAAAAAAATCATATTAAGTCTAAAAATTTTACGTAAAAAAAATTAATTTTATAAGCATAAGCATTAAAAACAAAAATTGTTTAAATGTAACAGACGCCGGAAACTGAAGAAATTTACAATTTCATAATATTAATAATTAAACAATATTTTGGATTAAAATAAAAATATTATAATA
>NW_017537045.1:853539-931520 GCF_001853355.1 Bactrocera latifrons | reverse complement strand
TTTTATAAATAGTCTTTTTTTATAAATACTATATTTTCCTAAAACTCACAATTTAGCAAAAAACAAAAAAAATGCGTTAGCAGAATTTTGCAAAATATACATTTTTTCTTCGTTTCAGATTCATTGGGGGACTGCAATCGTTAGAAGTCTATTCTTACGATTCATTTCAGTCTATCATTTCTTAATTGTCAAACTTATTTTGCATTGATAAAACATGAATAAATAAATAGATCATTGATAAAATGGAAATTAATAGTAAATGTTGTTGTTTTTTATAGCACCTCAAATTCGGGAATCTAGAGTAGAATGCTCGTACCCTTCTGTTACTTTATCTATTATACTATGTGTTATTACTAGATTTGTAAATTGGCTTAATGCTGCTTCCATATTTCTTAACGGTACTAACAATTTGCGTATGCCGGATTCACTGCTCTTCTTCCAAGGAGCATCGTCTGGCTCATACGGTAGAGGTCCTTGTACTGGTGCATCATGGTCAGGTGGCCTAAAAACAATAAATAAATACACAAAACTATGTAATATAAATTCTAAAAAAACGTGAAGTAACCAAACTACACAATAAACACACACATATGCGCATATGAGGAAAACAATGCAATCAAAAAGAAAAACTGAAAACTAAAAGCTAAACAAACAATAAAATGAGATGAGAAGACCTTTTAAATGCATACAATAGCTGTAAGGCGCTATGCAGGTAGCGACACTTGACGGCAGTCAAGCGCAACAACTAACACACCCACACAGCGCACAATCACTACTGTACTGACGCACGCACACACACGCAAAACTATACGCCTTGTAAAAGAAAAACGCCTTCTACTCACGTGCCACACACTGCGCCTTCTTGCGCCTCTTGTGATTCCTCATCCACATCATCATCCTCGTCGTCATAATCATACGAACTTGAATCACCACCACCGCTACCGCCGGCACCACCGCCCGCTGTCGTTTTGGCATTACTAGGTTTGAGTGCCTTCAGCTCTTCGGTCAAATTGTCAACAGTGGTGATTAATTCGTCACGTTCACAAATTAACTCCTTCAACTGTAGCGTCGTGTAACGCGGACGATTCGGATCGTTGGGGTCGTCGCTGCATGATTTCACCAAATCCTCATTTTCTTTCTCAGCCAAACCGAGTTGCTTGCGTAATTGATTAATGTCACGATATTGGTCCTGCAGTTGGGCGAGAAAGTCGGCGCGCTCTTCGCACAACGTCTTTACCTGCGACTGCAACATTTTGCGTCGACGGTGTGCATCGCGTCCAGACGATTTTAAGCGATCCATTTGTATGTGTAGCTGTAAGGCAAACAAGAAGAAATAACAAAAATTAAATGAAAGTCTCATTGCAAAGGATGTTATACAAAAGTAGTGGGCGGGGGTAGGGAAAAAGTACGGGAAATGCAAACAAGCATAAAAACAAACACCTACACACACATGCATGCGCATGGAAAAAAGCAATTCTATTGAGTTGTTGCAAAACTTTTCAAGTTAAGGCAACGACAACGTTGCTGCATAGGCAACTGCAGATAATTGGCAACGAGTTGATTAAATTAGCCAAAGTTAACGAGCGTTAAATATGTACATTTTATGATGACCTGAATAATGGAAAAATCAGCATACTTCGCCGAAGTAATTAAATTGCTGTAAAACTTGTTATGGTTAAGGAGTAATAAGAAAGAAACGTTAATGCTGGAATACCCTGCATGGAACCCTTCAAGAACTTTATTTTCATCGGACAGTTTGTATGGCAGCTATAAGATATAGGTGCTTGTGAAAAACTCTTGACAAACAAAAAATTTCAATAGAAGGGTTGGATTTTGATTAGACAGTTTGTATGGCAGTTTTATGAAATAGTAGTCCGGTAGGAAAAAAGGACGTGTACAAAATTTCAGATTGATACCCCATAAATTAAACTGCCAATTCGCGTGTAGACAATCGGACGGTCAGATAGAGGAAGGTGGCTAAATAAACTCAGGCGGCTTGTGTTCGAAAAAACTTACTCGAATTCGGATTTGTTATACTCTGTAACTCGATTTTCAGATTTTCAAGCCAATTTTCGAATAAAACATTCGTTAGCTTTTGAGTTTTAGAAACCAAAAACGAAAATTGTACGTATTTATTCTGCCACAGGGTGGTACAACTTTTCCATAGTTATAAAGTAGATCCGAATTTCGAATATAATAAATTTACGAATCGAGATATAGAATAGGACCCCAGCTCGTCATGCAAATCATTTAAATATACATATACTATCTATATATCCTACACTTCCTTTTGAATACACTTCGTGGCAAACTGATAATAGCCTGTTCAGGGTATAATAAGCTGTAATTTAACTGTGTGCTGTAATTGGCTTTGAGCGGTTAATGAGTTTTAAGAAAATTACCTAATTTATTATATTATTTACATAATGATGTGAGTTAACTAAAGTATTTCACAAATATTTTCTAGGTAACAATTTGAAAACGCTGCTTTGGGGATAGGTTAGGTTATACAGGCCGGCGGATATACCAAAAATATTACTTTAGCTGCTAGTGCAATATTATGTTACTTCGCTGCTAAGTTCATAGACCCAAAAGCACGAAAAATACCAGTGAAATTTTTCAATAAATTTCCCCCCGGCTCCCAATCCCTTGCTTTTATAATATTTTGCAGTATATACATATATATACTATTGCTTTGCTTGCAACACTTACATTTTCGATTTCACCATATTTTTCCTGCAGTTCGTGCTCTTTTTCTTTAAGCTCGTCACGTTGTTTGTAGATTTGTTCCTTTAAGCGTTGCAGCACTTGGGTATCGGTTAGCGCCGCATTCAACTCATTATTTGTAATGCTTATGATGCTCTCGGTCAAACTAGCGCCCAAGCCGGAAGAGTGTGCAGAAGAAGATTGTAGATCTTGCGTTTGTTTAACCAGACGCTTGTTTTCATCCTGTAATGTTTGTACCATTTCTACCAATTCATTGGTTTCAGTACGCCATTGCTCTTCAAGCACCTCCATTTCCTGTTAGCAGTTATAAAAATTAACAATTTGTCAACTACAAAATATGCATTAAACACTCACCCTTTCGAAACGCCTGCGATACTCGGCCTTTTCGGATTTTTCACTCTCCAGTTGTGCTATCTTTTCACGCAACTCCTGTATTGTTGCATTTTCACGCTCATTTTTAGTCGCCAGTGCCTCCAGCAGCTCGAGCGTATTGATGATCTTTGGCATTATGCCTGTTACGGCATCGGTGCCGTAACGGTCTATAATTCGCTCATATTCCTTACCAATATCTGTTGCTAAATCATAGACATCAACAACAGCGATGTCATCGATGGCATCCAAAACCATTTCACCCATTTCATTTATGTGAAAACCGGGCATGTATAGTTGTCACTTCTCTCAAAGCTTCTTAGCAGGCAAATTTTTTGAGTTGTAAACAAAAAAGAAAATTTATACGAAAAACGTTTTTGCAAGAGTTTCTTGCTGCGCCACCGGTACAGCTGCAACAATTATTTCTATTTAATTTTAAACTATACTATATTGTTGTTTTCTGTATTTGCGCTGCTCAATTTTAGCAGCTGCAAAGTTTATCTGCCAACGCTGCTCCTTGTGCACTTCCACCCACACACAAGCACTGTAGTTAATAATAATGAATTTGTTTACAAAATGTACAAAAAACTTCAATATTAAAACAGCACTTGTAAGACAATCGTATCTTTATTCGTTGAATATTTAATTAAAATCGCTAGATAATTTTAAAGGCAAGCAGATATCTGAAGGATGCACCAGCTGAAAATGTTTCACTACTCCTTTTTGCACTGGTTCGGAAATTTGCATGAGTAATATCAGCAGATTGCAGATGACGACATACAGCGTTGCATTTTGGAGAAAACAAAAATTAAAAAAGAGTACTTTATGCTGCTCAGGGACGAATTCGAACCTTTTTTTTAAATCTTCCTGCTTTATAAACTAATTATGTACTATTATATATATATATATATATATATGTAAATAAATATGTTATTTCTAAAATACTAGTATACGTGTTTATCAGTTATTGTATCATTTGTGTAAAGGAACTATTAATGATTTGTTTACAAATTTCACACATATTTATAATTTGCAAGTAATTTACATAAAATAATATATAAATAAATATAATAATTACACGTACGAATAACTGAGGCATTGGTTACTAATAACGTATTGATGACCACTTACTTAACTAGTACCAGGCTTGTAGCGGTACAACTACTATTTTACTATTGATGACAACAGCAAAAACTTGGCAACACTTACGTTCTATTTCTCAAATCGTTTCTTTATTATTGCAATGTTGTTTGATTTGTTTTCTTCTTGGTATTGCATTATTGTCAAGTAGTGAAAATAGGAACTATCTTTAGAAGTTAAAAGTCTAAACAGATATCAAATTAAAATTTTAAACTATTTATGCTTTATCAGAAGTAATTCATAAAATATTTGTGCATGTGCAATTATTCTTGTGATATACGCAGTTTAAGGCGTGGCTAAATACAGGAAACTAATAAAATCGGCGGTGCTGAAGCGTTTCCGTTGCCTTTGTCTTGACATTTGAGGAATTTCATTAACGCCAGACAAAGCAAGTTTTCAGATTACAAGCAATTTAAAAACGAAGCAGTGAAAAAGTTAATATTACGCTTAAAATTTAAAATAACTATTTTAAAAACAACGTGTTTCACAGTGTTTTTATTAACTACCCGGTTTAAATGTTTAACAAACATCTAGGAGCCAATTCGGCCATAATGGAGGCGTTGGAAACGCCACCTGGAATCGGGGTGAGTTTTGTAGTTTCTTTTCATTGCTAAGCCTCGATTACAAGCATAGATTTTCGCAATAGTTGTGGTAATTGGAATGACTTTGAAAAAAAAAAAACCAATAGAATGAGCAAACCGCAAAGCAGAACACATGTCTGAAAACTATGAATTGCGTAGCAGAAATTAACCACAAAATCGCCTAAAAGTGCTAAGAAATAAAAAAATAATGTGTTCATGAATTCTACGATAAGTGTTCCATGTATAAAACAGCCCTAACAGCTGTACTGATAACGCAATAGCGTCCTGAAGTCATATTAATGGAGCGACAATAACATTCGTTGTATACATATTTACTTTGATATTTACATATAGAAAGTATACGCAACAATCAAGAAAATAACTCATGTTGGAAGAAGGTGTGTCACTATATTTCATCCGAGTCGTGAATTAAAAACAACACAAACTGCGCTGATAACATAGACTGGCCTCCTTAGCTTTAGACTGAGCAGCGTCATTGAAATAAAGATTACAATTATGCCACTCTAAGTTCAACCTTATGACTTACATTATCTTACAAAAACAAAACTATTTGCATCAATTATTAAAAAAAAAAAAAATAATTAATTGCTATAAAAGCGTCGCATTGGCTCTGGCCACAACACGTGTAATTTTTGCAACAACGCTATTAAGTAAATCGGTTTTTGAAATACGCCACATTAATTCTAACTTAACTTAATATTTCAAAAGCCTTAGTTAATGATATTTCCGACAAATAGAATATGCTAATGCGAAAATTGTTCACTCTACAAAAACACATACAGTACATGAAGGTACTCTCAGAGTGGACGGTCAAGCCGAGCCTAAATAAAAAATGGGCTCAGCTCGGCTTTAAGTGTTCACTTAACGGGTATCCTAAATGTATGTATATTTTTTACCTTACTAACGCATTTTTTAATACCAATAGCTTTATGTGGCTTTGACACTGACACCAACAGCTGATTGGAACGTGACTACCTCAAGCTTTTTATGGTAGAAAYTTCTCCTACATACATACATATGTTTGCGTATATAGTATAACTTGAGTGTAATTAGCATATTTTTGACTTTGTTGAAATAGTTTTATTTATAAACAAACACATTTCGCAGTTTATTGTTGCGATTATCACAAACGTCTATCTTCTATTTGCCTCCATTTATGCGTGTACATATTTTTTGTTTGAATAGTTAACTTCATTATGAACTTTCGTCATATGTACTTTTTAACATTTATAAATATGTACATATGTTTGTATATTAATAATCACGAAATCGATTTGCGCAATAGCAAAACAATATATTCAGTTAATGCAAAAATAAAAGTTTGATTTGTAAAATTTTATTAACCAAAAAATAAAAATACTGAAGTCATCGCGCTTTTTCAAAATCTATAAAATACAATGTATTACAAATGTGTGTATGTTTATATATATGAACCACGATTTAGCATTGTTCTTTCGTTTTCAATATACAGTTAGCGCAAATAGCATTTTGTTACTTTAATAAGAAAAAACGTTAACTTCGGTCGCACAGAAGCTTTAAAATACATTTCACATTTACAAAAGATTTCAAACAAAAACTTAATTTTATAATTTTTTCGGATATTGTACCGTTGCGTTTGACAATAATTCGTTTTCACGACAGTCAGGTCTACGTAACAGGAACGGACCCGGATTTTTATCCGACCAAGGACTGTCAAAACAACAGCATTCCTCCAAATGACTTCAGGAATGTTTTCTGCGGTTACAATAACAACCACCCTACTTCGACAAATTTGGAGAATATATCTCGTCAAATGAAAAAGTTTTCCATACAGAGGCCACGTTTTAATCGTTCAAAAATGTATTAATTGAAAACACCTGATCAGAAATATGTACAGAAGTTTGTATTTAGTATTAGACAAATGTGCATACATGTACATTTATATGCCTCTAATTGATATCTACATTTGCAATAGTGTATGCAATTACATGTTAATTTATTCTGCTTTTTAAAAATTTCCAAATTAAGGTATGAATCATCTTAAAGCTTGCGATAATTATAAATATGTATATGTACGTATMTATAAATTTTTTAGAATATAAATATGCGCGAAAGGAAATGTTTAACGTAAAAACCGCGACATTTAATTGTGTATAATATATATATAATATTTTTTATTCCTTTTATAGATTGGCAGACACCAATGCATGTGTATGCATGTACGGAAACACATTGCATTTACTGGTCGCAAAAAGTTTATTTCAGTTGACAGATAACGGTTATAACACATTTTGGCTCAACTCCTTGCTATTTTGAATTTAAAGCTTTGCTTTTGGATGTGTGTCATGCATGTATCGTAAAAAAACATATAATCTCAGCGACTTGTTATAATATACATATATTTCCTTCGGTTTTAATTTATAATTACCTTTTCGTATTTATATTATACATACATACATATGTATATGCATAAATCTAAATAAGTAGGTTTAATACACCACCTTTCTCGTCTTTTGTGTATTTAATATACATGCATACTTATGTACATTGATATGTGCGTATGCACTGAAAATAAAATGAAAAAAAGTTGCTAGCCTCCATTTCAGTACATTGACTTTTGCAAAAGGTTTTTAACCATATCTTATCGCTTTCATACAATAAACTGATACGTATTCGTAATATAATACTAAATCATGCAATTTATTACAAAAAACTGTAAAGAGACGGATTCTTTGTAGTAAAAATGGTTAATTGCGACTTACGACTTACTAACTTGGTAGATGTATATCAGTTGAATCTCCACTACCCTTCTCAAATAAAATAAGGAAATTCCTTTCAGTTTGTTTGGCCGCTATATGCTATAGCAGCTATATGTAACCGTTTATAATACACGCCAAATTTCGTGAAGATATCTTGTTAAATAAAAGAGTTTTTCAGAGAATTTTATAAAAATATCTTGTCGAATAAAAAAGTTTTCAATACAAGGACTTGATTTTGATCGTTCAGTTTGTAAGAGTTTTTGCGGTATCGACGTTTCCAACAAATGAGCAGCTTCTTGGTCAGTAAAGGGCGTGTGCAAAATTTCAGAAGAATATCTCAAAAACTAAGGCACCAATACGCGTTTATACTGGCAGACGGTCAAATAGACGGAGATGGCTAAATTAACTCAGAAAGTTGCAGGATCATATACATACATACATACATAGTATGTACACATGGATATTTTATAGCGTCTTCGACGTTTAACTCGGGTTGTAAAAAGCTTTATGTTAAACTTAATACAAAAATTTAAACTGTTTACAAAAATATATATTTTGGAAAAAACATAAATATATATGTATGTACATAAGTTTATGTATTTATGTGTATTATATACGAAAATATTAATAAATGTACTCTGTTATAAACATGGAGGCGTTTCCGGAGCCAACTGTTATTCATTAGCTTTTTGCATTAGCTGTAAATTTATAATTAATTACAAAAGGTTACAAACATATATATATACATATAAAAAATATTTGTTTCTATAAATTTTTTTAATAAATTGCAATTTCATGCTAATTTTCTTTTATTTTTTACTGATATATATGTGTATGTTTCAATGTATATACATATGCACATCTTTCTGCAATGTTCTGACGTAGCCGCCGTCGATTTATCTCCAGCCTTTACTTTTCCTCTGCGCGTTATCACTCTCAGAGTATTTTGCTGAATTTCACTCTGATTTGTTTGTTATTGTTTTATTTTATTTGTTTATTTACCGCTACTCAGCTGTTCTTTGCTTTGTTTCCATCTTTGCATTTATTATTATTATATTTTMAAATTTTTTGGAGCAAAAAACTGCAGTCGACCAACCACAAAGCGACAGCAATAGCATTTCGGCCAAGTAGAATCAAATAACAAGCCTAAAGCGCTGAAATCAATTGAGATGTTTAACTTTTGCGCTTTTGGAAAGGCAATAGCACTGCAAAATTTATTTGTTATTATTTTTTGTCTTGGCTGCAATTATATTTTATTTATTTTTGTTAAGTTTGTGATAAGTGGATATGTGAGTGCAAATAAATATGCACTTTTAATGTGCAACGTGCTTATGTCTTCAATTCTATTGCAAAACTGAAGTTGTGTGCACTAAAAATCTTTTTTATAATTACTTACATATTATATTTGATTGCACATTATTAAAACCAAGTTTTAGTGTTTGAAACTATGTGGGAAGCTGTGTGGTTGGATGATGAGGTGAGAAATCCCAACGCATTTTAAAATTTAAAAAAATTAAGTGGTATTTATGAAGTGTTCCAGAGACTTCCTTAACTGAAAAATGAAAGAAGAAGAAGAAACATAAACTTCTGTTGYACCCTTAATACCCTTCAAAAATGAAGTTTCTAGAAAAGAACTCAATTATTATAGGTCAGTTTGTATAGCTGCTCTACGCTATATCGGTCTGACCTGAACAATTTGTTCGGAGATTGTGCCGTTGCTTCGGACAATTTCAAATTTCGTGAAGAGATCTTGTCAAACAAGAAACTGTTCCATGCCAGAATTTGGTTCCTATCGGGCATGTGCAAAATTTCAGATCGATACCTCAAAAACTGAGGCTCCGATGTTTTTTATGAAATGTTCAGGGTATAAAAAACACAGTTAAATACATTCATATGTATCGATATCTCAAATGTATGAGTCATAAATTATAGCGGTTGGTATATTGTAGTAGTTAGAAGTGCGCATTACCATTCTGCTGGATCTCACTACGATGTCAATTACACTGAGAGACCACAAATCAATAACTTCTGTCTTAGATAAAAATAAGTAGTAATTATTGTTGTACTTGCGTCACACAGTTGGGTGTTCAACCGGAACGGACCCGAATTTTCAATCAATTCATTCAACATAATTTAGAAATTAAAAAAGTAATAATAAGAAATAACCTCAAATAAAATTTTCAGTTTATTGCTAATAAATACTGCATATATATGTACATATAAATAGCCTTCAATATATTTATCGTTTTCTTATGTACTCTTAAATTTTTTGAACAATTAAATATAAAAAATATAGGACCATAACCTCAATTCATAAACCGGTGATTTATTATGTTCTATATATTAATCGTTTTATTATATGGTCTAACAATTTATAAAAACAAAAAGTAATTCCGTAAAACCAGAAAATATATAACATCATACGCATTTTTAGATTTCTATATTTTACATTGTACATATTATTGTTAGTTTAATTTTATTAACATTTATTTCTCCACATTTCTCCTATTCATTTAATAGAATGTTGCAACAACAGGTCCAAGCCATGCCACCAGCGATGATTTCACATCAATTGATTGCTGCTCACCCGTTGCCAAATATGAGCTGACCGATAACTCCACAGATCATTCGTTTCTTCTCATGGATGCTGAAGAAAATTTGCGTATAGCGACCGCAGACCGCTTCCGTCAGCGACTAAAATGCAGCGATGATACAAAAATCAAAGTGATCTCTATATTTGGCAACACCGGCGATGGCAAATCACACACCATGAATCACACGTTCTTCGGCGGCGCTGAGGTGTTCAAAACGTCAGCGGAGCAGAGTTCCTGCACGATAGGCGTGTATGCGGCTTTACAGCGCAACATGGACGTGCTTTGTCTGGATACGGAAGGCCTGTTGGGCACCTCCAAGCAGAAGAATCGACGCACGCGCATGCTGTTGAAGGTGAAAGTGCGCTACATAGCTTAATAATTATGTTACTTATGCAAAACTTCACTACAGATACTGGCCGTGTCGGACATTGTCATTTATCGCACACGCTCCGAGCGCTTACACAGCGATATGTATGAGTTTTTGGGCTCTGCGTCGGAAGCATTCTGCTTGCATTTCGCGCAGGCACTACAGTCGCTGCCCGTGCCGGGCACAGCGCAAACGCTTGGCCCCGCCGTCTTCATCTTCCACGAAACACAGCATACAAATCCGCTTGACAGCTGTAAGCTATTTCTATCTTTTTATAGTCTTTTTTTTTTCTTTATTGTTTCATCACTTGCCTCCTTCATTTACAGCTGTCGCTGAAAGCGCCGAAGATCAATTGCGCAAACAATTCGACATGCATAACCACAAAATAAACGCGTTTAGCTCGTTGCGCTATATTGGCGTACAAACACTGAAACATTTGGCCACCGATTATAGCAAATTAAGGGATGCCATCAAATTGGAAATCGCCAATACCACAGTACGCTCGCCACGTCATCCCAGTGTTGTGTTCAAAGCGATGAATGCGCTCAATACGAAATTCTCCGGTGAAATTACTGAGGAAACCATAAATCCGTTTCCCGAGCAATTTTTCACTTGCCCAGTGCGTTGTGAGGCATGCAATCAGCGTTGTCAGCGTTCAATGGGCCATATGAGTGACGGCGATGGTCATATGAATCAAAACCAATGTAATTATCAGCATCAGTATGACAATAAGAAGTACATGTGTGAGAAATGCTACAACAAAGGCAAAATGGTGAGTGAAAATTGTTGTTATTATTTTAGAGTAATTATTTTCCAGCTTTGAAAACCGTCAAGCAGAAGCTCCTGCAAAACTCAAGTTATCTGCTGCTTTAGCTGTCCAAAGCTCTTGTTAGCTCCTTAACCTAACCTAAAACTATAATAATCGGTTAATTTTGTAATATTTTTTTTACACAAATGAAGAAGAAGATTTTGTGTAAAGACCATCAGTATAATGTTAAAACTCAGGAGTTTTAGTCTTTTAAGTAGCAAGTAATCTGTTAAAATATCTAGATCGTAATCGCGGAACGTTTGCTCTAAACTCTCAAGACACCTTGAGCTGTTTCCTGTGGGGAATGCTACCTAGTTAAAAATATGAGTCCGTTCCGGTTATGTCATGATTTTTATGGGAACCCCTAACCCGTTTTTATATACGGCCAAAAACAGCCAATTCGTCACTTAACGGAAACCCACGGAGCGAGTTGTTTCGATATGGTCGGACTATAGAGAAAGAGACGTTAAAATGGCATTGCCACGACAGTTGGATTTTTATCCGGACAAAGACTGTCAACTCGGGAAAAATCTGCCGGTACAACAACATGCATTAGGTTAGTTGGTTTAAATAGACATACAAAAAAAAAAAGGTCAATATAATGCGTGAACTCAAGGATTCAAGTCTGTATAAATATCTAATATTTTATTGCGGGAAGTTCACTACTCTACTCACAGTCTATTTTCTCAATACTACTTATACATACTTATTATGGCTGTTAAATCGACTTACAGAATACCATTCACTCATTGAGTGTGCTGATTTGACCGAGTCTGTCTCTAAACCTCGCTCCTTGCATACACCAAATCTTCACAAATTGACCATGTGGATTTCCGTCTGTTCGGGTCACTCTATTATAATTATAACGGTTAATAAATTGGCCATATTACCTTTGGTTTAAGATAACTTTATATCAAAATCGAGTTATATTTATACCTTATATAGTATATGTTCCCTGTTTTAAGATTCGCTTGCATAGAAGCTTCAATTTATTTATTATTGTTAATATGTATTTTCCTAGAATGTAAATCACATGTTAATACCATTTCTTTTCCACTACAGAACGTCGTCACATTTACTACACAAACACGCAGCGACAGCTCCTGGTCCGGACTGGCAAAATATGCTTGGAAGGGCGCCGTTATCGATTGTCCAACTTGCGGAGAAATTTACAGATCACGACAATATTGGTTTGGCAATAAATCGCCGGAAGAGACAGCTGTTAGGTAAATTTAAAGCACATTTTAAAATAATTTACTTTTTATAAATTGTATATCATTGTAAAAATTTTGAATTATCGCTATAAACTTAGCATATATTCTAACCATCTTGCCTTACAGATCCATTATAGTACACGCTTGGGAGCCAAAAGGTCCCACACACTCGGCACAAATGGTGCTGGATAAAGTATCCACGCTCGGTGATGCATTGCCGAAGCTACATCCGAATGCTGTGACCGGTTGGTTAGCGGATTGGGTGGCACCCAGTTATTGGAAACCAAATAGCGAAATTATTGTAAATCCAAAAAAAAAATTTAATGCAAAGTATTTTACTGTTACTTTTTTTTTACAGAACTGCCATGCATGCAAGAAAGTTTTCGAAAATACTGGTTTGCTTAAACATCACTGTCGCTGCTGTGGCGAAGGTTTTTGTCACGCATGTAGTATGAATCAGTTGCCAGTGCCAGCGCGTGGCTGGCGAGATCCGGTGCGTGTGTGTAATATATGTTATACGCTGCTGCAGAAACAGCCAAATGGAGTGCCGGGTAAGAAAATACTATACATAGTCCTTCACATATATACATACAAGTTTTTTTTTCTGATCGGTTGTTAGAATGCTGGAAAACCGCGTTTGTCCGACATCTAAGAGTAGACCTGTACAATCTAGACCTGTGCAATTACTAATTTTTCCGTTTTCCGATTACAACGGTATAGAACATTCTCGACATTTTGGGTATAACTTGCCGAGAAGTCAGTTCCCGACCGTAAAAAAGTATTCTCAATGCGTCTAAGTGACATTTATTTTAAAAAGATTCAAATGCTAGCCAAGATTATGTCTCAGATGGTCCATCCGTT
This sequence comes from Bactrocera latifrons, assembly GCF_001853355.1. NCBI lineage: Eukaryota > Metazoa > Arthropoda > Insecta > Diptera > Tephritidae > Bactrocera > Bactrocera latifrons. The sequence continues at coordinate 918,100 of NW_017537045.1, read as the reverse complement.
GAGTCCAATGACTCGTTCGAGAATTTCGACTGGTATTTGGCGAATGACACGCGTGATCTGTCAAAAAGAGGCTATTGAAAAAATTTCATCTACTTGGATCAAACCTTAAAATCTAAACTATCCCTTTTCGTTGGCAAGAAACACAAAATTTGGAAAAATTCAGTTATTCAGACTTATTCCTAGATCGTCTTGTGCGCTTGTGTTTTGACACTCTCCAACTTACTTATTTTAGAAACTTTTCAATTGAATTAAACATTGTATACCACATAAAATCGCCAATGTTGGGCAAATTATATATGTATGTATGTATGTATGTAAATGTGTCGTTACGTTTTGAACTATCCAAAATGCACTGCACTATGTTTCGAAACTCTTCTATTTAAGATAGATTGTGTGTCTAAGTTTTGATTCTCGTCACTTTGTGCTTAACAATGTGCTTATTTTTCAAAACTCCAATTTGTACTTTCACAAAGCGTTTTATATTTGAAACTCTTTAACTTAAAATAAAGTTTGTGACTAATTTTTGAAACTCTCCAATGTGCATTGACAATGTGTTTAATTTTCAAAGCTCTCCAACTTAACATAAAATGTGTGACCAAGTTTTGAAACTCTCCAATTTGCGTTGAACTACATACGGTATATGGACATATGTACAGTTTTTAAAAATCTCTTGTTCGCATTTTTTTTTTTTTTTTTTTTTTTTGTTATACATTCCTTTTAGTCATTCTAGTTTCCAGAGTTTAAAGTTTGATTCGCATTTTAAATAGTTTTGTTTATTTTCATTACACATTGTTTCATTTTCTAAAACAAATACATCTATATACATATATATACATTTCTTATTGTACAGCAAATACAACCGAAGCATTTAATCATACCAATTCCAATTCAAATTCAAATCCAAATAATAATATCACAGGCCAAACAACGACTGAGCAAGCTGACATAAGTCTGCGCCAAATCGGCGAGGTGATCATCAATCCGTTGGGCAACATAACAAAGGGTGCCTATGAATTTACCAAAGGTTTGCCATATTGTAACAAAAAAAAATTATATTTTCTTTAATAACAATGTATATATATATAAACTTTCACACAGGAATCATCAAGGACACTGCACGACCCTCATACTGGGTATCGGACGCCAGTTCACCCACCTGCTACATTTGTCAGACACTTTTCGGCACTGCCGAAGAGCTAGCCATAGCAAAGGCCAGTGGCGCCTCCACGAGCAGCCGAAACACAAAACACACACATGACACACAAGCAAAAGACAATATAGCCAATGGCAATATGAGTGATAGTATCACAAGTAATCTATCGAATGGCGGCGGCAAATGTAACATACCATCGCCGATTGGCCACTGTCCGCGTCATCATTGTCGGCGTTGCGGTAAAGCGGTTTGCGAAAAATGCTCACAACAACGCCAACCAGTGCCCGAGCATGGCTGGGATGAGCAGGTGCGTGTCTGTGATAAATGTGCCGATCCAAAACAATGCGAGCCGACCGCCAGTTGCAGCAACAATGCTAATAACGGCAGCGCCGATTGAATTCGCATGCGCATAAATTACTTTGCTATGATTTTGTTTTTGTTTGAAGTTTGCATTTATACGCATATGCCACTGGTATGGCGGCATTTGCACATTGGACTGAGCAGTAAAAGGCCTACAAATCGTAAAAATTCGCACACACAAATATAAGCATTACCACATATCTCATATTCATTTTCATACATTTTATTTGTTAAAATTAATTTTCTATAGACATATACATATTTGAGCGGTTATGCGTCCAGTGAAATATGCAGCTTTGCTTTTCTTCACACAAAAATGGTCAGTTTCTTGTACAAGTAGAGTTATTTTCCAACACAGGAGTGGTTAGTTTCTTATATAAGAGTGGTTAATTTCTTAGATAAGAGTGGGCAGTTTCTTGTATAAAAGTGGTCAGTTTGTTATGTAAATGTAGCTTGTTTCTTATATAAGTGTGGTGAATTTCTTATATAAAAGATTATACGCATCTAAAGTATATATTTTGTACTTATGACAATGGTAAACCAATATAGCTGTGCTTATATCTTAAAATAGCATAAGTTGTCTCTGACTAAATTATGTATTTTGTTTGTTAATAAGTGCTGCGAGTCTATTTCAACATAATTTATGGCTAGTTTTGAAAAACTATCATTTGAGCTGACAAACAACGTCATAGCGCTTATAAAACGAACAGCATTACTCAAAATAATCACTTTTGCCAGCGCATACTTAACCTATTTTAGTTTATTACCACAGTTTTATAGTTATCAACTCGTACACAAATAATTTTGGCAATGAATTCGCAATACAAAAACCTTTTTCCGGCGCTCAAAAAATTTTAACTTAAAAATATTTTTTTTTAATTACTATATAATTGAAACATTAAAGTCCATTTACTGCATTAATATTACACCACACTTTGGATCTTGGATTTTTTTCATTAAAGTAAATTTCTTATGTCTTAACTTTCTAATTCGCCGTTAAGCGCTTCATATTGTATATGTATGTTTATAGAAAAAATTATAAAAAATCGATTTAATTTCACAAAGGCTACAAAATTGTAATGAATGATTGTGATACTTGATAAGCGTTTATATATAGATATATAATTGTTTATTTGTATGCATTGTGAGATGCTAATTTCTCTCCCAAATTATATTTACTACCTAGAGTTATATAAGTTGCATGGTAAAATAAAATGTAAGCGATATATATATATTTATATATATATATGTATATAAATATGAAGTTAGTTTATAGTCAAAAACAATGAAATGTGGCAACTGTTGCGCATGCGTGGTCAGTATTTTTGGCATACAAACAATTTGGTTGCATAAATCTGTGATTATGCCCGGCAGTGGCAGCACTGTTTGTTTCATTATTTGACTATATCAAATATGTATGTATTGGTATATATATATAAAATATGAGGAAAGGAATATGTTTCTACGCTATCTTAATGGATTCAATGTTATTTTAATTTAGTTAACCAATTTAAGTGAAGTGAAAAGTAGCTGAATTGTATTCTCATATATTTTTTTTGTCTGAAAAAAATGTTGCTTCTAGTTAATTTTCTTATTTTATGCAACACGCGTTTAAATTCAAACTTTTCATTGTAATACTATGTAATGTAAACAAATTAAATAAAATTGCATCCTTTTCTTATCAAATGTGTTTTTGTATACTTATGTAACTTTTTCAAACTGCTTTTATGTGTATGCGCCGTAAAGTAGGCTACTTAAAGGTTTTTGCTCGGTGCACAAAGGCACCATGAAGTGTGGTGAAAAAAATTTAAAAATCATGTATCGAGCTTGTGAAGAGAAGAATAAACAATATGTGATTAAGAGTTTATAAAAATAATATTGGCAATGAATTTTTTCGCCTCGTTCCGAATTTGCGATACCAAAACCTATTTCTTATGCTGAAAAAGTTTTAACCTTAAAAACGATTATTTTTGTGTTATAATTACTATATATACAGTTGAGCTTCCAAAACTCGAATCACCATAATCCACAAGAAAAGACATCCTTGTGTTTGTTGACGTGCGTTTTTTGCTGCAATGCTAGGACCTCGGAGCGTACGCAGGTCTAAAACACTGGAAACATGTCTTCCGTCTATCACAACATGATCGATTTGATTGGTGGCTTTTCGAGGACAGACAGGTAGCTTGATGGAATTTCCTGTGCTAGAATCTAATACTAATAACCATATTTCGATTCCCGGCGAAGACGATCAGCTTCAACCCATGGCTCTTTCATCATGGAGACTGAATTTACCGACCATTGTGCCAAAGATAACTTCTTAGCCCACACTGGCGTTAAAGTCGCCAAACACGATTTTGACATCGTCGCGACTTACATAAAGCTTTTTCTTTTAGCGACCACCTAAAAATTTATTATTTGGCAATACAACAAAAATTCATAAAATAATGTTTTTTAACTTTAAGCTTTTTTATGGACTTCACATAAAAATTTTAAAACTTAAATATTTAAAATACATGAAACTTTGTTGATTTGCAACAATTTAGAATTAAAGTTATTCGTAAATTCGCTGAAAAAAAAATTAAAAATAGTTATGTATTTTTAAGCATTCATTTCAAATTTATTTTAAAATTTTATTGTTATTCATAAATATAATAATTATATTTTATTTTTAAATTCATAAATTGGGTTTTACAATTTTATATTTTTACGAAGCACAAACATTTGTTTAGGTAGCTGGAGGCAGTACATTTATTTAGGAGGATCCACAGTATTTTGAAACACAAGGAAATTATTTAATATAAAAATTAGGTAAAGTAGAGAAAATAATTTTTAGGTAAAAATATATAAATAGGAAAAAATTTATAAATTATTAATATATATATGCAAAAAATTAAAATAAAAAAAAATTTATAAAAAATAATATGCCAAAAATCAAAAATTAAATTATTTTTATTTTTGTAATATTATTTAGTGTTTATTCTTAAGCAATACACACATAAAATTTTTTTTTTTTTAATTTTTATAAATAGAAAAATTCGGAATACAAAAAATAAAATTACATTTCAAAATTAATTGATGCACAGTAATTTTCAAAGCCATGAATTTTACAGCAATCTTAAGTGGGCGTGAGACTTCAAACTGCGCTTATCCCGATACTACTCCTTCATAAGTGTTTTAATGTATTATACATATGTACATTAAACAAGAACAAAATAAATTTATTGTGTTTCAATTTAAACGTTTGAGTCCAATTTCTAAATCAACTTTGCAAATGTGAGGTTAGTTTTTGAATTACAACAATTAAAATAATAATAACATTACAATTAAAAAATATAGGCTTTAGAAATAGAATATAGAAACTGATGTTTATATAACACCAACGCCAGTTTAATATGGCTTCTATTTAAAGAAAATACACTCAATACACTGTAAGAATACACAAAACACAAAAATACACAAGACTTGTATTATTATTGTACTAATGCTAAAACTTACAAGCACAAAATTGAAAATTAAATTGAAAATAATTCAATATTTTACTGTTATGCTTAGACGTTAATGTAAAATTTGCCTTTAATGCATTCTCTATTTTAAAACGGTACACGGTAAAAAAAAATAATAATTAAAAAAAATATAAAGTTTTTGTTTAAAGAAATGCAAATTTTTTATAAACAAATTTTGCAATTAAAAATGTTGAGCTTAATTACACTGAAGCCAGCGTTTTTCACAGTTACATTTGTAAAGTTGCATTTTGTACGTTAAAAGTATAAAATTTCATTAACTTTCATTAAATTTTTAAGTAAAAAATAATTTTATTTTATTTGTTGCAACTTTCAAGCAACATAAATATTATAACTTTAAGTGCTCTCTGACTAAATAAATCAAGTACTTTAGTAGCAAAATAAATAGATATAGAGTGTTTATTCTCCCCACTTTGTGCTTAGAATATGTAGTTATACATTTTATGTATGTACATACATATCTAATGTACAAAGGATAACTATACTTTCACACTCAAGCAGACAAAAATGTATGCATATTTAACGGTAAATTGTGATAGCAACGATTTGCATACATATTTAAAACAGTTACTATTAAAATGCCACATAGCATGCCACTTTCTAGCAAACAGAAGACAATTTATATAGTTCTCTTGAGAGCAAGCGCCTAAAGAATATACGCTTAAATCGAGAAAGGGATGTAATGAAGTAAAGAAATATAAATATAATAAATATAAAAATCATATTTTTGAAATTCAGCGCAATTTTGTTTGAAAAAATAAGCGACTTCAAATGTAATATTGCGAAATGCAAAAATAAGTATTCGGGATTCTTTGAAAATCACTCAAATCAACAACAAAAACCAAAATGTAGAATATGTTTGCAAGTTATTCAATAACTGCAGTAAGTTTTTGTTTATCTGTGCCGTACGTTTTGTTACTCGCTTAAGAAAAAACATTCCTTTTTTTAAATACACTTTTGTGCTTTTAGCATAACAACAAACCATAAGGCTAGCTAAATTAGCGTCATAAACACTATCACGTTTTGAACTATTTTCATAAACAGATAATAAAAACTATATAGCCAATTTAATTTCAAAGTGGCTGAGTCGCTCCTACAAAACTTAATACTTTCGGTCGCGTTGTGAAGGTATTTTTAAATACAACAATGGCATCGTATATCACTTTTTGCGGCTCGGCAAATATGTTCGCCTCATTTTTATCGAAAACCTCCAAATCGCCCACCGTTGAAGCGCTGCTGTTGCTGCCGCTGCTACTGCCGTTAGTTGCATTGTTGACATCTTCGTCGGCGCCAATACCCAAAGTTGCTGTTTCGTTGATGACTTTGAAAATTTGGATTATGTAATTGTCATCAGCACGCATTTCTTCCAGCTGATCGGCAATGGATTGCAAGAAGAGACGCTGCGCCATAGTCGACACGACACTTTCTAACAATTGAGAGAGAGTAATGAAGAGAGGTTATTAATTTGTATATTTCAAAGGTTACTATACTCAACTCAGTCCTATATCGTCGGCTAGGTTGTTTACAACGATTTTAGCAGTATAATCGCGTATTTCAAAGTCATCATCCATGAGCAGCGCCAGCGTTAGTCCAATGAATAAACGTACAAATGGTAATTTTTTCTTCTCCAAAGCTTTATTAAAATGTACAGCTATGTGTGATAAGATTTGTGCAGCCTTCAATCTGAAAGTGTTGACAGTTAACTTCTATAAGTTTATATGTGGGTACATTAGTAGTTATGTTTTTGAGTTGGTAACCGATAAATTTGAAAAAAAAAAAAGCATAAAAATATTACTCGTGGCTATTCCAAGCTATATTACACCCCTCATAGGTCAATTTCTTATAGCTTAAAAAGATATAAAAATATATCTATCTTGATTTGAACCAATCAAATTTTATGTAGCCTGTGGAGGATGTAAAAATATCTCACTTACCTCAAACAGTCGGGATTCCAGGCTTGTGAAATTTCCAATAAATACTCCAAATATGATAGCGATACCTTCGAGTCAACACCGCCTTGTTTAATCACCAAACGCTCCACACACATGGTCAGCGGTGACTTAACATCACCCGTATGCTTTCTAGACTCTTTCAACAAGTGACTTAAAGTGAAATCGAAGTTATCCAATAAACTAAGTATGGCATACGCTTTCATCACACACTCCGGATAGTAGAGTGGCTTTGGCAGGAGTTCCTTCAGTGTGGCATGCAGAGCTTTACTCTGCCGCAACTCTGCGGCCAAACTATCGCGCATCTCAACGGGCAGAGCGCGTACGAAACGCTGCTCTTCATGCGATATTTCGAATTCTGACAAATCCATTTCCTCTGGCCCTAGTATTAGTAGTATCACATTGAGGCAAACTTCCGCTTGTTCCAAATGCATGGTGGCATGCGTGAGCGGCGGGCAAAGCAGGTAATCAGAGAGCGCACCGAATGGCAGTGTCAAACGTAAAGTATGTAAATTGTAAATATAGAAAGATTTGCGCAGCACCGGATAGTAAAAGCTCAGTTCAGCATTGTAAAGCTCCTTGTGTGTGGTGAAGTAAAGTAAGTTTTGTATGGTTTGTTGTTCATAACTGAGAGTCTGTTGGCTGTTATTGTAAATAGAAGTTATTAAAATATTTTTAAGTATCTACATAAATGTAGTAAATACCTTTGTAGTATCTCGATAAAAATATCCAAAATTAATTTGAGTATAACGGCGTTTTTTATTTGAGTTTTCTCCTGAACCACCACCAATGTGGCCGCTATATCCCCGACTAGCTCAGCATCGGGTCGTTTAAGTGCTTTTAGTAGCATATAAATCTGCAAGAAAAAATTATTTGTAATAATAGAGGTAAATACGTAGTTAAATACAAATCGACAAAGCGCTTTGAGTCTGTCACAAATTTGTTGAAAGGGCTGTCAGTTTCAGCTATATCTCCTGGCTCGCGAAGGTAAGAGTACCGAGATTCTTCAATCTCAGTTTTTCAAAGGTTGGACAATGTAGGTGAAAGTACCTGGATGTTTTCGTGAACAACATAGCAAGGAAGCCCCCCATTGGCCAGCTCATCGGATTTGCAATTCTCATTCAATTTCCTAAAAAAGGCTGCACCTCGTAGCAGTACGGCTGCTGCCGCTTTAATAGCAGCCAGTTCTGCCTGAAAAACACTACAGTGTACCGGTAGCCTAAACGAGTGTAAAACCACGCCGTAGGCTCTTCTTTCTCTAGACTGAATAAGGAAGAGAAGCAAATGGGTCTGGTAATGATTGAGGGCAAGACGAAATATCTCCTGTCATCTGCGATGCAGTTATCCAAGTTTTCAGCTCCCCAGAGCATTATATCGCAATGTCCACGGGGGCTATGTGTGATATGGCATTATGGTCTCCAAAGCAGTGAGCAAAATATCCCACCCTGCGTGTTGCACTACCCCACTCCGTTACGACCATTCTGTCGCAAAGAAGACTAAATATGGTGGTGCTTGAGGTTCGTTTTCACCTGAAACTTTTCGAGGTTATTAACCGCCACATCCGGCCACACATTGTATTATAAAAGGCCTTGACATCGAGAAAGGTGCCTACCGCAAATTCCGTATGCATAACAACATAACACTACCTGCTTCAGAACAGTGTACACCGACCTGCCTTGCATTTTGGGGTACCATACGCATGAACATTGAGTTCTCATGACAGCTCTCTCTACACTATCGCAAAAAGTTTTCTTAGCTCTCTTCAGACTTGTAGCTTCTAAGCTTGTGGAAGATATGCGGCAATAAAATAATGCTTGACACTTACCTGCAGCAGTTGGCCATGTAAAACATTCAAATTCAACGTCTTGGAACGATCAGCCGAAATCTATAGGTACATATAATAAAAAAAAATTGCATCAGAAAAAAAAAAAAAAATATTAAATCTAAAAATAAAACCAGATTGGTACGCACCACAATCTCAGCACACATCTGCAGTACAGTGACCGTTATTGCATCCTTGGAGACTAGCGCCACAACAGCTTTTGCCGCTAGATAACGCGTCTGCATATTAGGACAACTCGCACAATTCGCTATGTACGGTATAAACTCGCTTAACTGTAAGTAAACAGAACGATAACGAAATTATAAGAATGTCTACTTGAAGAAACCATGGCAAACCACCTTCAAATTGGACTCTGTGCCCTCCAGCGCGGACGGATATAAGCGACTTAATAACAACAATAGCGGATGTAGGTTATGCGCCTTCTGTTGCTGCTGCACCAATGCGCTGGCTTCTTGCAACTGCGCCAGAAAGAAATCATACAATTTGGGATAACGCAAAAAGAACACACGTCCGGTCATCTTATTGCGCACATTCAAATTATCGGAATCGCGCGTGCGCTGCACACCGAAAATGCGTGTAATAAGCGCCGCGAAGAGTAAGGTGGCTGAATTTTTTTCCGACCACGTTTCGGCATTGTAACCGCGTATGGCGCAAATGACACCGTCGCTCACATACTCCACCACCGCCTCGTTCAGATCGGTGCAACGAAAGAGCGCACGCAATATATTCAAGGCATGCGTACGCGATTCGGCGCTGCGTTCGCGTGCGGCGCATAACTGCAGCAAATGTGACATGGCATAGTAGAGCGATTTTGTGGAGCCCACGCGCAATTCGGATGTAATGAGCGCTTGCACCATAAACGGCACGCCCGCGCTGCGACGTGTCGCGCATATCTTCTCATTCAATTGTTCGTCTTTCGCAATGAGCGTGAGCAATTCGCGTAACCATTGCATGGGTAGCGAATTCAAATCGACCACCTCCAAGCACCACAGGCGATAACAAAGTTTTAAGAAGCCAACATAGGCTTGTTCGAAGGCGCCACGATGTTTGGTTTCGGCCAGTAACTGCTTGAAATGCTCGCCGATCTCAAGCAATTGCTCTTTGGTGATGAGAAATTGTTCGGTAAATTTACTCAGCTGTATACGTGATTCCAACACTATTTTGCCCAATATCAGTGATACCTCCTTGACGGTGCGCCAAGCGCATAGCAGCACCATTTGCGGTGTTGTCTTCACATTCGACAGATCGGCTTTGGCTAATTTGGCAGAAAGTATTTTAGTATTAGCATCAGGGTTTGTGAGCTCTTCGCCATACTCTGCGGGCAGTTGGCTGAAGTCATTCGGCAAATGACCTTCAGGTGATGAGCTATTCACCACAGGCGATACAACGGTGGTCAGCTCCTTACACAACACAATCAACTCGGCTATAATTATGCGCCATGGTATCTCTACTTCCAACCGATCAAATTCGAGTAGCTGTAAGATGCGCCTTACGGCAAAAAGGACGCCATATAATGGATTCAATTTGGCCGCTTGCAGCAGACTCTCTTTAGCCAATTTCAGACCAGCTTTCAGTTCTTGCAGGAGCCAACGTAAAGCGGCATAATAGTAGGGTTGATATTGCGTTGGCTCATAACTGCCAAAGCTGCTGATGTGTTCGTTTCGATTACAATAAAATTGCAATTGATATGCGCCGGTTACCGAATCGGCTGGACGGACCGATGTCAAGTTTTTGCAGATATGTGCGAGTGTGATATTCAATTGATGTTTTTGTATTAAATCACAATTCAAATTTGTTTCAATGAACGACAAAGTACTTGCAGCTGACGCTTTGTTGGCTTCGTATGAGTCAGCAAGCACATCGGCAAGCGCTTTAACGGTATATGGTGGTAACACGTGATCAAATGATATATCGCGATTGTTGCTAATCTGTAAAGCCGTTGATAAGAGTTGTAAAGACACTGAACGGCGGCTGAAATTGGCGCCCTGAAAGAGAGAAAGCCTATTAATTTACATACAAATGTGTTAAAAAATAATAAAAAAAAATAAATAAATAAATAAAATACGAGGTGTGTACAAAAAATTAAGTGACTAATAGTTTTCTGACACTTTTTGATACCTTGAACAGGTATTAAATATGTTCCCACTACGTTTGTAACGCCCAAAAAAACGTCACAGAGGCTACACAAATGATTAACTAGACGAGTTGAGTTAATTTATTCATTTTCGTCTGTCTGTCGGTCTGTATATATCCAATCTAAAATTATTCACCTGCCCTTTTCTCACCAAGAAGCTGTTCATTCGTCGGAACTGCCGATATCGGATCACTATAGCTAAGAGCTCCCATAATTAATAAAATTTTCCATTTGCGTGAAGCAATAATTCAAAATTCATGATTTGCCACCGAATGATTTTTTTTTACAAAAACAACAATAAAATAATGTTGATTGTTTGAATTCAATTGCAGACTTTCAAGAAGCGGCGAAAATTTTCTGCGATTGAAAATATTTCTCCTCGATCCATCGGTTAAGTATATACCAAAATACTGATCAGCAGTGCTTTTAGAATTGGTAACTGCTTCGTTTGAACTGTAGGTGAATTTTTGAAGGCAACCACAGGTATATGAATTTAACAGTAAAAAATGAACTGTAACCTTACTTTTGGTACACTGTGTACTCTTATTTGTATGATATTACTGACTGACTGTCAAATATAGAATAAATAATAAAAATTATAATAAATAGCCGTAAAAATACCTGAAAAAGATTCTCCACCAATTTCTTAATAACATCGCGCAAAAATTTCAATTGCAATGGCGCATCAGCACCAATGCCTTTACCAGCAGCGCTTGCCGCATTAACTGCCTTGGCGGGTTTATAATCCTTAAGCACTTTAACAAGATTTACTTCACAGCGATATAGTGCTTTGTCGAACAAGGCTAGAATTTTTTGACGTGTCGCTGGACTTTGACAATTGGAATTGTATTCGAGGAAGGTAAGCATATTTTCACATTCCAACAATGTCAGCAACTCCGTTGACTTATTTGTCTCCACCAACAAGCGCAAGGCCATAATGCGCGTTTCATCCGAATTGCAGATTATGCTGTACACAAGATTGCTGGAGAATTGTTCCATTATTTCGGTGAAATCATCAACTTCAATGCCCGTCGTACGCACAGCCCACAGAACCGATAATTTTGTGCTAATCGGTATTTCAGCTGGATGTTGTATGATATGCTTTACAATTTTCGGTTCACATTTCACCGCTTTAACAATTAGCGCTTCGATGTCACCCAAACGCGCGTCATTAGCAGTGGCTATCACAAGCAGATATTCGATCCAAAGTTTGAGCCAAGCTTCGTATCGCAACTCTTTGTGACTGGCAAACATAAGTGCTGTAAAAAATATGAAATATTATATATAAAATATGTCTACTATTTTATAAGTTAGCTGTAATTACTCTCAAATAAGTTTTTCGCCATGAAATCACGACCGAGCTCTTCGGCGAAAATGTTTGTAAATACTTCGGAACATTGATGTATTATGGCATCTGCGCCCATAATTGCTACAGTTTGTTGCAGCACTACACATTTCATAGAAAGCGACAGTCGATCAGAATTACAGGCATCATAAATCTTTTGTATGAGAAAGTCAAATTTAATTTTTTTGGCCGCTGCCACAGTATTACGCAGCAAATCCCGACACAAATGCCGCACGCTATCCATGTGGTGCTCTAAATAGCCAAATGTGAATATTAAAAGTTTACGTAATATCAACTTGGCATCATCGGTGGGTGGTGCTTGCTGCTTTAATTCAAAAGTGAGTATAATTTTTGATATCTGATAAAGTGCACGTGTAGCGCAAAGTAAAATATTCGGCACCGTCGCATTAGCGTTTGCAATTTCCTCTATTTTGCTGCAAATATCGCGTATATCTGCCGATATATGTTGAAAATCATGGTGATCAAAAGTATTAACGATGCCAACACATAACGCAATCTCATTGGGATTCTTAGTCAGTTTGACTTCTTGTATAAAACTTTCATAAGTAGCCGTTAGTTTGGCGTTGTGCGCTAATAAAATACCAGAATTTGTGCGTGGATCCATGGGTATTTCGTCGTCGCGTACAATTTGCTGACATAGCGCAGCTAACTGTTTGAGTATGTCACTGTGTATTTCTTTGACTTTTGCGCCATACTCCTGTACACAGCTGAGTAGCAAGTGTATAGCATTGTGTACATATAAGTAGTACTCATTACGCACGGATGGTGAACTAAGCACACTACAACGGAGTCGAATATGAAATTGTAAATAGTAAATAAACAAATATATGTTTGGACTGTTGACACGAACCCCAATTCAGTAAGATATTTTTGCACCGCCGAGCTGAGAAAGGGAAACACATCAACTATGCTTTGCTGAAATGCTTTAAGGCCACTATCGAAATTCTCGAAACAGCCAGACATTGAAGTGATTGTAAAATTCCAAGTGCTGCTCTCAGTCTCTACTCTAGTTTCCTCCACTAAACGTTGCAATGTGTGTGACAAAGCGTTTACAATGGATGTTTCATCTGTATCACCGGTTCCCAGCCGGGCAGCTGTAATTAGAAGCCTGCATGAAAAATTAAAGACATATATATGCAAATTTCAACTAGAAAAAAAATTTAATACAAAACTTTAAACTACTTACCTAAGTATTTGATTACGTACGGGATGCTTAAGCGGACAATGAAAATATAAGTCTGCCAAAAATTGCAATGCTTGGATATCTCGGCTAAGGTTTTTAAATATCTAAATTATAAAATATTTAAAAACCGTAAATTTATGTTTACAATAGATATGCATATACATATGTACGTGGGTATGCATGTATATATGTACTTACATTTTTCACGGCCGTCACCTGTTCTGATATCGAATTGGCACCCTTTAATTCAATACAATAACTCGCATCGGCTGTATTTTTAGATAAAAACACAAACGTGTAAATTTTGTTTACAAATTTTAACTAAAGCTTACAATTTTCATAAAGTTTTGGCAACGTGACAAGCGTAGTCCGCATTTCGGCATTCTTCTTTACATTGTCCCCGGTCTTCACCGAAGACACACGCAAATTTAGTGAATTCATTGCTTTCTGTTTAATTGGTTTTTCTTTCCAACAGTTTATATAAAATATAAATACAAATGTCTTTGATATTAAACTGTGATATTTCAAAAACCTAGAAATCTGATAGTAATATAAGCAACAAAAGACCGCAAAAGCGGAACTATCAGCTGGGCTAATAGTGTTTACCACTCCAACTTTTTTCCCTATCATTTGTTGATAACACCAAATCTGCCCATATCCATAAATGTTGATGTATACTACACTCTTCTTAAAAACAGCTGTTCAAGTTGCTGCCACTTTGAATATATTTAAAAAAAAATTAAAATGTTTTATTTCTCAATCGTAAAGGATTGTCGGTAAACTTCAAAACGCAATTTTTAAATACATTAATTAACTAAAAGCAAAGTTAACAACTATATTAAATTGAAGTTCTGACTTTATATTTTAATAATTTAATTTACTGAAGTGTGGTAACCCTATCATTTTTAGTGAGTGCTGCACAACACGTGTAAGCCGCAAATTTATTCTACTGGTAATTCAGTAAATTAATAATTATAAGCTGTTTTTAAAGACTTTTTCGCAAATCAGTCACTAAAATGGGTAAGAAGACTAAAGTTGGAAAGGCGCGGAAAGATAAGTTTTACCAGCTCGCGAAGGAAACAGGTTTGTACATATTCCAGTTCCCAATGAAATCTTTAGTTTTATGAATTTACTGCTTACAGGTTTTCGTTCCCGTGCTGCATTTAAGTTGGTACAACTTAACCGTAAATTTGGTTTCCTACAGCAATCACAAGTATGTATAGATTTGTGTGCAGCGCCAGGAGGTTGGATGCAAGTCGCCAAACAAAACATGCCTGTATCGAGCATTGTTGTTGGTGTAGATTTGTATCCCATTCGTGCAATACCAGGGTGTATAAGTCTAGTTGAGGACATTACCACTGAAAAGTGTAAACAGTCGTTGACCAAGGAGTTGCAATCGTGGAAAGTTGATGTTGTACTACACGACGGTGCTCCGAATGTGGGTCGCAATTGGTTATTTGATGCTTACCAACAAATATGCTTAACATTGAATGCGTTGAAACTTAGCACACATTTTCTACGTAGCGGCGGTTGGTTTGTTACGAAAGTGTTTCGTTCCAAGGATTATAACGCATTATTATGGGTATTGAAACAATTATTCAAAAAGGTACATGCCACTAAACCGAGTGCTTCTCGTAAGGAATCGGCTGAGATATTCATAGTTTGTCAAGGTTATTTAGCGCCCACAAAAATAGATCCACGATTTTTGGATCCTAAATATGTTTTTGAAGATTTAGATATCGATGGCAAGAAAAAAAATCCCTTGCTACATCCTGAAAAGCAGAAACGCGTCAAGGCCGAAGGTTACACAGAAGCAGATATTGCGCTGCGTAACGAACTATCTGCCACGGAATTTATGCAGTCCAGCAGTGGCTTAGGAGCGCTACAAAGTATAGGTTCAATAATCATCGACGATGAGCGTATCGCAAAACATCCAAAGACAACTCCAGAAATTCTGGAATGTTGCAAGGATATTAAGGTACTTGGACGCAAGGATATTAAAGGTTTGCTAGCATGGTGGAAGACCTTAAAAGATGAATTGTTTAAGAAACCTGAGAAGGAGACCTCCGTTATAGAGGAGGAAGCTCCAAAGAAAACGCTCACACAAGAAGAAATAGAGGATATGGAAGAGGAAGAATTGCAACAACAAATAGCTGAACTTGCCGAAGACGAACAACGGGAGGTCAAACGGAAACGGAAGAAAGAACTCAGAGCAAAACAGAAATTACATGAAAAAATGAATCTAAATATGGTGATCAAAGGCGATGCGGGACCACAAGAAGAGGCTGAACTGGAAATATTCGATTTAAAGAGTGTTAAATCACAACGTGAACTAGACGAAATGTTGGATGTGGTGCCTGATTTTGATGTTGAAGGCGAAGCAGTCGAAATACCGAAATTGCCAAAATATAAAGCTTACGATAAAGATGATAAACGTCTGGATGATGATGCCAACTATGAAAACGACGACGAACCCGATGTGTCCGCGGGGGAAGATTCTGAAAGTGACTATGAAAAGGATGGATTGGGTTTGAGTGAAGACGAGGACAATACAATCGAGGCACAGAAGAAGAAGAAACGCACCGAACATCCGCTTATAAAATCTGGAGACTTTAGAGATAAGGACACAAAACGTCAACAGCGAGTGCAATTGTGGTTCGAAAAAGATAATTTGCAACAAATAGATTCAGAAGATGATGAGGATTACGATTTGGATCGGTTAGCAAATGAATATAAAAGTAAAGGTGTAGCAGTACTGGGCGAATCACAGCAAAATACCGATTCGGCAAAATTGCCTTTAGGCAAGAAAGCTAAAAGGCGTGCAAGACATGATGACGCAAACGAAAAGTCGAGTTCCGAATCCAGCGATAGCGACTCTGATGCCACTGTAGATGAGAATGATCAAGATGGTAAAAACAAAGTTGCCGGCAATATGGCAAAAGGTGAGTGGAGCATTAAATTATAAATTATAAATTATGCATATATAATAAATTATATATATATATATTTATTAATTTTTTTTTTTTTTKTTAGAGCCAAAGGCGAAGAAGGTACGACTTTCCGAAGAAGAGCTTGCTCTTGGATCTATGATGATTAAGGGCAAGAAAACACGCCGTGATCTTATAGACGGTGCTTGGAATCGTTATGCCTTCAACGACGAAAATCTACCACATTGGTTCGTACAAGACGAAGATTTACATATGCGAAAGCCAGTACCAGTGCCAAACGAAATCATAGAGGAGTATGAACGTAAAGTGCAAGAATTGAACGCACGGCCAATTAAGAAGGTAATGGAGGCTAAGGCACGCAAGCGCAAACACGCGCTCAAACGTTTAGCCAAAGCAAAGAAACAAGCTGAAAAAATAATGGACGACAACGACGCGACGGCACAAGAAAAGGCAAAACAGCTAAGAAAGATTTACAAGAAGGCGCAAGAGAAGAAAAAGGAAATTACTTATGTTGTAGCGAAAAAGCATCAAGCAGCGAAACGTGCGCGTCGTCCCGCCGGCTTGAAGGGACGTTACCGTGTAGTCGACCCCCGACAGAAGAAAGACAAACGCGCATTGAGTGCGAAATCAAAGCGCGAAAAGAAACGTAAGGGCAAAAAATAAAACTATATTAGTCAGCACTAAATTTTTACATATAGTTATATGCAGAATTACATAATAATAGTTGTAGTTAATAATTGATTAAATGTATTTACAAATTCACAAAGGTTTTTTATTTTCAAACAGAAAATTTGGCATTTTTATACCCAAAATAGGGTATATTGTTTAAAAGGTAAAAGTAAAAGATTTTTTATGTTTTTTTTTTATTCTTCAAAGACAATTAATGTATTTATTCATTACTTTTTTACAACAGTAACTAAAACTTTTCTTAACGCTTAAGTAACTTAAATATTATATATAGACAAAATACTTTGAACGGAATAATAAGAAATGAGAGTAAGCTTTTAACTTTAGAAATATTGTTGTACGAGTATATATTTTTTACATAAGAACGCCTGAACTAACCAACCACCAATTTTGTCATATACTTATCATATTTTCTTTCTTATAACTAAATAGTTATAATATTTAAGAAAATATCCATATTCCTACATTCACAACTACAGTGTGTACAGAAAATTGCGTAAATAAGGCACCAATTCCTTTGTAAAGCCCTTTGTAACCTTCCATAATTACAATGGTATTAAAACAGTCTCCGAATCCTTGGTAATATGTTTTTAGCGGTTGCAAACTCTTACCATTATCAAGATTATCTATAATAGTGTCAGTATCCTGTAGTAGAAGGCGATTTAGAATAGTTTCCAACGGATAAAACGTAACCTCGGTAATGATGCGTGCAATCAGATCAGATCTAATTTCCATTTTTTGATTCTCAAATTCGGTTGGTTTTAGTTTTCTTTTCTTACGCAAAATGGCCAAAGTAGAGTTTTTTACCAGCGCTCTAGGTGTACAGAAAAGTGAGTAATTATGGTTTTTGGAAGGTGTGCAATTTGCGGTACTCATTTAGTAAGCAATTAAATTAATTACCTAAATTCGTATTTTACGATTTCCATGCATATATAAGGGAAAAACAGTGATTTTACTGATATTTGACGTTGGCTGTTAGTCGAATTGGTACAACCGATACCGGGTAACCCCAAGTTTCCTACAGTGCTCATTAAACACAGCCTTTTTAGTCCGAGGGCAGCAGCTTCGAGACTATAAGCGAAAATAGTGCAGACAAATTTGAATATTTAAAGAGCGTATTAAATATTTCAAGATATGAGCCAAAACTTAAGAAAAAAGTAAATTATGAAAGTTACAAGTTTCGCACAGTATATAACCTCCCTCGCAGCATGTTCATCTGCGCTGCAGTACTAAAACCACTAAGTATTAAGGAAAAATATAAAAAAAAATTAAAATAAAACCGTTTTGTGAATGCATTAAAAACTAATTTAATTAACAATTGAGTTAATTTTTATTTTTTAGTCCGGAAACTTTTAAAAAAGAAAAATGTTTAAATTTTAATCTTAAATACCGGATTGAAAATAAGAAACAAAATCGCAATATGACTAAAATATTTAATTTTTAATTATTGAATTACAAACTTCGCAAACCTACTGAAATATATGCTAAACACAAAAAATAAATATATATTACTTTCGTTTTATACGAAATATTCGAAAACCAATCTCATTTTAATAGAAATTTTTTCTCAGAAGCTAATTGACTAAATTAAGGTTCTACCTTTAAAATTAAAAATCAACAAATATTTTTACGTTGCGAGAATATAAAAAAACATATAATTTTTTGTTTATTTCCGCCATTACATACATACATACATACCATTGGCGTATTATACAGACAATTAACGGTGTTTCGCCTACATTAAAAAACATATTGCAAATTAATAGCATTAAATGTTATTTCAATCCGACTAACCTGCGGAAGTGTCATTTCCTATCAGCCATGAAATGCCCTTTAAAATAAGGCTATAACCAAGACCTTTCCAAAACGTTTTAGGACCTTGACGATAATACAGTTGTATTATGATTGGAACCAACGAAAAAGGCAGTAAATGAAACCTGTAAAGTGATAAGTGATTTGTCAATTATTAATAAAATTCAATTTATCATAAGTGTTACCTTCTAGCTACGTTGTTAACTTGGCATTGTTGACGCAAAACAATAAACGGATGAGAGAGCACATTATCGACGAACCAGCTGAACCAAGTCAAGCCTATAAAAGGATCATAATAATTGGTAGATTAGAACAGTCAGCAAACTAAATTTCGTTTTAATTAATATTTAACTATGCTACTACATAGTAAAATGTGTTTTTATTTATTATTATTATTGTTAAATTTTTTTGTTCAATGGTTCATACCTTTGCTTTTATTCTTAAGAAGATATGAATTTCCATACCCATTGTCACATACATATGGAAATTGTTCATATTCAGGATATCTTGGAAGTTGTGCATATTCAAAATATCTTGGAAGTTGAGCATGTTCATAATGATGATCCGAAAATATCTCTTCTTCATACCGTTGTCTCCGATTGTCGTTTCGTCTCATTAAAATTTCGTTGAGAAGAAGTATTGCTTGGTTTCCCCTTAAGGCTTCAATGTTATGCGCTGAATGCTCATTTTCTTCTTCTTCAATGGCATTCGCATTTGATTGCAGTTCAACACGCCCAATACTTAATAAACATAAAATTTACTTGTTTTTAAGGATAAACACTTTTTCAGCTACTTACACTTCTGGAACACACACACCCCAGTAGAGCATAGAAATTAGAAACTTGTGTTTATTATTGCACAATGGACATCTAAATAAATCGCCGGCTGAGTGTGCATACGTTTGTAAACACAATTTGTGAAACCAATTGTTGCGGCAACACGGCGAGTGTAACATTTTCGCTGGAATGAAATTAGTAGTTCCTGTGAATATTTCATCATGGCAAATGCAGCAAATTTCATTCGCGTTTGGAAGAGACTTAGGCGATTTAACATGGCGATGGCAATACGAACGAAAGGGTGCAACAAATTGATTTCTGGCCCCATTTTGTAGGCCGCAAATGAAGTGAAATGTACGTCCACATCTGCGTTGACTGCAACTAATATTTGCAGTTTTCTTATTACAATAGCAGCAATTCTGCAGATGCATACAATTCATAAAAAGCAAAAACACTAATTAGTAGGTACATAAAGCAAAGAAAAACACATTTTGAAAAATACTATTACTTATTTCATTGAGTATAAACTATAAATAGCCAACCAACAAATAATTTCCGTTAATCTATAAACTAATCTAATATTCTTTCAAAAATTAAAACTGGAATTATCATTATTTTGTGAAAAAATGTATGTATTAAAATAAGTTATTTCCACAGTTTTTTTAAGTTTGTTTATTTACCCTTCTGTTGAAAAGTCTGCGTTGATTTGAAATTTCATCTAGGAAGAATTCGTAAAACCCATAATGATCATTTTTAAGCCCTTGTAGCCTAGAAGAAAAGAACTGAAAAGATAACGTGTTAAAATGTAAATAAATAACGTAAATTCAAAATGATATTACAAAAGTTAAAGGTGTTTGGGAATTTCAACCATTAATTTTTTAAAATAAGCTCCAAGTTATTTATTTATAATAAATATAAATTAAACAATTCTTTGATAATTTAAACATAACTAAATTTTTATAATTACAAATTTTATAACCAATAACTTTGTTTTCATTTGCATGCTATTTACACAATGCGGGCAACTTTTTTCAGTCACAATATTTTTTAATTCGGGGAATCCCATGATAAATCTTTCGCCCTCATTACCGAAAACTTGCTAAATCATTTTTAATTATTAATATCCACGGTTGAGGTTTTGTATACCATCCCACGATTTCAGAGTTAAAAGTGCTCACAACTTTGAATTTCAAACTATAGAAATCTATATTTATATGCATAACTAACCAAGCAAAATTTGTGCACCGCTATGTTTTGCTTTTCTATAAATGGACCATATTGAATTTCATCTTGTTGATTAGAGCCGCAAAGTTGACACCGCATTATAAAAACTTTTAATATTATTGTTATTTACGAAAGTAATGAACAATAGATTCGAAAATATATTAAAAAGATCTTCACACAAACAATTTTTTTTCGGACAGCTTATTAGAGATGTTCGATTCTTGCAACAAATTATATTAAAGATGTATGAAACTCTTACGATTTTCGATTACACGAAAATTAATCGATATATAAATATTCCAGTGTATTTTTTTTATTTGAATCATAGGCAATTGCTTCACCTTAAGGTGATTGTGGTATCCCCAAGGGATTTTTAGATTATTTATTTGCTTTGATTGTTTGACTTTGAATAATCCTTTAACCTAATATATTTCAGGACCATTTTCTGTCTACTTGCTACTCAATCTTCTATTTAATATTTGTAGATAAGTGGCATCGCTATTGAAATGAAAAACTTTAAACGGCAGGTTTGACGGAAGTTCTATCTGACATCAGAACCGTTTGTCGGTATTTTTTTATTTATGCTTATTTAGTAATTAAATATTGATATGAAACAATAAATATGTATATGCGTACTCCTTATTAACACAAATGTATTAGCCGAGTAAATAATATAAAAATATTAGCGTTTTGGCTTACTTTACCGCTTTTTAATTTTTGTTGCTGTTAGCATCAAAAAAATATGTATTTTCATGTCGTGGTATAATTGCATTGATTTTAATTATTAACCAAACTTACAATATTTATCGTTAATCTAATGTTACATAACATTATGATGCAATTTAGCTACTTCAGTTTAAATATATTATTATTATAAATAGCATAAGTTCATTTGAAATTTTAAAGCATATACAGTTAAACGGATCACTCCTGTCGTCCAAGTGTAGATATACGATGTATGTATATATATTTGAAACTGTTGAAAATGAATCGCTTCATTATTAATTTAATTAATCCACCGAACGATTCCCCATACTTTGAACGTCCAATTCACTATTGGTACTTAGGCTCGGCGAAATTGTCGTCGAATTCGATATAAGTCCCCGATCCAAATTATAGTATTGCATAACTTTTTGTGGTGGCCGACTAGAAATCACTTCAGTTATTTGTGTGACAACCCACTTTGTAAGCTTTATAACAGCAATATGTGCCGCGAACTGTAAAACTATAGCGCCAAAACCTTTATAGAGTCCTGAGAAACCTTCTGCGGCGACTGTAGTACGATAACAATCGATAGCACCCTGATAATTGGTTAGTATGGGTACAACAGCGTAGCCATTATCCAGATTATCAATAATAGTGCGGGTGCCTTGCAATTGAATGCGATGCAGTATTGTTTCAAATGGATAAAATATCACTTCTGTGGTGAGCATTGAAATTAGATTCGAGTAAATTTCTACATTTTGATTTTCCAAAGTGTCGTCCTTATATTTAGCACCCTTACGTTCTTGAGCTTGTTGGATTCGACGACGCATAATACGCGATGAGATGCCTTTGATCACAAGTCTAAGGAATTCATTTTACAGCATTATAATTTCATTAATTAAATTATTAAAAAAGACGTACCCAAATAAATATTTTGTAATGCCCACAGACATACACGGACCAATCAAAGCCCACGCCGGTAGCATACGTCCTTTTTGTGGTGAACTCCAATACAGCAAACGCAAGCTTCCTTCGCGGAATACATCAAAAAGACCAGGTTTTTCACTGGCTATATCGCTCTGCACTGTCTCCACCAAGGAAGCAGAGTAAAATGGCATTACAACCGCAATGCTAACACTATCCATTTTATCAATATATTTTCAGTTAATTAATATTAATAAAATTGGATTTTAATGAATTTTAGTCATACCACTTTAGAACAATATGCTGACCAAATTTCTTTAAAGTTGTACGGCTATCCACATCTCTGCAAAATTAAATAATACTTGCATATAATTTTTAAAGTTTTATTGCGGATGTTGCTTACTTTGGCCAATGAGTTATTTTGGAAATAACGTCATCTACTGCTAACGACATGCCTCGAACAAGTAGGCAACTACCTAATCCTTTCCAGAGTGTAGTAACTCCTTGTCGCCGATGCAGATGTATAATGCTGGGAACTAGCGCAAACGGATGCAAATGGTAGCTGTATAAATTTAAAGTTATTAAATTTAACAATATTTGTCATAAATTTCAATAAGTATACCGTCTGGAAGCATTGTAAACTTGACACTGACGTCGTAATACAATGAACGGATGGCTAAGCAAATTTTCAGTTACCAAGCTAACCCACTGAACTCCTATGCCGAGGTACTTCCGTATCGATATTTCTATCGCCAGAAAAAACAAATAACTATGTAATTCAATGCGTCAAAAATATTTAGTTGAAAAAATATATTTTACCATCCTCTTGACTGTCATAGTAGTTATCTAGCACTTTATGTTTTTCTAGCGTTAATGATAGATCACGCTCTGAATTGACATATTTCAATCCTGTTGAACCACCAGTTGTCATGTCATGGGCTGAACCGCCTAAGCTGTCAAGAAAATTTTGTGTGTGCAGTTGTCGTTCAACATGCAAGGGAAAGCTGGAAATTGAAGAAAATTGTAAGCAATTACACAACTAAATAAGTTGTTATCCACTAAAACTTACGTCATGTGAGAACGTTGTAAATTTAGTGTATTAGGTGGTACTAATGCACTTGCTCCAGCTCCGGTTGTAATGTTCGATGTGGTCATTATAGGCCCTTGAATTTGACTTGCACTAAATATATTACGAAGTCGAGTTTGTTGCTCACTTTCGTCGCTATCATCATCCTCATTTTTTTCATTTGTCGCATACCTGTAATATAGATGTAAATCACAAATCGTGCCTTAAGGAATATCATTGCGAAACCAAAAATAATTATTTGCATTCACCCACATTAATGTTGAATAATTATTCATTCCTGCCATTACACGTCACGACACCACACTTAACAAAATTATTATAATTTTGTTATTATTCCTATTTGTGCGTTCTTTATATTATTTTTAATAAGTTGATAAAAAGAAATATTTCTTCCTCCTAAAATATAAAAGTTTTTCAATTTCCCCTTAACCATCTAAGGAAGTGTCAGAATTTGGCAACTGATTTTTAACAAAAACAAATAGCATCCGTATGTTCAGTGATAGGCTAAGAATTCATTACTGAAATTAAAACTTAAAATAATCTGTAAAAAACAAACTATTTTACTAAAAAGTATTTTTCAAAATATTATTACTAACTATAGATTGATCTAAATTGAGGTAATATGGAATATAAAATCTTAGTATAGTAATTATATATATATTTTTTTAAATGTGAAATAGGTGTGGCAAGGACAAGTCAGACTGCGGCTCGCTCATATGGCACTAAAAGAAAACATTGCTAATGAATTAAAACTTAGTGCAAAAGAAAATTAATTTAACAAACAAAATGCTCCGCACACTTATCATTGACCTAAACAAATTGCGGTAAGAGTAAATTAAAATGAATAGTTTATTAATTAAAAATGTAATGTCTTAACTAACCTCAAATTTTAACTTCATTCACTAGTCTAAATCCAGTGGTGGTTACACAAGTACGGGAGAAAGGACATTTAACCCGACCGCGTTTGAGAAACCCTTACTGGTTTGTACGCAAAGAGAGATTGGTAGGTAAAAATATGAAAAGTTAAGTTTAACTGACAAATACAAATTTAATTTACCACAAGGCTCGTGATACAACGGTGACAACAGAGAACAAAGCTTTCGTCAAAGAAATAATAAAGGACAAATATGGTCCTCCTGCAATTATAAAAGGTATACCTTCATATGACCAATCGGCTTTAATAAAAACAGAACAATACGAGCGAAAGCCATGGCACGAAAAAGCACGTCGTTGTGGGCTTATTGCTCGTAAAATTGGACAGTACCCACTCTGGTTGAAAAATGGTGAACGTATACGTACCACATTGTTACAGGTTGTGGACAATCATGTAATTCGCTATATACCTCCTCATGAATACAAGCCTGCGCAAAAACCTAATGTTGCCAATCTGAATAAATATGGCTGTCTGCTAGTGGGTGCCGAGTCAGTAGATCCCTCCACATTAACTAAAGAGTATTGCGGATTATTTCGTGATTCCGGCGTTATGCCTAAACGTAACTTGGCGAGATTCATTATCTCTCCAGAAGCGGCGATTCCAGCTGGCACACCATTAAATGTCGCACACTTTAGAGCAGGCGATTTTGTTGATGTACGAGGCAAAACGTAAGCGTTCAAGAAAACCCAAATCAAATAAAAGACTGATTTTCTATAAAATATTTTCCCTTAGTGTCGATCATGGCTTCCAGGGAGTAGTAAAGCGTCATGGATTTAAAGGTATGCCTGCTTCTCATGGTGTAACAAAAACGCATCGTCGGCCTGGTAATATAGGTGGTGGTGGCGAAAAAGGTCGTGTATGGCCAGGCACAAAAATGCCTGGCCATATGGGTAACCGCTGGCGTATAGCGAAAGGATTACGTATCTGGCGTATAAACACCAAATACAATGTGATGTGGGTACAAGGCAGCGCCATTCCAGGATCTACCAATGGACTTGTATATATTTACGATACAATTTTACCGCTGCGAAAACATAAAACAGCTCCACCTTTTCCCACTACTTTTGAAGAAGAACTAGAAGCATTAACTGATGATATATGGTATGAAGATGTGCATAGTTTCAAAGATGATACTATAACTTTCCAACCAGAAACGAATTAAAGTAAAAACTTGTTAAAGAAATTGTTGTAATTTTATTAAACCCTAATATATACGTATGTAAATAAACAAATTCTTTCTAAATAACAACATTTGCCCAATATCGCATTATAATACACTGTTTTTCTGTAATTCGTAAAGTTTCTCGTCATTATTTGACATTAACTTAAGTTTTCCTTCACGTTGCAACTTCTCAAGGTGATGTCCAACATTATATGCAGCAGCCGGCCACAATTGTTCCGGTGTCTCTTTGTATACATCCCGTACTACATCCATAGCTTGTAATGGTTTATTAGGATTTCGACTAAAGAAATCTAGTACTTGTATTTCGCGCTGATTTCTATGATTAATGTAGTATTTGATTTTGTCAACCGGTTGCTATAAAAACATACAACGATTTTTTATGAAAATATAACTTTTATATTAGGTATTTTACTTCAATTATGTTCCCATGTGCAGGGTATATCACTTCAGGTTTTATGCTCAATATTTTGTGCAAGCTTTTCATGTAATCATATAAATCTTCGAATACTGCGGTACCTTCACCTAAAAAGTACAAATTGTAAAATCTGTGAAGCTTTTAAATACATGTTCATACCCAAAATACAGTCACCACTAAACAGTATGCCATCTTCCGTGGTCAACACAATATGATCTGTTGTATGGCCCGGGGTATGCACAATTTTCACTTTCGCACCCTCTACACTTAGTTCTTGTTCATCCTGCAATGGGTGCACCTTAATATTTGCGGGTAACTCTGGACATACATCTACTGCGTCGGTACGTGGGAATTTATAAACCAAGCAGTCTAAATGTATTTAAAGAAACATTAAGCGAATTATTTCAAAGCCCGCGGAATGTCAGCTCAAAACGAACCACTCGCAGCGCACGTCTTTATCACATCTTTTACCCCTCCTACATGATCATGATGCCAGTGGGTAAGTATAATTGTACTTAACGCCGCCTGTTCCTGCTTTAAAACGGTTGTTAAATGTTTGATATACTCCGGCACGTCCACATCACCAGTGTCTATCAATATACGTCTTAAAAAGAGTGAAGATATACGTACATAAGACTTATATCCATTCAAGAAATAATCTTTGACCTACCTTTTGCCTGTACCCAATAAATATGTGTTAGTACCTTGCAAGGTCATTGGCCCGGGATTGCAGCCCAATATACGTATAATTGATGAAGTGAGACGAGTAACAGGTGGTATTAATGCCATTTTCAGAATATTTGCCACTTTCTAAATAACAAAATTTCGTCAGTATAAATCGGTGATAAATTCTTATCAGTACTGTGAAAACTACAATGTAAACAAAAACAAATGTTCTCTAGATTGTCAATCTCAAATATATTTTAGCACAGGGTTACAAGAAACAATAACAGTTCTGTGAAAACTACAATGTAAACAAAAACAAATGTTCTCTAGATTGTCAATCTCAAATATATTTTAGCACAGGGTTATAGGAAACAATAACAGTACTGCGAATAAAAATGTTTTCCTTTGCTACACCCCATTTTGTAACGGATATTATTGCTTTCAAAAAGACAAGTACATTTTGATTACTTAAAAAAAAAGATGATATTAATGACAGTCATATTTTAAAATATTTTTTGGTTTCCTTTCGAATGCAATTGATTTACTTTCATAATTTTTCTCGCAATTTGATTAAACTTTTTACTATTTAAATACAAAATGTCTACCACTACTACTATAAATAAATTGGCATTAGCTGAATATTCCGCCGAATTGATGGTGTATTTCGAAAAACATAAAATTATCGAAATTATAACGGTGACAAAACTAAAAACTAATCCTATTAGGTATAACCTGACTTTATATAAAATGTTTACAGCGTTTAATGGTTGAAATTGGCTTGATTCGGCCCACTAATCCACAAAACTGGATCGCTATTAATATACGGCGCATTGCGGATGAGTTTTATCATAAATGTTTAAAAGCAAGCTTTACATCCAGCAAAATTGGTAAGGCGAGGAAGAGATCTTTACAAATTTCTTTAGTGCTGAAATAATTTGTTTTTGCTACCGTAAAGATTATTACCAATTGCCGCGACATTTTCACCATCGTATAGTTATATTTGGACGCAGTGGCTCGGGTCGCAAAACTCAAGCGCTGGCGATAGCAAAACGTTTTAATTTGATTTATAGTAATCTACAATCACTTAGAATTTTACATACAAACATATATTAATAAGTTTACACAAAATTTAGTTAACGCCGAAAACTTGATTTACACAACTTTCTTTCGAAACGATGAAGTCGCACAAAAATTACATAAGGCATTCTTAGACAATGTGGCAAAGGATAAATCGTCTGCGGTATCAAAGGCGATACAGCAGCGCTTATTACAAATAGATGCCCTACGACAAGGTTGGGTGTTGATTAATTATCCACGAAATGTGGAGGAATTCACCGAGATGTTTGAGACCTACAAAATACCACCCAACAAAGTTATTTATTTGCAATGTCCGGAGATAATGGCGATGCGACGCCTAGTTGCAAAGCCAAATTTGGGGTGCCCGCAAAATACTTGTGAATATATAGAACATGAGGTAATTCAACAGGTTATGTAATACAAATATGCATACTACACTTTGCGTGTTTTTCGAATCATCACTCTAAAAGAGATGAATTGGTACACACACATTAGTATGTATGTATGTGATCTAAGTGTTAAAAAAATTAGCGATATTCTATTTACTTAAATTTATTCCATTCGATTAAATTAAATAGATGGCATATTTCTCACAAAACGAAACAGCAATAAACGACTACCTCCAGCGCCGCCATGAAACCATCTATATAGACTCAACACCTTGTTTTGAGGCTGTGCGTACGAACTTATGGACACAAATGGAGCGTTTGCCTTATGTAATGGGTTATAAAATGTAAAAAGAACTTTATAAAAAAGCTAAATTTGCAAGTAGAATTATAAATGGTAGTGCTTTAATTGCTGTTGCTTAGTCTAGATCGTAATTAACTTTTTTACAAAGCACATTTGTACATATGTATACATATTTTTTAGAATTAAAATAAGATATTAAACCATTGAATCAGTACGTTCATTTTAAAATATTTTTTTTTAGAGAATTAACTTAATAGATAGGAGTGCTACAAACAATGATTAGCTTGTTTGACTAACTGTGGCTTCATAATTTTACAAAATTATACACTCGTTTTGCATAATTTTACTTCGTTTTTTTTTTTTTTTCTAACAAATAAGCTTAACTATGACTAGCAACCTCTCCCGTTGTCGAGCCAGTATTACTGAAATATTGTTGCCTACAAAGTTCCTCCATTACATCGTGATTGTAAGTTGAATGTAGCATGAGCCCTAAAACACCAGCACGTGAAGCCATAAGATGTCGTATGTGACGTTCTTGTTCCAAAAGTTCATCCATTTTCAGCCACTGACGTACTCGTTCTAAATCGATTTCGGCGCGACGTATCTTTTCCCAAACATAGTGCTTGAAGCAGCTCTTTTTAGGTGCACGACAAAATTCACCTGTTGGCTTGAAAACGTTTGCCACTAGCGGACAACCGCAGACATCAGTCTCACTAATTTTTGGGTCTTTACAGTGCTCGGGGCAGAGCACGCGCAAACGTTTACAGTAAGTTTTACTAGCAGGATTATAGAAGTCACAGAACATTGAATTGCCTTCAATGCGCGTCTTGAAAATGCTACCGAATGATGCTTGTGATTCATATTTGTTAAAACATTTCTCCATATGTTTGATGGCGGTGCGCGAGTGTATTTCGTGACCGCAGGTAATGCAATACATCGATTGCTCATCTTCGATGTCATTATTGTCTTGTGTACGATTTGTATCTAGCGTACTATGCTTGGCACGGTCAACAATCATATCCAGCTCCATGTGTCGCTTATCGAGTTCGGCTAATGCGAAACGAACCACCGCCTGTTTAGATCTTATCTGATCAAGTTGTTTTTTGTTTTCTTCCTCTGCCCGACAATTGGATAGATTCCATTCTTGCACACGTTGTGGCAGCACCTAAAATAGTTAAGCGCATAAATTTAAACTGACAAAGCTATGGCAATTGGAGGTGAGTATATGCAATTTGTGGATTCGAAGCTTACCTGAAAAATACGATTGGTCGCCAAATTAATGCCACACACATCGCTGCAGTACTTGGACTGTGGTCTTGCATTGTTTCTGCAACGAGGTCCATAACATTGTCGCACGCCTTCTAAATCCGGATTGATAAATACTTCCGGACTTAGTGAGCGCTTCCGTTTCCGTGAACGTTCTTTCGGTTGTTTTTCCTTACGTTTATGTCGAGTGGGCACTGGTACTGCATTTAGCTGTTGCGTAGGTGGTTGCAATTGCTGCTGTTGAGTTGTTGTTGTTGTTGACGGAGCTTGACACACACGCATCTCACAACGTGGCTTATGTCCGCCCACTCGTATGCGACATGATTCACATATTCCACAGTTTAGAGCGCGGCAACCTTCACAATTACCACAACGACTTTGTGATTGTTTACTTCCGCCTGAAGTTATCGCGCCAATATTGGCCTCACGCAGATTTCCTTGTTCCTTTGCTTTTTTACGTTTATCATTGTCAGTGATATTAGTAGCGGCGCTTGGCGCTGCAGTCTTTTCGATTGGTACAACTCGGAACACAGTTTGTAAACTAGGATCTTCTTCTTTGCATCGCTGGCAATAATAGTGCCTTATGTGTTTTGCCTCCTTCTCAGTGATATTGATGCAGTCACCGTGATACCATTCTTCACAGCCATCACAACCGCTAAAAAATAACGACCATTGATTAAAAAAGATTAATGTACATTTTTTGGAAAATTTAACTTACATCATGAAGCGAGAACAATCAGAAGTTCTGCAAATGCAATATGCCTGACCATCCTGCTTCATTATAGTTGCAATTTTAGACTTTCTTTCTGGCAGGTCGAACTCTCGCGCTATCTCCTCTTTCTACATAAAAATTAATAAGAGTTAATTCATAAATTCGTAAAATATTGAAATTTTTCTTACTGATTTTTTATATTTTCGCTTATCAGCCATTTTTTGCGAATGCCACTAAATATCAAGGAAAAGTATTAATAAAACCAATTGTTTAAATGATGAACTTGCCACATGTATCGAACACAAACAACACCATATGTATTTATTCTACATTTACAAACGTTAAATTTTTTGAATGAATTTAAACAATATCAACTCGTAACTTTAACAAGCTATTAATTAAAATAAATTTATTTTTTTAGAATAAAATATAAGAAATATAGCTAGTAAATATTTTATAACAAAACATTAAAATTCAAACCAAAAAATCATAAAATTACGTTAGTGTAAAACATGCCTATGCCATGCAACCATGCTTAGTGCGAACTTCTTCATATATTTTTCATTCCACACATTCCGCTTAATATTTGTGGTGATTTGTGCGTGTAAGATTTTATCAATTGTGTGAAAATTTTGTAAAATAGTTTCACCGCATAATACTATTATTTTTTAATTTATAAGAAAGATAAATAAGCAAATAAAGCAGTAAGGAAGCATAAAGCATATTATTAGCTAAAAAAACATGATATAAGCATGGCAAACATAATATTTTAATAACCAGTGAAATCGAAGGTGAACAACAACAACAAAGCGGAACGCCAACCCTCCAAAATTGTATTTTCGCGCATTTGCCGCCGATTTTACCGCGTGAAAAGTTGGCTGCAAACGAATTAGGCTGAAATAAATCTAAATTGAAAGCGTTCGTTTAAAAGGTTAGTAAACTTAAGGTTTTTTGTATTTATAACTTGTTATCTAAACAGTACCAAGTAATGTTTGCATAAAGCCCGAAAATATGGCAAATACTTTTATTGATGTTTTTATTGAGTGGTTATTATGAATGGACATTTAATTACCGCGTCGGTATTTTGTTTTTGGAGTAATGATGTTCTCAAGTAAAATATGAGCCTTGAGTATTACTATTACTGCATTCTTTTTTATGCGCAATAAATGTGCAGAAAAAGATAAATAAAACAAATTTTGTTGCAAACTTAATTGCTCTACTCAGTGTATACAAGTTTTAAAATTGTATTTAGAGTAAAACAGTTATATATTTTATAAAAGTTTCCTTTTTTCACAGAGACTACCAAGGAGATTTGCAACTAACGCGGTTGAATATAATCTCTTTGACGCGATGATGCCCACCAACGCAGGACTACATTCAGAAGATCACATATATTGCCAACGTCAAAACAGGAATATGACTTTAGAAGTACGACAAAATCATCGTGAACCTCTGCAAGCGCAGCAACATTTTGCTCAGCAAATTCAGCATACTTTGTCACCTCGACAACCACAATTACCCCAACAGCAACAACAAAGTTGTAGTGTATCAAACAGACTAGAAGAAGTAACGCAAAAGTTGCAACAGAACTCTTCACAGCAGCATCAAAGGGCGACAGTTTCCGCTACCGTTTTTACTTCGCACGATTTGGCTGTGGAGAGTGTGATGCCAGGCATATATTTAACAAAGAATTTTATCGCCTGGAATGAGGAAAATTTACGTTCACATGGCTTCACACATATCATAATAATTGACAAGCACATACAGGAATTGTATTATCCTTCACCAATATTTAAATTATCCACTGAAAATACCACTGTTGATGCATTTGATACATATGAATACTTTAGTCATCCAGCCACTGCGTCACTCAAATTTGGTAAAGAATTTGAAGCGATTGATTTGAATTTTGGCGAAAAATCCTACTTGACCACTGTGTTGCCGAATTGTTATCGCGCTGTTAAATTTATAAATAAAGCCTTACTAGCGGGTGGCACAATCTTGGTAATCGATTGTAATGGCAGTGAACAAAAGTGTGTGACGATAGTTGTGGCATATCTGATGTACAAGCATAATATAAATTTTAGGTAAGTCTTTGTGTTTAAACATTTTTGGTCATAATTAAAATATTAC
This sequence comes from Bactrocera latifrons, assembly GCF_001853355.1. Lineage (NCBI taxonomy): Eukaryota > Metazoa > Arthropoda > Insecta > Diptera > Tephritidae > Bactrocera > Bactrocera latifrons. The sequence continues at coordinate 885,352 of NW_017537045.1, read as the reverse complement.
ATGCACAATTAAATTTTTCGTTGCAGCAAGGCATTTTCGCGCCTAAAAGAGCACTATGAAAAGGCTGATCTGGATCGCTTCTATATGACACAACTGTACGAATATGAACCAATATTACAGGTGCAGCGTGCACAATCACGCGGCCAGAGTTGTTCACGTGAAATGTACTCGGCCATACTGAAACGTAAGAAGGGAGATGATGAGGAAACGAGCGTGTATGATGGTAGCATGTCATTTTACGCTAGCAATACTACACAAGACTTTTTCAATTCATTCAATCCGTTAACAAATTTTAATGCGACAACAACAACAATTGCGGAAAGGAATTTGAAAACAGTAAACGCATTTATTCAACAAAGACACCACTATGAAACATCGGTGCAACATGAAATCAATGCTGCTTCGTCATCAGCAAATTACAGTACCGATGATTATGCTATGGAGTAAATGAACTGAGTTTTTTTTCGCATGTCGGCAACCGGTTAAGCTCCTAGGTTAGTAATTTTGTATATACATTTTTGCATACTTCATACATTTAAGTATGTTTAACTAGATTTAATTAATGATAAAGTCAGTCCTTTCCTACATTTACATATATTCAAAATATATCTTTGACTAAGTAAAAATAATACAACCTTTCACAAAACAAACTTATTTTGGACTTCGAAATTATAGTGCTTCCTTAGAAGAAAACTTGTAGATGTTAATATTTCGTTATAGTTAATATTACAGGAATAGCAAGTGAATGTAAGTCAACATTTTTTCGTAATCTCTAGGAGGAGTTCCGAAAAATGTGTCTTGCGATGAGCCAATTTTTTTGCTTAAATTATTGGTAATGATCGAAAGACAAATTGATTTTTAATTTTTTTGTTTTTAAATTTACAATTCAGAGTTGCTTAAAATCTAAAATTTTCTATCAGAGAAAGTCGTATTGTTTTGATCATTACCTCACATTTATATAATGTTTGAAATTTTCAAGTTGTACGTTTCAGCCGTTTCTAAGCAATTTTTCTCACCGACAGATCAACTTTTCGGACAATATTTTCAAATGTACATAACGTCACCTAAAATTCAAAATATCGTATCATCAAAAAATTCGATTATCGTATTCGTGTTTCATTCACACCACTGTAAATTTTCGAAAATGTTGTTATGTTATTTTGTATTTTAGGTGACGATATGTAATTTCGATACATGTAAGCAATAAATATATTGTTTTTTGAAATTTACAAAGTGATATAACAATTTAATCTATTTTAATGTCTATTATTCAAGAAAATGTCACAAATACCTTAAATTTTCTATATTTTGAAAATTTTTCCAACTTTTTCTGAAGAAAATACTTTTCTGCAAGCGGCTCCATCAGTTTTTTAAAGGAATTTTTATTGGATTGTGTTGCATACTTCTAGGCTGCATGTAGTTTTATTCACAGTACTGTTTTATTAATTGCTTAGTTGTTGTTGTAACGGCAGAAATTCTGCCGGATTGACAGTCCTTGGCCGGATAAAAATCCGGGTCCGTTCCGGTTTTCGTAGACCCGACTGTCGTGGGAACGGATTGTTGTCAGAAGTATATATGCATAAAAATGACCAGTTTGACGAGTTGAGTCGTTTTAAGATAAATGGATGAGGATTGCACGCGTCCAAAAGTCTATGGTGCTCTCTACTCAGTCACTACGATCCACCTAGCCCCAGCACATTGATAAATTTCAATATACAGCTCGGTGCAAATGCCTTTATTCTGCGTCTGCGTCTGCAGACTGTTAATCAGTTGGTCTTCTGGAGTTTCAGGCTCCATGTCGCAGAACCGCCAATTTGCACAAGAAGCTAGGCCCATGTTATATACGTGCTTCTTGAGCATAAAGTGGCTATCTTACCTACATATTATGTATATAATAAATAAGTACATGTGGATTTCTTAGTAAAAGAAATGCTCGAATTTTTTTCGGTAAATCGATTAAATATTATTCTTAAATTAATTTATTTAGTGATTGCTTTAAATAATTTTTCTCAATTCATTTATTTAAAAAACTATACACACTATTCTATGTATGTATGCAAGTCAAATAATAAGTATGGCGCTAATATCTAACGGTAATTTAAAATAGTATCTTGGTAAATACAACATAAAATAAGAAATTTATACTAAATATTTACTATATTTATATTTCAAATAGCACTAACAGATATTTTGTACGTTTGTATATACATATGTATATCTAAATTTACAACATTTATATCAGAAAATAAAGTTAATTTATGTATAAATAACTATTCTTACATATATATAGTATAACATAATAACCAACGCAAATAATCTGTGCTTCTAAATGCCGGAGTTCATATTTCTATAGCACACTCCAAGACGATTCCGGTGACAGTACTCGTATTTGATTTGTATAAAATTATCGATACTAGTAGTATCTTATTTAAAACATAACTGATTTTTGTAACCTCATCCTTTATATAGTATACATATGTATGTATGTAAAACCAATCGCCACAAAWTACTGACGCTCTGAACACATAGAGAGTGGCACGACATGACAGCACGAGAGTGAACTGTAATTTAATGTTTTAATACTTGACAGATGTCGCTTGCAGTCTGTCGCGTAATATGTGTTCAGTACATGATGTTTAATCAGTAGTCGTGGACTGAAGTGCCATTAAACACGAGAAATGGAATTTTTTTTGTCTATAACGGATATCCCTCGTCAGACAAAAAAATTAAAACAAGAAAGGCTGTACCGAGGCTATAATACTTACCCTTCACATTTACATTTCTTACAGCATACATTATATAAAATGATCGTTATCCTGATTGTTCAGTTCATATAGAAGCTACATATATGTAGGCTATAGTGAACCAATTAGAACAATATGTTCGGAGATTATTTCGCGTCGCCTTGGACAATAATTATGCCAAATTTCGTGAAGATATTGGGTCGTCGAAAAAGTATTTTCGTATTCTAATCAAACTTCTACTTTTTTATATTTATAATAATAAATAAACAAATATGTACCATTTTGGTCGAAAGCTTTTTGCCATTTTTCCGCTAGAGACATTATGCCATCAGTGTAAATCGAAATTTCCAGAACGGCGGCGAGCGAACCATTGTTGTGCTATACGAGCTGATACAGCATCGTCTCCGTAAACCTCACAAATTTCATTGGTGGCTTCCTCCCTTTTTTATACAAAATTTTGAAAACATGGCGAAATTCTTCATTATTTTCACTCATTTTTGACCAACTGTAACTTTTCTTCAACTTCCCCGAATTAAATTTTTTTTTTTAACTTTTGGTCAACTGAAGTTTAAAATCTCACCTTTCTAACACTATACGGTATGATACTATGGATTGTGAGCACTGGTGATATACGACTGCCCCGACATCTATTGACAAAATACGAAAAGACTTTTTCGACTACCCAATATATGGCCAAATGAAAAAGTTTTCCATTAAAGAACTTGATTTGGATTAGTCAGTTTGTATGGCAGCTATATGCTATCGTGGTCCGATGTTGGCGATTCCAACAAATGAGCAAGCTGCTTGGTTAAAAATTAATGGGTTCAACATTTCAGATTCATAACTCAAAAACTCAGGCTCTATAAGCTCTTGAAAGATTCCAAGAAGCTCCAACGTTTTCGAGCCAAATTTTGTTCAGCGCTGAGGTCCATTTCTGGCTGAATTGGTATGATTTTGGGCGAAGAGCAACCTGAAGATACTCAATAGCTGCAATTAATCCAGAAAACACAACGGTTTGGTGTGGCTTGTGGGCCGTTGAAATAATCGGTCCATATTTTTTCAAAAATGATGCCGGTGAGAACGTCAATGGCAACGTTGTAATTTCGGCGATATTTGCTTTCAACAAGACGGCGCTACTTCCCACACATTGCATCAATCGGTGGATTTATTGAGACAATACTTCGGGGAGCAGATGATTTCACGTTTTGCGCCGTTCGACTGGCCACAAGGATCGTGTGATATTACACCGTTAGACTTTTTCCTGTGGGGATATGTAATGTCTATTTGGCTAATACCCCTTCAATTCAGGCCTTTGAACAAAATATCACGCTCTCATTCGCCGAATTATTCGAATAGACAGTTCAGCAACTCAAAATACAGTAGCTACATACTCATGAACGCTCCAGCTCTGAAAGTATTTAATGCAGGTAATGCATGATCTCCAATGCCCTAAAATGTAGTCCATCAAAACAAAAACTACAAAAAATGAGTTTAATTGGAATTTCGGTAGCTTTTATTCGCTCTCAATCATCTAGCAAAGCTAAAACTCTCAAAATAATAGTTCGAGCTAAAAACCCTTGAGGAGCGTCACAGCAGGTAAGTTTCATCAATATTTATATATTATTATTTTTTTAATTAAAACACTCACGTTGTTACAAGTATATTCATACATATATAAATTTATAATGATTTATTTATTACGATTTCCAACTTGTCAAATGAACAGTTTCCTAACAACGACACGTTTTTATTGTTTTTTCATATTTAACTATATTTTAGCTATACATATTTATTGTATTTTAGCCGGTATTTGTACACAAATGATGTCCTCGCTGTTCTGGTCCTGCAATTCCCATTTAACCAGAACATTTACCTGTAAATTAAATGGAGAAAATTACTCTAAAGAAAATTTAAAAATGTATTATGTGAGTATTTTCATAAAAACAATGAAAAACGTTAACTTCGGTTGCACCGAAGCTATAACAATCTTCACAAATAAAAAGATTACAAGAACTAAATTTTGTGCTTCTAAAAAAAATGTAATCGGGCCTTGCTTTGGCTAATCAATGCAGATAGCAGATATCTTGTCATATAAAAGAAGTTGGTCTGTAGTTGTACTGCAGTTTTCTGATTTCTTCGAAGATTGCAGTTCTTTCTTAAGCAATAATCTTAGTCAAATTTTGTGAAGTTATGTATCTTCTTAAATAATAGAGTTCTCCGTAAAAAAACTTGATATTGATCGCTCACTTTGTATCGCTATCGTTCTATAGTAGTTCGATATCGGTAGTTTCGCCAAATGACCAGCTTTGTGCGAAGAAAAATACGTGCAAAATTTCGCATCGATATCTAAAAAACTAGTTCGCGTATATACAGACAGACGGACATGGCTAGATCGACTGCGCTCGTCATAATATGTTGATTTTATATACCGTCATTATCTTCTGGGCCTTACAAACTTTGTGACTAATTAATTTTTTTTTTTTTTTTCATTTACCGAATACCTCTTTTCGTGTGAGCAGTCGTACTAATAGCACTAGTACATACTTTTATTATCATTGCCAGTCTTAGCAGAAGAGCTACATGTCACAACTACATTTCGAATTTTAAATACTTCCTTCTTCGATCCAGGTGGAGGAGGTGACCCTATTCTATAACGACATTTATTTTGATTCTTTGGACACCCAGAAGTTTATGTTTCAATTTTACCGGGATTCGAGATAATTTCTCATATTTTTTGCTAATAATATTCGCTTTAAGTAAGATATTTTATTTGATTATTTTAGAATATATAGGGTGTGCTTTTTTGAGTTATAGAATTCGATATAAGATCAGCTGTCAAAGAAAGCACATGTGTTTGACATTTTTTTAAATTATTGCTGTTAAATAATTTTTAGTGGTAAGGTACATATCCAGATTAATAGGCAAAATTGCCATATTTGGAGCTCGAACAATATTGTCATGATTCTTCAGACTCTCTAGCAACTAGATGCTATTGTGATTTCCATGCTAAAGACATTACTGATTGATACTTTTATTGCGCATAAGAAAAAGTTAACTTTACTGTAAAATGAAATAGAAATAAATTCAGGCATGCAGAGCGACTTAGGGTATATTGTACACTCTCCTCTGTCACACATGTTACATAGGCCCAGATCTCTGATAAATTGCAGGATACTGAGTGTTGTTGAGGCGTGGTTAGGTCCAACAGACAGGAGTTAGCGGCTCAATGTCGCAAACCGATAATTTAGATTGGAGGCTATACTCATGTCAAACGGGTGCTTCTTGGGCCTACAATGCCAAGTGTAAAAATCCACATGTAGCCGGAGGTTGCAGCCACTCACACGCAATTTGGCCAGCCGCATGCCTGTGAGTTGCTGCCACAACTTGTCTTTACAGAGTATAATCATATAATTCGTGACTTTTTGGTGTCCTAAGTTAATATCAATTCACTAAGTCTTAAACGGTGTCAACAAGTCATAAAATTCGTGAAACTCGCACTGTATGTGAACGAAGTTTTGGTTTTTGAAGCAAGTTATGGTTTCTGGGAGTCTCTTAATTATACAATTAGATCTCTTGTTTGGGGCAATTACAGTCAATATTCTATGCGTATCAATCGGTTACAACTAACCATTTAGGAACCATTATTCAACGAGTTACTGTTGAGATAAGATAGATCATAGTGAAAAATTGATCCTAAATTGTATGGATAGTTTTCATAAGACGAAGTTACCGTGACCATATGCACGAAGCCCCTTTCTAACGAGAATATCATAATGTTTTCACACTAACAGCGCAAAATTATTGTTAATCTTTTTAAAGTTTCCGCTTTTATCTAAAATAAATCGTCTACTTCACTAAAACACACCCTTTATACAATATATATATGTATATGTGTTTATGTATTTTTACAAACCTTGGGATAAGCCTTGAGCACCGGCAATGTGGCTTTATATTCATATGTTTCGCCCTTCTCGAGCGGACATTTAAGTCCGCTATCAACGCAAGCATCGGGATTCTGCAAATGGAACGGCATCTCGACGCCCATCACCTTGCCATGCACCACCGTTGTAATTTTCGATGCAATCTCATCTGTAAACGAATTTAATAAAGCTGTTTAAAGCAAATAATAATCAAAATTGCTTATATTATATATTATTATTAAAAGTTTAAAAACCCCTGTTATCAGTGACCTCTATTAAAAACAAGGCTTTACAAGTGAAATTTTGCAAATTAAACGGAAGCAATCTTGCGATAGTGATTTGCACGAGTACTGTTAAAACAGCCGCGTAATGTATATTTAATAATTTAAAATTTTTCTTACGAAATAGAAAAGTCGTTGAGGTCATAGGTGGCATATACTGTTTTCCTATGCCATAAAGTCTTATCTTTCAACGAAAGTTGTAAAATTTGATCTCGTTATATTATGTAAATAGTTTTTTTACATATGTATTTTTGTAACTCAAAATCTTCCTAAATACCTATAAAAACCTCCCAACTCATAAATAAATAGAAAATTGTGTATCATATATATTTTCTGAGCACAGTTTCGGACATATGTACATACGTCCTGCCGATTCAATTTTGTACCACTTTTTCCAACAAAACCGGTCTTGTTTTGTCAATAACATGCCAAATACCGGTTCTCAACTAGTCAATTGTAGCTTGATAATATATAATTCATTGGACATATTCAGAAAAGAAGTAGTCTAACTTAGGAAAATCACTTCAATAACAATAAGTGTGTAAAAGTTTAGGAGTTAATAAGGGTTAATTTTGAGCCCAGACCTGTGGAACATTAGTAATGGTGGAATACTAAAACTTGAAATGCGAGACGAATCAGATAGAAGCGGCTACGCGGATGACATAATCACAGCCCGGGGCACATTTCTCTCGTAATAAGCATGCAAACGAATAAGGATTACCTAGGCGTAAGACTGGACCCCAGATTAACCTTCTGAGTACGAATCCAGTACTTCTATCTTAGCAAACTAATGGCCAACATCTTAATGCGAACAATCACCCGCGTCTTACTACACGGAGCAGAAATCGGCGTAAGATAGAGTGTTGCGCATCGCAACCCTCAGAGTTGCAGCAGCTTATCGAAGTGTGTCAGGTGATGTAATATTGGTCATATGTGGTAATGCTGCCATAAATTATAACAAGAGAACCGTTGCGGTGACGACAGCTCAAATGATGCGGAAAGCATTTTCCACCCCATTGATAACTTTTTGCACCATCCTTCTAAACTCATTTGGCGCTTAGAGCATTGATATTGATTTATGGAATCAGGAAGCCACGATTCATTTGATAGCAATCTTTTCTCATTTTATAAAAGCATGAAGCAATAATGAATTCGGCATGTATGTAACAGCAGAAAGATTTTTTTTTGGATGAAAGAAGCCTGGGAACTTCTTAGCTTACACACTAAAAATGTGGCCCATTTACGTTTCAGGTTATGAGAGCTTCTTCAGGTTTGTTCGAACACTGAATATAATTGAAGATGATTGGACGGTGAAAATGTAAATGAACATTTTGTTTATACAGATTGTGGGCTGGGATGTAAATTTTCACAATTTTTAAATGTTCTGGGAATAGCCTTTGCATAGCAATTTGAATATTAGTTGCACAACCATGTTTTCACTTTAACAAAAATATCTTATACTATGCCTATTTAGGACCCGTAGCATTTATACGACTGTCTAAGAATAATATCATAAGATAATTATTGCAATAAGATAATTATTGGCTTAAAATTATTAAAAAAAAAAACATCTTTTATTAAGAAAATAATTTTTCTAAAAAATATCAACTTACTTAGCGCGAAATTAATCGTGATCGAAGCCGTTGTATTGCGTTTGAGTATGCATTCATTTTTGGTGGTATCACAGTCCGATATGATGACTTTGGTAAAACTGCCAGTTTTTGAACCTGAAATGGCAACAAAATTTTGTATTTCATTAAATTTATTAATAATTCTTAGAAACAGAAACTAATATAAACATAACATAGTATTAATACAGAGCGAAAGAAATAAAAATGGTTGGCCTTAGACACTTGAATCCGTCTGGTTTTTCGCTTCCGATACTCCCGTCTAACATGGGTATGTTTCCTTTGGAGCTTTTCAGCTTGTGACGTCACTTCGCAGCTCGAAAGCTGGCATAAACCCACCCCAAAGTTGAAGCGTTAGCTTCAGAGAGGTATTATATATTTTAATTATATTTCGCAAACACGCATCACTGTACCAGCCTTCTTATATATTTCAGCTAGTCTCTTACATATGTACAAGTATAACCTAATTTAATTTAATTAAACCCATTTAGACCAAACGACTCGTATTATGAATGAAAATCGTATCATGAAAGACGTGGAAATGTGACAAAGCACGAGAGAATTCATTCATGTAATGAAAATCGTAAAAGTATTTGTACTCGCAACAAATTGAATAAACTCAATTGACAAATTGAGTTATCTGGCGATGATCATATAAATTACGATCTTTGATATGTGGAAAACAGAACAGGAGAAATTGGCTTGAATATACATAGGTACAAATTTATACTTCTACAAGATATATATATATATAGATATTATACTATATATTATAGATTATATACCACTTGTATGTCACCAACTGATTATACAGATACGTAAATGCAAGCTGCCATTTGTTATTTGATCTTTGCCCGACAAGTGAAAGCTCTTTTACTGTTGTTTTCATGGCAAGAATATACCTTAAGCATTACCATTGCCAAGGTCCCTTAAGGTTACGGTTACCATAAAAATTCTTTTTCGTTCGAGGTCTTTAATCTCAACATTCCTTCGGACATGTTTAATATGTGTCCGATTACTGCGTTGGAGGTGATTCTTGAGCTCCTGTCGCTTTTCGGATCAAACCGCTTTCACACACCGCATGAGAATGATAGTGGGAAAATCAACTGAATAGTCCTCTGTCTCTGCCAATCGAACATTTTTTAATTCAGATTAAGAAGTACTAGGCAGCGAAATTGATTTGAAAGTTTCACTTTGAGTTAAGATTTCTGTAAGACACAAATTTAAGGACGGTGCGAAAACAGCGGAAGCTGTTAATGCAGGACTAGTACATCACAGCCTCTATAAAGAAGAACTCTCTGTCTCCATGGCGAAGTTTTCAGACATCTCTGAAGCCGAGGTGTTTGATGATAGTCGGTGTACGGCAGTAAATCTACAGCGCAACTATCATAATTTATAGATCAATTTTAATCTCCTTGAGTGCATGGAAAGAATCAGACTATCAGTACATGATCTTATCCATCTCATATGAGTGCTTACGGATAGCAATATTAAGTGAAATGAGTTAGTGAACCACTCCAGTAAAGAAAAGAGGTATCGACAAGACATATAGAAACGGATCCAATCACAGAAAAACTTCGAAAGCTGAGTAAACAAGCTACTGCGAACTGAGTTGTCTGTACAAACTGATCAGATGATCGACAGAAAACTGACATTGCTGACATTTTGTGGGAGAGGTATCGGAGTCTAGCCTTAAAGGATGTAGAGAGGAGACAGAGGCAATCTTCCGAGCATTTTGAGACGGAAGCAGCATGTTCCTCGGCTCTCAAGGCTATTTCGGAGAATGCCTTCCGTGACGCCTTCAATGCTTGAAAAATGCGCTGGTAGCGCTGCATCGACGCAGAAGAAGGCTATTTTGAAAGCTTTTAAAGAATGGTAAAGATTGGTTCAATAAATTTTTTAAATCGACTCAAACCCTGTATTTTATTATCCTGTAATGTAAACAAATGTACATATGTATGTTTGTATATAACAGTTCGAAAAATATTCGAATTTCTTAACGCAAAAATATTTTGATAATTGAGTTTTCAGTAACAAAAAAAAAAAAAAAAACACATAGAGATTATATTTTATTAAGAGATTAGTAATCATAAATCAGAATCAGAATCAACTAAATCTTTCGATGACTATTAACAAGTAGAAAAAACTAAAAAAGAATTTAAATTTTAAAAATTTTGATTTTGTTTTAAATGAGTTATTGTTGATTCAATTTAACTGTATAGTTAATAATAAAAATGTCCACAATAAATGACATTTTTATCCAGATATTTCTACTTACGTACTAGATTTTGAGGAATAAATTAAGAAAATTATGAACAAAATCTTACTATTTTTCGTTCTTAGTCGTATGTGTGTGGTGTAACCTGCCATTGTGGGCTCAGAATTTACATTTTTATTAATTGTTCAATTAAGTTATACTTTCCTTGAACGGGGGTGAATGCAAAGAAATGTACAAAAAAAGCTAAGTGTGTGAATCATTTTAAACTTAAATAGAATTTAAATAGTCAATTAAACTACGAATATTAATTGTTATTGCATTTCTTTCCTAAAAAAGTTTTACTTAATAAAGAAAACAAGTAAAAAGCCAGTTCATTATTTAAATTTTTTTAGAGAACCCCTTTTATGTCACTGTAAAGCTATCTTTATATCTATGATTACATTTTTTTATGCACGGACCACCATGTGAAGTGCTTACAACAATAATAAAAACTTTGAAATGTGTTGTTTTAATGTTTCTAGACGTATTGTAATGAAAAATATGCTTTGAGGCGGACGACAAAGATTTTGAAGAATAAATTAAGAATTGTAAAATTATGAGCAAAGTCTTACTATTTTTTGCTCATAGTAATGCATTTATACAAATGGTAATTTTGATATCTAACTTGTGATCCTTTTTTTTTAAATAAAGAAGATATAAAATGTCTAATTATTCTATAAGCAATTAGTCTGACAACCATTTGAAACTTCAAAGCACCCTTGTTCTCTTTGTGCGCAAAACATAAATTCATTAAGAGTTAAAGATAAGCTAATCTAACCTATTAAGTATTTTCGAAACAAAAGTCGCATTCAAGACAAAGGTTTAAATCGTGTCTCAATTGTCAACTGTCTCCTTATCAGCAATCGTGTGAAAGAGAATTGCATGACACATTTAACGCAACTGAAACGTATTATCAAATACAAATGAAATGATGATATAGAAATAATTATTTCATAAAGAAAAAATTGTCAAAAATTAAATGAAGATGTAATTTTTTTTTGTATTTATATAATTATTTTTTTATAATTTGAATATAATTTTTTTTTATAATTTTGTATATTTTTTTAATTTCTATTATTTTTTATGTAATCTAATTTTTTTTATTTTTCCTTTTTTTTTAAATTAAATACTTTAATTTTATATAGTTTTTGTAACCATTAATAAATTATGTAAACATAGACATTCTTGGCTAGTAAAATAGGTATGATTTTTTTGAAATTCGACCATTAGTATTATTCGTTGATTTCAATAATTTTTTTTATGAAAATGTAGTTCATGCTGGTCAAAAACTATTTACACTCCTGGCCAAATTAATTGATATACTTTTCGAACATTTAGTAATAAACTTTGATGGTTATAATTAAATTTTTTGTGAAAATATAATATACATTGTATGTTAGAAAATATATACATATGTATATGCTACAAATTGAAAATCACAAACACCGTTGACCATATAATTAGCCACAATTTTCTTCAAAAAGTTTCGATCATTTATTATTATTTGTTAGTATTAATTAATTTTCATATTATATGAAAAAATTTATCTAAAAGTATATAAATAAAATTTAATAAACAATTCTAGAAAATGCAAAAAATGGTGCTGAGCTTTTAAAAGTTTTTGTTTGCAAAACATAATGAATTTGTTACATTGTTTATTTGAAATCTAAAATAAAATTATATCATATTTCAAGTTTCTGTTTGTAAAAAAATAGAAAGACAACATTGCAAAAATTTTATTTAAAAATTAAAACAAAACGGTTTCAATTTTAAAGATTTTGAATATAAAAAACTTAAGTTAAATAAAATTGTAGGACGCTCAAATTTAGCACAAAAGAAAAATATTTAACATTTAATATAAAATGATTTTATATTTCAAAGCTTTGTTAAAAAGAAAAATTATAATAACACTGTATTTTTTTATTTAATTTAAAACAAAATTATTTAAAATTTCAAGATTTTGGTTGCAAAAAAATTTTAAATGATATGGTAAATTTAATTATTTTTCAAATTAAAAAAAATGCATTGCACAAATTTATATAACATTTAAAACATAAAAAAATTATATTTCAATGCTTTGTTTAAAAAAAAATTTAATTAAATTGTCAAAATTTGTATTTGAAATTTCAAAAATAAAAAATTAGTTGCAGTGTTAAAGCATGATCCGCTCTAATATGTTTTTGTGCCAGTTTAAATTGGTCCAACCAGTTTATTGATTTTGCAGAATTATTTTTCTGTTCTGCGGTGTACATACATATATGTATGTACATATGTATCATGGTTTTTTTTTTTGCAGAAAGCGTGCATTCCTTATGCACGGCACCTCACGTAAAAAATATTGTAACGGTATTTAAGCATATTTATAACATTAATTAAGTGTACTTGTTTTGTTGAGTTTCTTTCATATACGTTTCACATGTTTTGAAAATACTTTTAATACAATTATTTAATGCTCAAAATTTTTTAAACTAATTTTTGCATTTTATATTTCTGCTTAAACAATATTTACCGCAATCAGTGAATTGTAGTCCATAAGCGACGCTCGAACAAACTGTGATGGCGAAGAGTAAAAATACGAAATTCTGCTGCATTATGATTTTTAATCAATTTTTGCTTCTGATTTATATGTAAATAGGAGCAAAACTCTCGCTTTTTAATATTTTTTACAGTTTCACTTTTATTTTTTTTATTAAATTATCGTCAAATATGAACCGTTCGCTAGCGCCGCTAAATATCTACTGAATTTTGTTGTATGAAAATGCAAAATATTAGCGCAGCAGGCTCGTTAGTCAAACCAAGAACAAGCAGCAATCGTCGGCAATGAGTAACAGAAATGATAAAGCTCGAGCGATATGGAGGGTCTTTGCAGTTGACTTTTCGTGCGATAGTGCACTATAATGTCATTGTTTGTGGGCTTGTTTATGTACATAATATGTATACATATATTTTTATAATACATATATCGTATATAGAAATTTGTATATAAATATATACATATGTACATATGTATATGTATGTGTAATGTATCACGGGTAGCTCAGAATTCAAATCTTTGAAACTAGTACCAAAGTAGTTATTATATTCATGTAACCTTAAAGACTTCACTAATAGTTAATTAAATGGCGTAGTTAGAAAGGAAATGAAAATCAAATGACTTTGGCGTGTATGTATGTATGTATATGAATATATATATGAACAAAACGAGAGCTACCGTATTCTAAACTATTGCTAGGAGAGTGGAAAATTAAATCAAAGCAGACGCTTTCTTCGAATCTTCCAAAGACTATTGAACTAGGAGAATTTCTTCAATTTTCCATAAATATGAGAACAGTTAATCGAACAAAAATAACTGGTATAAATCAGAAATACTGGAATAATTCAATTAATCAGGACAGATCCCGCGCAACTGTTATAAATCACAAATACTGCATTAATAGACGTTTCTTCGATTCATCAAAGCCTTAAAAGTGGTATAAGTCTAAAAAACTATCATAAAAATTTCTAAAATTTAAACCGAACTAATTAAAAAAACTGATTTAAATCCATAACAAGTACATGATCACATACAAATAAAGGCCAACTTCGACTTGTCTAAACTTAGAGAGTGAAAAATCAAACTTAAAGAAACTGGCATAAACCAATAATAAGCATATAATCACATACAAATAAAGGCTAAATTCGACTGGTCTAAACTTAGAGAGCGAAGAAACAAACTTATAACTGGTATAAACCACAAACCTTAATATAATCTCATCGAAATACAGGCTCTCTTCGATTAATAAGTTCCAAATACTGTCCTGATGGCGTAGAAATAAAGACATTCTTCAATTTGCCTAAACTTACAAAATAGTAAATCAAACTAGAATAATGTATTGAATAAACTGGTATAATTCACACTTTACCTATACCAATTTTTGATGCTGGGTAAACTTATGTATATATCTATACACATTTAGATCTGTACTTATTATTTATGGCAACTCAATTGGATCAGTTAAGTGAATATTCCAATTTACGTAGGCGCATGTTCTATTTCTCAGTGATACTATTGGCATTAGTTAAAGCTTGTCTTACCGTCTTGTGAGTATTCTTTAATTTAATAAAACATGCTATTTTCTTTGTAAATACTCGAAAGAGCAGATGTGTTTACAAGACTGTCGTCAGTGACTGCTTTTTGCTGCTTACATTTTGTTGTTTATTGCATAATACAAGTGTAAGTCCGCGGTTTCTTTGTTTAATTTTCTTTACTAGATTGTTATCGGTTTTTTTACTAAACGCGAAGCGAGTCAGATGAATTTTTGTTAGACCTTTGCTTACCAGCAAGCTCTTTCGAATCCGATGATATCCTTAAGCAAACTAATAAAGGGTTTGGTATCGATTTACAGTTACTAACGGAACTTTGAATAATGTCCGTTTTGGGCTTAGTGGTCCCTCTGAAAACTCCTGGATCTGGAGCAATTGTCTCCGAGCTTGAAATCATATCTTCAATAATATCGTCTGAATTTCAAATTGCTTAAAAGAGATGCTCCTCAGTTTCTGCAGAATTTTGAGGCGAACCTACAGGGTCTACCAACAAGAACGACTAGATGTTAAAATTAAATAAAACCCTAAAATTTCGTCAAATGTATTCAGCATTTCGGCTATAGCGCGTTGAATGTTGTCGTCGAGCTTTTCAAACGTTGCAGGTCATTTCTAAAAACTAATGGGTCGACAAAGACATGAAACATCAGGCGGCGCAGGGTGTTGTTGGAAATAGAGATCGATTTCATCACATTCCGAAAAAAGTCTATGAATGTTTTTTTTAACATTCTGTTCGAAAACATGAATTCGCCCAATAATTTTGGACAATTTCCAAACGTTTTACCAAAGTGAAACTTGACTTGATGAAATGGCACACTGACAAAAACTGACACGAGTCGTTAAAAAAACATAGCCTCCACTAGTTAGCTGTCAAAATCACGACTGCTTCTATGCTTGACAAATAACAAAGTTTTCTATACGAGAACTTGATTTTTATCGGTATAACGGCGGTTGCTACAAATGAGCAGCTTCCTCTGGAAAAAAGAACGTTCAGATTGATATTTCAAAACCTCTGGAAGTAGTTCGCGTATTTATATACATATTTTATAGGGTTCCCGACGCTTCTTTTAGAGTGTTACGAGTATAATGCGCATTGTATTGTATTGTTTTTGTGTATGTAACTATGAGTGGTTATATATTTATTTTTTTATTACTCCTTCTTAAGTCACATATGTATGAATATAAAAGTGAAAGTGATTAAGCTTGAAATTTAACGCCAGAACGTGAGCTTATGAACCTCTTGCAATTGATACATATGTAAATACATACATATGTACATACGATATATAGTATGTATGTGTAAAATGTATTTAGCAACATAAGTTGTATTCCCATTATTTACAAAAAAATTTTCCCCACAATAACAAATTTTGCAATCATAATTTTATACTGTCACTATAAGTACATTTATTTATTTATTGTAGACACAGTAGTTGCAGTATCGATTAAACATAAACAGAAGTACATACATGATTTACGAGGAATGCACGCGATTGCAGCTAAACGGCTACTGATATCTTAGCGCCAGATTCAATTGTCAAATAGTTTGAAGAATAGCATTGCATTGACAGTTCTTGTACGGCTATAAATCCGAGTCCCGAAAAGCAACTGGTCACCAGTCCAGAGCAGTATGGAAGCTCAACTGGTAGTAGTTTCGGCTACCAGATCGGAGTCGGAGCGCTTAGAGTTCGCTCCAACCTGCACATGCATACTGGCCCATCGAGGAGTATCGTGATGGTTCTGATTAAAATCCAAGTGCGGGAGATTTGACATTTTGTCAGTTGAATATGGAGTTGCATTGCAATCGCTTGCCGGACCCAAAGTACAGCGGACGTTTTAGATAGGTCTCGAACCCTACCAAGTTGGTTAGTGCGTCCATTACCCACGTTAAACCCACCGTACGTTGTCGTTTACTCTATTTAAGACCAAATTTAAACAAAATCCGGAAGTGGAATTTATAAAAGCTTCTTTTTTTATTGGCGTAGATACCGTACTTCACCGACTTCGTTTTCGCTGTTTGGCGCCAATAGGAGATTCCAAGTATAGTCAGGTCCACCTGGTTTCTCTTCCGCTGCTTCCATCGAGGGGTATTGAAGTGTTTCCATCCATTCTGAAGACATGACCTAGCCAGCGTAGCCGTGGTATTCAATGTCGTGGTATATCTCATACAGCAGTCGTCGGAACGAACAGTCGATTTCTAAAAGCTTAGAGGGCAGACAACTGATATAAATCGCAAAAACTAACAAATCAAATAAAATAATGTCAGCCTTCGATATGTCTAAACTTAAAGACTAACACAGCTGATAAAAATATCAAAATATGGACTTTATTGGATCTGCCAACACTTAGCGTGTGGAGAATCGAATAAACAATATATATAAATCATAAATATTTTTATAATCAAATAGTGGGACTGCACCACTTTAGCCTCTACCCAAGGTACTATGTAAATTGATGGATGAAGATCTTTGGTTCTATTTAAATCTAATTTCGTTTGGATTAAGTCCGAGAATGAATTCTTTTCATCAACGAATATAGTTTCAGCAAGATTTTAAGTCAAAACTGAAATATTGGGGAGGCAGCATTAAGGTACTTCTTTTGCACCTGCTGAACTCAAGTTTGCTTCGTATCAAAGAGTCTTTAAGAGCCAGTGAGTCCGTCACTATATTCAAAAAAAAAAAAAAAAAAAAAAGCTCTGCCAATGTCATTCCTACTCACAGAATAATGATAATTCCGGCAGCAGTGTGCCAATATTGCTCTACTCTGCAAGCTATTCTGACGACCTCACCCTTTTGCTGGGAGGAACAGTTGTGTATAACTTGCCGTAATGTTTCCTATTCTAAAAGAAGTATTGTAGCTATTCAATATCATCGCCAACAGTAAGAATAACTAGCTAAAATGATACTCACCGATTGATGTTATATATGTACCTACATACATACATAAATATGTATTTATTATTAGATTTCAGTGGATCGTATATTCGATAGTCGCCCGCAAACCAATACCAAATAAATACATACATATTTATAATTTTAAAAAATGTTTTTATTAACCGGGTCTGGTGAAAAATGAGTTTTATACCCTGAACAGAGTATAGTATATTAAGTTTGCCACGAAGTTTGTCCCCTAGATATATTTATAAATTATCTGCATGTGCTATAAGTGAACTGGCCGGACATAGGTAAACATTTGATTATACTATATACATACGTATGTATGTATATATTACAATAACAATAATTGTTTTTTTGACAATTAAAAAATATACATATACGTACACATACATACATATGTATATAATATAACTTATTTGATAAGAAATTTTTTGGCAAATAGTGCGAATTATACATATTCATATTTTCTATATTACCAAAAAAAAAAAAATTTGTACTTATGTTTTTATTAAAAATACAAAAGGAAAAATTACTATTTTATCAAAACAACTTTTAGCGCGATATTCTCGTGTGGTCTGCTATTCAAATTAATGTGCTTATGTACATACATGCAGACAAATATGTGTGCTTCATTCACTCATGCTCATCAAGAGTGTTTATGGTGATATCATTATCGCATGAGTCCAGATTTTTCAATGTCCCCTTGTAGTATACGCACACAAACTCACACATGTATACACACTTGCGCATATATTTTGCTTACAATTGTTAATCGTCCGAAATGCATGCGGATGTGTACATGGAAGCCGTTTCTTTGAATGAATCATTATTAAACGTTCATACACATTTATTTAAATTATATATATATATATGTATTTGTGGCTTCATGGCTTAAATTACACACTGGATTCATGTACTGTAATTTACAACAAAAGAAGACCGCGCTCACTGCACGCGAATACCCGAGAATTTAATTTAATTTAGTTGGACATTTATGTCTATATAACAAAGGGAAATGAAATTAATAAAATAACATACTTATGTATGTGTGTGCTTGCGTTCTGCGTTTAATAAAGCCGAAATTTTGTGCGCTTGGTTGTATTTTATTCCATAGCGCCCCTCAGAAAATGCTAAAATGCAGCATGTCACTTTATTTCAGACGCGACTGTTGTGTAGTATTTATATGGCAATGCAGTTGTGACTTCTTGAGAAAAAATTGCACAGCTATATCGACTTTTAAATGTCAACGTTTTGTGCGTTTTGACACCAGATTGACACGTCGTAGTCGGCTTACTGCTTCGTGCCACACGATGGCAAGTTCGTAGCATTGTTCGAATAGCAAAACGAATTATCAACTTATTCGTGTCAAACTTTTTACAGCGATAGAAGTAAAACGGTGCGTTGAGGTGTTATTTAGAAATTCATATATTATTCCAATTAGAAAAAAAGAATATGGGTTATTTGAATTTAAATTGCTGAGCAATAATATAAATTAAAAGTTATTTAAACGATTTTAGTTAATAAAAAAGTTGAATTTTGTAAATAAGAAACCCACTTCTTGGTGTCTTTTGCCACGTCAAATTTGTGCAGCACAAGTGCAAGTGAAAGGCGAAAGCTGAAGAATATTAGAATTGCACGTTTACTTGTGTAAATATTTCACAAATCCTAGTTCCCTTGGTACATATTTTAGTATTATACGGAAAGGAATTTCTCGCTTGAAAAACAACTCCTTCGCTTGCATTGTTTGCTTACAAGAAGAACTGTTATGATTTTGTTATAATCGTATATTTTTCATTTCAGGATTTGTGCATTACCCGCCTAACATAACAATTTATTGGTTATCATGGATAAAGTAGTTAAATTCTGCGAACCTGGTCGTGCCTTCGCCAAGGACTCCATTCGTCTAGTGAAACGTTGCACCAAACCTGATCGCAAAGAATTCCAAAAGATCGCCATTGCCACCGCTATTGGTTTCTGTATCATGGGCTTCATTGGTTTCTTCGTGAAACTAATTCACATCCCCATCAACAACATCATTGTGGGCTCATAAATTACACGGCGGCTGCATCAGCTGTATTATTTCGTACATTCATACTTATCTAACGATAGTTAATTTACATATACTCAAATTTTGTTTGTATAAAACATTGAAATGAGTTTATTTTTCATTTAGCAATAAGAGATTAAATATTTGCTTGTTCAGAGATTCCTATATATGTTTTATTCTGTAACTAAAATCGGAAGCTAAGCAGCCAAAATCTGTAATTTATCACAGGTGATGAATAGCTACTTTAAAGTCATTAGGGATATCATACAGATTTCGGCTTAACAACTTTAATAAAGCGAAAAAAAATAATTGGATTTTTATTGCGATAGGAAACGGAGTTGACGTACAGGTACAATCGGTAATAACAAGCTTAACTCATCTTAATCGAAACGGATAATAGTGTAGGTATTAAATAAATATTTATTTACTAAGAAAAAGCTATAAAGTTTAAATTGTTTATATTTTTTATTTATGTTTTTTAATATGTTTATTTATGCTTGAAATATTTTGAGCTCGTAGAATAATGAACTGAACATACCCCAAAATTTGATTGAACCTTCCATGATACCACAAAAAGCTTGACGTTCTTAAAACCACAGTGCGATGAATGATTGTCAATTTTGCGGAAAATTTTTACACGCTATACGTTTATCAAATTAATTGCTGTGTAAAATTACTTCAGTACTGAAATTAAAATTGAAAAATAATCAATAAAGTGCTTTAAAGTATTTGAGAAGTGTTTAAGATCGTTGAACAATAATTATATTGTAAGATTTTCGCGAGATAGTGGTTTAAATTTGCGTTGAATTATCCATCATTCTCAAGGCCAAATTGTACGGCAAGCGTAATCACTTTCCCCGCTTAACGCTTTGTGTGTACACGCAAATTATTGTACATTCCGTATAGTGTGGGTAAAATGGATGAAGAACTAATATTGCAACAGCCGGCAGATCGCCGACTGGGCACTGCAAACACATTACCACCTGGTCCGCCAGGTGCTGAAAATGATGTTGTAGATTATGGTAAGTACATTTGCTTCTAATAAAGAATTAAACTAAATTTATAAACTTAAATACATATTTTCCACAGAAGCTAATAAGCCAAAATCTGAGAAAGAATCAAATAGAAGTTCCACAAGCCGATCCAGTCGACGTCGTTCACCGTCAGGCAGCCCACCGCGATCGAGACGTAAATCTCCTTCGCGTGGTCGACGATCACCATCACCATTAGAAAGTGGTAGCCGTAGGCGGCGACGTTCACCATCACCACCACCACGTCGCAATCGATTTAGAGACTATTCGCCAGATCGACGACGTTTTGATGGCGGTGGACGTAATATGTTCCGCTCACCTGATAGACGACGAGGTGGTGGTGGACGCGACTTTCGCTATAGAGGTCGTAGTAATAGCCGCTCACGTAGCCGCAGTGTTTCGCCACGTAGGAAAGGTGGTAGTCGTTGGTCACCCAAAAAGAAGCCAAGTTCACCACTACCAATTAATGCACCACCACCACCACCTGTCTCTTATACACATCTAGATGTGTATAAGAGACAGCGTAGCCGCAGTGTTTCGCCACGTAGGAAAGGTGGTAGTCGTTGGTCACCCAAAAAGAAGCCAAGTTCACCACTACCAATTAATGCACCACCACCACCACAAGTAACTCAGCCACAAACCCAATACAATCCTATGCCTCCACAACTATATACGAATGATACGTATGCACCACAAGCTTATAATCAATATGCCGTACCACCACCACAACAAGCAGCCGGATTTCCACCACAAACTGCTGCTGATGCTTACGGTATGCAGGCACCAGCACCACCGGTGTTTAATGCTGCGTATCCACCACCACCTGTTTGGACAGCCAATGGTAAGTTATGGGCTAATTTTGTCATATAAATACACTGTTTCCATGGTAAAGTATTTTAATATTTTAGTGAACTACAAATAAAAAGCTGTTTTTATTATTATTTGCAGACGCTTATGCGCAACAACCTTGGATACCTACACCAGATCCAAGTCAACTACCACAAATTGCTCAACAGCCACCACCAGTAGCTGCACCAACAGCTATACCACCACCACAAATTGTGCAGCAACCAATAGTAAACGAACCCACACCAGTTACCATTGAATCAAATTCAAAACACGATGGTATGTATTCCATGAGCTGTTCATTATTTATGTACTAAATTTTATACTATTTCGTGTTATGTATTTTCTCAAAATATACGAATTGATGTCATTCATTACTTTTACAAAAAATTACACACTCGGCTAGTAATATTAAGTGTACCACATAAGTACCAGCACAGGCTCCTTATATCATACACTAGACCACACACACTAGCCGTGCTGTAAAAATTATAGAAAAAAATTGGTTGAAAAAAAAAAAGATTCCAAATGCTCGATGGAAAACTACAACCTCCAGCAGTACTTCCTATGTTATTCAACACAATTTCATCGTACGCACTAAACTTGGAACCAAGAGGGATGCAACGAACGAAACAAACTACAGTTTCATTTATGCATTGTGGCTACACGAGTGCACAATGCTTTGCATTGTCCAAAGCGTAAATAAAAAG
Organism: Bactrocera latifrons; assembly: GCF_001853355.1. Lineage (NCBI taxonomy): Eukaryota > Metazoa > Arthropoda > Insecta > Diptera > Tephritidae > Bactrocera > Bactrocera latifrons. The sequence continues at coordinate 862,911 of NW_017537045.1, read as the reverse complement.
AAAATGCAAAATATGCATTTTTGAAATATACTTTTGAATATGCTTTTGTGGAATTGGAGCGACTAATACAATTTTATTATTATTTTCATATGTTTATAGCAGCTGTCGCACAAGAAGCTGAAAATCAACGCGATGAATTAAAACGACAACGAAGCAGTTATCTGAAAAAGACATCATTGCTCCGCCAAGAATTGAAAATGTTAAAGGATCAACGCAAGGATCTACACAGCGGTGGTGCTGCACCACCATCGCCTACAACAAAGGGATTCATCGATGAAAACGAAAAGCTACAGGTATGTCGAATTATGAAAAAATTCATTATGTTGTTAGTGTGTTTTTTAATTTTAATATTATTTTGGTGAGTTAATGCTGTGTAACGAATGCTGGAACGAATAGGCACCTTAAAGTCACGCAGTTTGTCAAATTAGTTTTACAAAAATATTACATGCAATAGTAACAGGCTTGTCAAGCCAGTGAAGTTTGTGCTTATACAAAAAGTGTTTGGGAAAATGGAAGCTTGAATCATTAAATATTACGATAACAAAATAAAGTACTCCAATATCTGTTTATATAATTATACAAGTTCGTTATGGTGTTATATTAATACGTAACAATCAGTTAAATTTGTTGTGTAAAAATAATGAATGTGAACGGATCTCTTATGATGCATAATATAACGTCGTTTGAACTCGAGTTGGAAACCAACTCACCTTCTTAAATCGCGCGAACGATGACGGACTATATAATTGCTGTAAGCACAATAATTCTTAATCTTTCTTTTGGCTTTGACATATTAAATTTATGCTCTACTTGCTTTTTCTGTGTCTCAATTAAGAGCGCTGTGCATTAGAATGCTTCTTGCTGCCAAATTCATGTGCTGCATTCTAATAGCACAAATTGTGACAAGTGGTATGCAAGCGTAACGTTAATTGTGTATATAACGGTGTTAAGACGGAAAACTTTTTCGTATTGAAGACATTTGTAAAATATGCTTTTCTATTATTATTAAAGTGCTAATTCGTTCGGTGCATTTTTATACACAGTATTGCGTCTGTGAATGCAATGAAATAAATTTTTAAAACCGTTAGCGTGTAAGCAACGTATTTAAGTCGATTATGCGAGTAAATGACAAATTTTTCACAGCTTATGTACCTGTTGATTTGTATATGCATATACGCGTGTGTGTATGCAAACGTAGTTGTGCAGCAATTACTTTCGTACAGTTTAGATGTGTTCAAACAGTCGTTTCTTTCACGTTCATCATTGGTTGAAAAGCGCAAATTTGCAGGAAAAACGCGGAAAATGGAATGAATTCAATAAGTTAGTGTTTAATATAAGTCTATATATTTATTGCTGTGCACACATTTTTCTGAAAATAATAATATGCAAATATGTATAGGTTATGTTTTCCTAAAAAACTAGTTTATTGCTAAAATTATTGTATACCCAGCAAAATTGTAATTATTTTGAACTAGCATATGAAAATATTATATTGTATTATGCACATTGTTATATGAAAGTAAACAAAAAAAAATTGTAAAACATAACCACACTTTAATGGATATGGCGTGAGGCACCAGTCACTCAGGACTACCGTTGAGAACGCAGTTTGGACCGCTGCCGCTGGAAATATCGGACATTTGCTGCCGTTTAACTGCTGATGCTTTCAACTCCATACCCTAGTTAGCAATTGCGAAACGAAAAAAATGAGAGAAATGCATTATATTTTTAAAGTATTACAAAATCTGAATTTGTGTATGCTAATTTATTTATTTCTTCTTTCCCACATTTAGAATCAAATACAAAAGAAACTCAACACCATTGAGAATGTCATTGACATGTTGACTGGAATTATTGGGGAGGAGAATTTGGAAAGAGAAGAAGAAAATTACGCCAGTGATAAAAGCGAAAAGGAGGAGTCAGCTAAGAAGCATACAAAAGAAGCAACTTTGCCGCAACAGCCAGTTAGCGCTGGTGGCGAAAGCGGACGCATTCGCAAGAAGAAACGTAAAAATTCGAGTACTTCATCTGGCAGCAGCTCGGGCAGTTCCAGCAGCAGTAGCAGCTCTTCATCAAGTTCATCATCATCCGAAAACGAGGTGGAGGAAGAAGACGACGACAGTTCGCCTGAGCGTTTGAAGAACAAAGCCATCGAATCAATGAAAGCCAAAGCCAAGGAGGGTGTGAAACGCGAGCAGAAGGAAGAGAAGTTGTAAGTACACAAACGAGAAGTTATAAAAATGAAATTTAAAAAAGTTTATAAGCATTTTAGGTTAGTATTTTCAGTAATTTCATTTAAAAGTATAATAAGAAGAAAATATAAAATTAAAAAAATCGCATAATTGTTCTAAAAAATCACGCAGCTTTCTGCGCATGCGCAATGATATTTTATGAAACCGTTTGCTTAACAAAAAAAAAATATATATATACATACATATATATTTAAAACTAGGGCATAAAATCTCCAAAAGTTACAAAACCGTTGCGCATGCGCAGTGCAGCTTTTACGAAATTCTTTGTTTTCAGCACAGATATCAACGCAGCAGCACGACAATTCGTAAAATACGCATTAATTTTTTGTTCTATGACATAATAACTAAATATCGCTTTTCATTACAGATTCGATGAGAAGAAACGTTTCAATTATGTCTTCTATGATCCCGAAATGCATTGGTGCCAGACATGTGATGTTTTTCCGAAAACCGCAAAAGATTACTTAAACCACTTGCATTCCAAAGAGCATATGGATCGTGAAAGCATCGAAACACCGTGGCACATTGATGTGGCAACTGATGTAAGTATTTAATTAAGTCGGAGTATATAATATACAACTAGTGTTTGCTATAAGACTATTATGCGGCACTAAAAATTCTATAATTTTTTTTTAAGGGGTTACATGAGTTTCTGTGGGCAAAAACGGCCTTTTTTCAATAATTTTTTTTTACATATTAAAAATGAAATATTTTAATGAAATTTTTTTTTATTTAAAAGACTAATATTTAATAAACATTTTGTACAATTTTCAAAAAAAAAAATCAAAATAGAAACAAAAAAAAAAATTAAAGTTGGATTTTTGGCAGACGTTTTTATAAAAAAATGCAAATTTCGATGAAAATTTCTCGAAATTTTTTTTTAATTAAAAAAAATCCTTCGTTCAAGACCTTGTAAATGATATCTCGAAGCCCTGTGTACAATTTCATCAAGATCGGTCAAGTAGTTCGCGAGAAATCTTGATAACCGACTTTGAAAACATAGTTTTGAGAAAAACGCGTTTAAATTTTTACCTACTGCGCCCTCAGCCTATACCTGACCTCGAGCGTCCACCTTTTCAAGGTTGTATCTCCGAAACTATTAATCGGATCAACTTGAAAATTTAGGAAAATATTCTAGAGATGTTATAGAATTTAATAAGACAAAAAACAATTTTCGATTTTTTGAAACTGTGAAACCCATGTAACCCCTTAAAACCATGAATTGTTGCAAAAATTAAAAAATTATGCCTAGATTGCCGTTAAAACTATTTTGAATACCATGAGTTTAAGAACTTGAAAAATGAAAATATCCGTATGTTATACACCGCAATAACAACAACACCAAATTGTCGATAAACCATCATTTAGAAATCGAAATTTTTTTATATATCCTCCTATATCGATATATTTCATATATATGTATATTAGAAGACTTGAGACCACTAATCTATACAGTCTCCAATACGTAAACAGTGGACCACAATTTTTTCGATTGCGTTTATATGTTGTTGTTTTAACCGGAGTATTCCGGGTCTGTTCGCGTTACATATACTCTACCGCCGTTGGTTTGGTTTGGTTTATATCGAGAATATTAGTCAATAAAGAGTTTCTCAAATAATTTCGAAAAACGCTATCGAGTTCAGAGAAAGCCCTGGTTTGTTCCGATTACCTAAATCCGACTCGCGTCGATTTCCACAACAGCAACCAAAAACACACCCGGACTGTAGTTTCGATTTTTTGGTCAGGAAAAATTATATAACCCGACTTGTGGGATCGTGGTGAGAGTGTTTTGTTTACTACAGGGTATTTGGGTACCCGGTTCATATAATACCGAATATATATTGTCACTTAAAAATGGAAAACTCGAATAAAGCCATTTGTTATTTCATAAAAAAAGGAGTTTAATTTTAATATGTCGTTGCAGTAAGTTTCTGCGAGCTTCATGAGTCGCACAGAAAAAAATTAAAAAAAAAACAAAAATGATTCACTGATTTTGAATTTTCTTCTTTCTCTTCTTTTTAATAGCAATTTCCAAACTATGAGAATGCCCCAACCAAACGTACGCCGATACGTGGTCTAACATTCTTCGTACCAGCTTCGGCATGGTTCTGCAAATTATGCAACAATTGGATGGGCGATTTGCATTGCGCCTCAACACATTTGAAATCACAACTACATGCAAGCAAATACAATGTAAGTCTGCTGATTTATAACCGTAATTACTTCTTTTTAATTGTTTTGAGATAATTTTTCATGCTATTTCTTACACTTGCAGGCCTTCTTGGAGAAAAATCCACACTTTGAAGTCAATTGGTTGGCAGATCGTCAGCGTGTGCTAAATGAACGTAAAAATTTGCCGCCACCACAGCAAATTACATCCGTCTCCACCACTGCGGCGGAGAGTACACCCAGTAAAAAATCGAAGAAGGAAGAGAAAGTGAAGAAGCGCAAGAAGAAGAGGTGAGTATTCCACTGAGTTCTGCAGATTCACTATTTTTTTTTTTTACATTTAGTTAAGTCAGGGGTTGTATTAGTTAAGATTTTTTGTAATCTAAGCTTAGAAAAATTGCCATAGTTCATGTTTGCGTTACGTCTGTCACTACAAAAACATTATATATTTTCATTCTATGCAGTTCGGACAAGAAGGATAAGAAGAAGAAACGCAAGCGCTCAAAGAAACGCAAGAAGAATGCTGCAACATCGACTTCCAGTGACTCATCGTCCACGGACAGTGAGAAACCCAACAAAACCAAGGTCAAATCGCCAATAGTCATACAAGACTTGGATAATCCCAATCCGGCGCTTTCGATACGTGTGGCCATGCGTAAACAAGATTTCGGTAAAGTGGACGAAGACATACCACCGCCGGCGCCACGTTTGCGCGTCGACGCTGTACCGCATCCAGTGCCACCGCCCGCGGTGACCGTCGCGAATATCAGCAATGCCGTTAAGGTTGATCCAGCAGCCTTATTGGCCAACACCGGCCGGTTGAGTAAATGGACTGAGGCGCAAGATAGCAAAGCCAAACCAGCAACAACCGCACCGCAACCACGCACTGGTGCCGAGGAGAACAAAAATGATGATGCGATCTTACAGCAGTGGAATAATGTGCAGCCAGTCATAAGCGAGAGCGAAAAGAAGCTACTGGAGCAGTTGAAGGGCAAGTTGAAGAATAAACCACATGAGAGTGCAACAACACCGGCCGGCGCGTCTATACGCAACAACAATGATGGCGCATCAGATCGACGCGTTCGTGACCGCGACCGCGACCGTGAACGTGAGCGAGATCGTGATCGTGATCGTGACCGCGACCGCGATCGCAGTGACAGAGATCGTAATGATCGTAGACGGCGTTCGCGCAGTCCTGTCTTTGCCGGTGGCGGTGGCGGTGTACGTGGCCGCATGCGTCGCACGCGTAGTCGTACGCGCAGTCGCAGTCGCGGACGCGCCGCTTCGCCATACGGACGTAGAAGGCGCACCCGTTCACGTTCGCGTGGACGCAGGTAAATATTTATTTAGTCCAAATTTAAAAGTTTTTAATAACAATATTTATTTGTTCTCACTTTTAGAAGCCGTTCCTTCGATCGCCGACGCCGCTACAGCCGTTCACGGACTCGTTCGCGCACACGTTCCAGCAGTCGCAGTCGCATTGAGAAGCCAATTGTGCGACATCCCGAATTTAGACCACGTGTGCCCGAAAAGGATAAGGAGCGGGAGAAGCGTTCAACTACCGACACGAAGGATAAAAAGAATGCCGACAAAAAGAACAAAAGCAGCAGCAGCACCACTTCGTCAACCGCAACGAGCGGCAAGAAATTACCGTTCATTGGTAAAATGCCTGTCTTCAAGAAACAAACCGCCGGTCAAGCTGATGGCAATGGCGTCGAAAACACTCTGGCATACACCGGCGACAATAGTCAACACGCCAATCCGGCTGGTTACGTGCCACAACGTCCGCCGGCGCCCACCGCCGCACAGATCCAAATGGCCATGATGGAGGACGTGTACGGCAATGCGCCGCCATTCCATCCCGATGCCGGCATGATGATGGACTACGACGAGTTGATGCCCGATCCGATACAGTTTGTCAATTTGATGGGTCAAGTGCCGCCGCCACCACCACCACCGGCTGCCTCTGGTGGCGCCAAATCCGCAGATGGCACAGACGAAGAAGCCGAGGATATACTGCCACCGGGTATTGATGTGGCCGAGAGTGATGACTGTGTGCCGCGTCCCATATCCGATGGGCCCATACCGCGTAAGGGACCACTGCCGAAGGATCTCGAGGAGGCACTGAATATCATATTCCCCGGCGAAAAGAAATCGGACGACGAGGACGCTGAGGCTAAGAAAGCCAAGTCAACAGGTAAATCCATAAAAATATGCAATTATAATAAATGTTTTAATATTTTCTTTTCTATTTCTTACCAAACTTACAGGTGAAACACAAATTATTGTAGAGGAGCCGATCATGCAACCAGAAGATCTGGTTAAAGAAGGCATACACATGGTGACTATAGAGGAAACGTCAATTGCTGGCATGGATGAGGCTTCGCAAATGAGCATGAACGAACCGTTAGTGTTTAATAAGCCCGCAAGTTCTTTACCCAGCGAAGTGGTCACAACGAACGCCAACATCGTAACGGCAAATACACCACAAGAAGTTGATAATACGTCACAAGACGCGGCTGATATTGATTTGAACGCCATACAACCGCCACCACCACCGGCAGCAGCAGCAGCACCACCACCACCTGCTCCAGTTCCAGCACCGGAAGCGCCAAGTGAGCCGCCAACGACAACACCCGCTGCTCTCAATGGCGCTACAGTTGAGGAGACCAACAACGATACCAAGAATTCCACTGAAGAGCCGGATTTGGCGCACGCACCCGAACCTGATGACATACCGATGCCTACGTCAAAGGTTTCCGCCGAGGACGTTGCTAACATCGTTTACGACTTGGATGATATACCACAGCCACCGCCCTCACCCACAGAGAGCGAGAAAAATCGCCGACAAGAAGAGTTGAACGACTTGGCCATGTTAGGCATCGATGCGGACGATATGGCGGCACAGTGTATATAAACACTGATGACCTGCAGCTTAAAAATTATTACATGCGACTTGTACAGCATTATAGTCTGTATTTAGTCCGACTACAAATTACTTTTTAGTTGAGATGACGTATAATGAAGTAAAAGGATAAATATGCTTGAATATATTTTTAAAAGAGCCGTATGAAATTGTCAGCGGCATAAAGATAAAATTACGAGAAAATAAAGACGTGAATGACAAGTGACAAGTATTGTAAATTTGCTGAAGGCCAATAGGGCAATGACCAGTTATATCCCCTACAATTAAGGAAAGTCTAACCCTTTTGAGGGGAAAGGTCGCTAGTATTTTGTGATTCGGGAGAATCTGGCGAATGCCCAATTACTGATGATTTCCCAGTGCTTGCCAAGCTCCCATGAGGTCGACCTATCCATAAGTAACACGCAAGAAAACCGCGAGCTTCCGAGCAATTCTCTTTCTCTCTTCTTTCTATCGACTGCGAGATTGAGGTACCTTTTCCTGTAAACTTATCAGCTTCAGGATTGTTTGTAATTCTGCTGTGGCCTAATCTAATCATTAACTAGCCTCGAATGCACTTTCTGTGAGTTCTAAGTTTGTATTGCCGCACTACCTTCGAAGTGGAAAGTAATTTTTCTAAAGAAGATTGCGCCTCGGTCTCTAACGCAAGTTGCGACCCGAAGCAGTAGATATAAAAGCTACCTTGCTGGCAACAACATCTTGAGACACGGTACAATAATCATGAGCCCTAATGTATAGTTCCCAACAGTATGAGATGGAAAAGACCCGAAAGACCCTTACCGAAGGTATCACCCATCCGTAAAGAAGTTCATTGCTTCTCTCTTTCTGTGACCTGTGCCTACACATATCTTCTCAGCATGTAAGAGAGCAGAGAAAAGATCTCCAGAACTTGGTTAGGCTACTATGACCTGAATGATCCGGTATGAAATCGAAGTGTGCGACCATTCCGAAATGTTCTCATACAGAATGGCGTCTTAAGCGGTCTTAGGTATCATTGTAGACTGAAGAAAAGATTACTACAGAAAATGTATTTCTTTTTTAGAAGAACATGTGTACATCTTTAATTTGTTTCCTATCACACTAGGCTAGATTGTATTGTCTTTGCTTAGGTGAGACTAATTGGACTCCTTTCGATTTTGCAGAAGGTGAATCAGACCTAGTTTCTGAGTTTAATGTTCAGTATAGAAAAGGGGGATTTGCTTTGATTTTTATAGCTGAGTATGCAAGAATTATATTTATGTTTATATTTGTGTTGTTATTGTGGTTTTAGGTAGAGAAAAATATTGCTTACATTGGCAAAACGTGATTCTCGTACACAACCAAACCTCAATTTTGCAAGGAATTGCAAAAACCGTATAAATTTACAAATTTATAAAGAAAATAATTACGATTACATCAAATATTTCCATACATTTATTGATTTATGATTTTTCTTACAACAAATTTATTATAATTATTTTAACTATTTTTTACTGTTTAAATAACTATGATGTGTTCATTTTCTGAATAAATGTGCATGATATTTACATATGAAAGATTTTACTTGCACATACCATATGTGCTTTATATATGTATGTACATATACATATGCGTTATCACTGGAAATATACATTATATACTGGATGTATGGTAATTATTATATACACATGTATGTTCAAATTAAATTATATCGCTCCATCTTTTTTTAACAAAGTTTTAACTTAACTTTATATTTACATATGAATTTAGTTTTATATAAAAGTTAAATGCTTACATACAAAAATCTCAAGGGTATTTAATAAAAAATAAATCTATGCTCATACATACTAAATGGTCGCTTGTTGATATTTCTTTCGCTCACACGCAACGCCATAGCGTGGATATGAAAATAGCTGCTTTTTCAAAAATTAATGCTTAACAATAATTAAAATATATTAGAAATTCGCTGTAAATACTGAAAACGTTCAAAATCCACGCTCATACAGTGACGCAAAACAACGCAAATTGTTGGCAAAATTTTATAAAAATATTAAATTTAAATATTATAAA